>NC_091309.1:47941061-47946061 GCF_038502225.1 Cherax quadricarinatus
TCTTCCTCCACTTGTAGCTCTACTGTTTATTCGAAGCTTAAAACCACATGATCGCTGGCCCCAAGGCGTCTTTCATATGTGATATCCTCAATATCTGCACTACTCAAGGTGAATACTAAGTCCAGTCTTGCTGGTTCATCCTCTCCTCTCTCTCTTGTAGTGTCCCTTACATGTTGGTACATGACGTTTTCTAGTACTATCTCCATCATCTTAGCCCTCCATGTATCTTGACCCCTGTGAGGGAAAAGTTCAATAGATAGAAGTAGCGAGGGAGTATATAGTAACAATAGTTTCATTGCCGGCTACTTGTTAGGGTAGGGTAAGTCAAGCTCCCGCTATTCCCACCTTTTTTCCTCTACCCCGATAGTGATAGTTTGATTGCTGGCTGCTTGTTATGGTAGAGTCAGTCTAGCTCCCGCTATCCCTTCCCCTCCTTCTTCCCTCCCCCCTCCCGAAAGGTGACATGTGGGGCTCCAGTTCAAACAGTAATCACTAGACTCACACCTCCCAGCACTACTGTAAGTACATGCCTGCCTTGTATTCTAGTGGATTTATTGGTTGAAAGCTTTACTTTTGACCAATAATAAACTTAGTCCTTTCAGTCTTGCTCTAAGCTGACTGTTGTAATAGTCACCACATCTTTTAGATATTGTACTTATCATGGAGAGTGATTTCTTAAGCAGTGGGTAACCTGTCTATCTTTCCAGCTTGGATGACAGAGAGGGTCACCTGCCAATCAACGAGTAGAACTGATGGAGATGGACCAACGTCCTGAGACTTCCCCTTTTTGGATTTAATTACCTGTGCACCTGTATGAAATTGCAGGACGTAACCCCTCATCATTGCAGCGGTAAAGAACCTGCTTTCCTGTCATCGGGATAGAATACTCATGGCTATTCTGTGAAGAACGAGCTGGTGGGTTGTCATCAACACCTGTGACCCCCCCCCCCACATCATCGGCAACGGCTACGATTTCAACAACACGCAGTGTCACCAACACCAGACACCCAAGTTTTATATTAGCGTTGAATTCAGTTATCATTTATATTTTTCATTTTCTTTAATGTAGGATTAATATTTCATATTTAAGTGTTTTATATTTTATATTTTCTATATAATAAAGTGTTTATGTTTGTCTGTTATTATTTCTTTTTCTATTCATTAATTTTCCTGAGGAGGAGCCAGCCTTGGTAATACTGTCTGAAGTTGTTACAGGGCTGAGTAAGCCTTCACAGCCCCCATGTGGCTCCAAGTTCTCCCAATCGATCTCCTTGTGGTTAAAGTCACCCATGATCAGGAGCTTTGCCGTGCATGCATGAGCGTGTGTACTCGTGGGTGTGTGTGTGTGTGCATGTATGTGTGTGTGTGTACTCACATAGTTGTACTCAGCTGTGGTTGTGGGGGACGAGTCACAGCTCCTGGTCCCGCCTCTTCAACTGGCCCCTAACAGTGGAACCCCGTCCGTCACAGGCGCCCACTCTGACACCTCATCACGTGCTATGACTTGTTGCTGCCTTCCACTCAGTTATTCTCTGATCCATTGCAGCGCCTTCCCTGTCATACCTGCTTGGTCCTCCACCTTCTGTGCTAATCTTTTGTGTAGAACTGTGGCAAAAGCCTTCTTACATTCCAAGAAAATACATTCTACCCACCCCTCTCTCTCTCTTCTCTTACCGGTGTCACCTTTTCATAGAACTCAAGTAGGTTTTTGACACAGGATTTCCCGTCTCTGAATCCATGCTGGTTGTCGTTTACAAGCTCATTTCTTTCTAGGTGGTCCACCAGTCTTCTCTTGATAATCTTCTCCATGACTTTGAGTACAATACATGTCAGTGACACTGGTCTATAGTTTAATTCTGCATGTTTGTCTCCTTTTTTAAAAATTGGGACTACATTTGTTGTCTTCTTTGCGTTTTGTAGTCGCCCTGTTTCGATAGATGTATTGAAAATTGTTGTTAGTGTTATACAGAGCGCTTCTGCTCCCTCTCTAAGGAACCAAGGGGAGATGATATCTGGCCCCATCGCCTTTGGGATAACTAATTCGCTTAGCGGCCTCTTCACCTTCTTCTAGGTTTTATGTATCGTGTCCAGCACTTGATGGTGTATCCCACCTCTCCATCTTTCCGGAGTCCTTTTTGTCATCACTGTGAATATTTGCATCTCATGTTGAGTTCCTCGCATACTTCAGGATCATTCCCTGTAAACTCCCCTCCTTTCTTCCTCAACCTGGTTACCTGGTCTTTGTTGTTTTCTTCCTGATATGACTACAACAGTTGTGGGTCCGACTTGGCTTTTGTTGCTATGTCATTTTCATATTGTCGTTGGGCCTCGCCCTTTACCTGTGCTTATTCATTTCTTGCTCTTTGACTACTCTCCTTATTCTCCTGGGTCCTTTGCTTCCTATACTTCTTTCATTCTCAAGTGCACTTCATTTTAGCTTTTTACACCTTTGGGAGAACCAAGGGCTCGTCCTGACCTTCTCTTTATTTCTGTTGCCATTGGGCAGAAACCTCTCCTCCACTTGCATATTGTTGTCACATATCCCATCATCTCATTTATTGATTTCCCTGCCATTTCTCTATATCACTTAATCTCATGCAGGAAATTCTCCATCCCTGTATAGTTACCTTACTTGTAGTTTGGTTTCATTTGTCCTGCCCTTCTTGCCTCTCTCTCTCTCCACTGTATTCTGGGGATTTGTAGGAGGTGGGAGCTTGGGTGGGGTGGGGGCTGTGGGTGTGGGGTGCGGTTTGGGCATGGCTGTGTAGGTGTTTGCACACTGCTCCACTCGACTCTGGTTGTTCTCTACTGGCTGTAGCCTTGTCTCTCTTTCTTGCCCCTTTAATCTCTGTGTACTCTCTCTCAGCTGTTGTCATTCTGTCTTTGTTCTGTAGCAATCTAGGAACACCTTCTGGTATGCTTCCTTTAGGTATGGTTTCTCCTGCAGGATCCTGCCCCACACTGTTTCTATCTTGAATATCAGCTTGACTGAGTGATTTCTCTCCTTGGGGCGCCCCTCTATTCTCTGAAAATTTATAAATGCAGACATGTCCTCTACTCCTGTTTGTCTGATGATAATTTCAATCTCTTGTTTTTCGTTGCACCGTCTTTCATCATATGTTCTCCCTTCACTCTCAAGGAGCCCATGCTGTTTCCTTCGTGTCTCTGGGTCCTGTTTATACTTAGCCATCATCTTCTTTATCATTTCCTGTACCTCCGGTCGCTTGGTCGCTCCTTTGCATGGGGTCTATCTCCTTCACCTATACATCCCTCACATACCACTGACCCTGTACCCAACAGCTTGCCCCCTTCAACCCTCGACCTTTCCTGGTGGCCAGTTATGGCCTCCATATAAGTTTTATCTCCCTCCTTTCCTTTGGAACCCTGGTTCAATATTGGTGTACCTGCTCCAGGTGCTATGGTCCCTCTGGTTCTTGAATCTATATCCAATGTCAGCTCATTTACTTCGTCTTCTATGGCCCATTTCTCGGCTTCTGCAGCCTCACCTTGCTGTCCCACACTTGGCCCATCTTTTCCCATAGCTCTTCCATACACACATTCTTCCATCCACTGACACATAAACACACACACTCTTCTCTTTGAGTGTGTGTTTGTGTGTTTAATGAGTGTGTAATGTATGTGTGTGCAAGTGTGTATATGTGTTTTGTGTGTTTCATGTGTGTGTGTGTGTGTGTTTCATGTGTGTGTGTGTGTGTGTGTGTGTGTGTGTGTGTGTGTGTGTGTGTGTGTGTGTGTGTGTGTGTGTGTGTGTGTGTATGTGTGTGTGAGTGTACTCACCTAGTTGTACTCACCTAGTTGAGGTTGAAGGGGTCGATTCCAAGCTCCTGGCCCAGCCTCTTCACTGGTCGCTACTAGGTCACTCTCCCTGAGCCGTGAGCTTTATCATACCTCTGCTTAAAGCTATGTATGGATCCTGCCTCCACTACATCGCTTCCCAAACTATTCCACTTGCTGACTACTCTGTGGCTGAAGAAATACTTCCTAACATCCCTGTGATTCATCTGTGTCTTCAACTTCCAACTGTGTCCCCTTGTACTGTGTCCAGTCTCTGGAACATCCTGTCTTTGTCCACCTTGTCAATTCCTCTCAGTATTTTGTATGTCGTTATCATGTCCCACCTATCTCTCCTGTCCTCCAGTGTCGTCAGGTTGATTTCCCTTAACCTCTCCTTGTAGGACATACCTCTTAGCTCTGGGACTAGTCTTGTTGCAAACCTTTGCACTCTCTCTAGTTTCTTTACATGCTTGGCTAGGTGTGGGTTCCAAACTGGTGCCGCATACTCCAATATGGGCCTAACGTACACGGTGTACAGGGTCCTGAACGACTCCTTATTAAGATGTCGGAATGCTGTTCTGAGGTTTGCTAGGCGCTCATATGCTGCAGCAGTTATTTGGTTGATGTGCGCTTCAGATGTGCCTTTTTCCTTGAGGGAGGTTTGTAGTCTCTGGCCGCTAGACTGTACTCCGTCTGCGGTCTTCTTTGCCCTTCCCCAATCTTCATGACTTTGCACTTGGTGGGGTTGAACTCCAGGAGACAATTGCTGGACCAGGTCTGCAGTCTGTCCAGATCACTTTGTAGTTCTGCCTGGTCTTCGATCGAATGAATTCTTCTCATCAACTTCAAGTCATCTGCAAACAGGGACACCTCGGAGTCTATTCCTTCCGTCATGTCGTTCACAAATACCAGAAACAGCACTGGTCCTAGGACTGACCTCTGTGGGACCCCGCTGGTCACAGGTACCCACTCTGACACCTCACCACGTACCATGACTCGCTGCTGTCTTCCTAACAAGTATTCCTTGATCCATTGTAGTGCCTACCCTGTTATCCCTGCTTGGTCCTCCAGTTTTTGCACTAATCTCTTGTGTGAAACTGTGTCAAACGCCTTCTTGCAGTCCAAGAAAATGCAATCCACCCACCCCTCTCTCTCTTGTCTTACTGCTGCCACCATGTCATAGAACTCCAGTAGATTTGTGACAC
>NC_091309.1:47948561-48041061 GCF_038502225.1 Cherax quadricarinatus
CTGCCTGTTCATTGCCCTGTACGTCAACATGACCAGGGACCCAACAAAAAACAATATCTTTATGCTTGGTAAAGATGCGGCGTAGCCAAAGTTGGATACGGAGGACTAAGGGGTGAGGTGTATCAAATTTTTGTATAGCCTGTAAAGCACTAAGGGAGTCTGAGACAACCACAAATGATGACACAGGCATAGATGCAATACGGATAAGTGCTGTAAGGATGGCATATAATTCAGCAGTAAAAATACTAGCCGAAGATAGTAAATGCCCTTGTACGACGCTGTCCGGAAACACTGCTGCGAATCCTACGCCGTCAGAAGACTTAGAGCCATCTGTGTACACAGCAATGGCATGAGAATGAGAGTGAAAGTGGTCAAGAAAAAGAGAGCGGGAAGCGACCGTAGACAGTTGGGCTTTCGAGCAAGGGAGGGAGAAAGAACAGACTCGAACAGCTGGAACTTCCCAGGGGGGTAGGGAAAAGTGAGATGCTACATGTACATAGAAAGGTGGTAGTTGAAGAGAAGACAAGAGCGAATGAAGGCGAAGAGAGAAGGGACGGAGTAAACAGGGGCGGCGAACAAATAAAGAATGTCTACTAATATCAGTGACCATTCTATAAATGGAAGGATTGCGGAGATCATGAGAGCGTACATAGTAGCGCAGGCAATGGGCATCACGGCGATCGGATAAGGATGGAACGTTCGCTTCTGCATAGAGGCTCTCGACAGGGGAAGAGCGGAAAGCACCAAGGCATAAACGTAATCCTTGGTGATGAATGGGGTTAAGGCTAGAGAGAGTAGCAGGAGATGCCGCTGAATAGATCTGGTCACCATAATCAAGTTTCGATAAAATAAGGGTGGAATGTAGGCGAAGGAGGGTTCGACGATCAGCTCCCCACGAAAGATGAGCAAGGGTTTTAAGAAGGTTCAGCCGGCTGTGACAAGTTGCCTTCAGAGAGGTAATGTGAGGTTTCCAGGATAACCTACGATCAAAGAGGAGGCCCAGAAACTTGACTGTATCACGTTCAGGGATACGGGAGCCATAGAGGTACAAAGGATGATCGGAGATGACAGAGCGTCTAGTGAAAGTGATTTGGTGGGTTTTAGTGCTGGAAAATTTAAACCCACGTGTGGTGGCCCAATTGGAAACACGGTCGACTGCATGTTGGAGAGAAACTGTAAGGAGGTGACAGTCAGCGCCTGCACAGGCAATAGCGAAGTCATCAACATAGAGTGATGACCAAATATTTGATGGAAGACTAGAGGCCAAATCATTAATAGCAAGGAGAAAAAGTGTTGTGCTCAGAACACATCCCTGGGGGACACCTTCAGCTTGGATAAAGTCCGGGGAGAGCACATTATTAACCCGAACACGGAAATGCCTGTCAGTTAAAAAGTTCTTAAGGAAGGATGGTAGATTGCCTCGAAGGCCTAAGGAGTGGGCTTGGGCTAAAATATTATACCTCCAAGTTGTGTCATATGCCTTCTCAAGGTCAAAAAATATGGCAATAACTGAGTGGTTATTCGCAAAGGCATTACGAACATACGTATCCAAGCGTAGTAAGGGGTCTATGGTAGAACGTCCCTTACGAAAGCCATATTGACGAGTGGAGAGACTGTTGTGTGTCTCTAAATACCACACTAAACGTCTATTTACTAGGCGTTCCATTACTTTGCAAACTGCACTGGTAAGAGCAATGGGACGATAGTGGGAGGTTTCATGTCCCGTAGTGCCTGGTTTGCGGAAAGGGAGAACAATGGCGGATTTCCACAGCTGTGGAAGAACTCCTTGTGACCAAATAAGATTGTAAAGGCGTAATAGGACTGCAAGGGCTGACTGATGTAAATGTTGTAGCATACGAATATGAATGTCGTCGGGCCCAGCTGCCGATGATCGACAAGCTGAGAGTGTTGCCTCCAGTTCTTGAAGTGTAAAAGGCACATTATACTGTTCTTCTCTGAGAGAAGAAAAGTCCAAGGGTGCTAACTCTCTGGCAGACTTTGAGGAAAGAAATGAGGGGCATAGATGGAGTCCCTGAGAAATACGGACCAGATGATTGCCAATTTCATTGGCAACATCTAGTGGGTTTGCTATATCAACACCGGCAACCCGCAGAACAGGAGCCGGGTCAGGAGAATATTTACCACTCAGTTTTCGTACTTTTTTCCAGACTGCACTCATAGAGGAAGCAGAGGTGATGGTGGAGACATAATCTCGCCAGCAAGTGCGTTTAGCGTCACGGATGACACGGCGAGCGATCGCACGCTTCTGTTTAAAATCAAGGAGTCGCTCTGTGGTTCTATTGTACCGGTACCTGCCCCATGCAGCGCGTTTCAAACGTACTGCACGAGCACAAGCAGGAGACCACCAAGGCACGCATTTCTGAGAATGCCTGCCCGAAGTTTGGGGTATAGAATGAGAAGCTGCGGTGAAAACGGAGGACGAGAAGAGGTGTAAAAGCTCATCGATGGAGGACGAAGAAGGAACCTCTTTAAAAACAGTTAGGTGTGAGTAAAGGTTCCAATTTGCCCGATTAAATTGCCAGCGTGGGGTGCGAAGAGGTGGCGAATATGAAGGGGAAGTAAGAATGATTGGGAAATGATCACTGTCATGTAAGTCCGGGAGAACAGACCAAGTGAAGTCTAATGCGGCGGAGGAAGAGCAAACTGAGAGATCGATGCAAGAGAGAGTATGAGTCCGAGGATCAAAATGGGTGTGAGTACCTGTATTTAAAACATGGAGGGGGTGGGTGGCAAGAAAAGCCTCTAACTGAATTCCACGGGAATCACAGTGAGACCCCCCCCAGAGGAAATGGTGGGCATTAAAATCACCAAGTAACAGAATCGGTGGCGGTAATGACGAAACAAGGAAGGCAAAATCCGGAATAGATAATGCCCGAGAAGGAGAGAGATATAAAGAACAGAGCGTATACCACCTATGTAAGTGGATACGGGCTGCTGTGTAATGCAGCGAAGTATGAACAAATAGCTGATGGTACGGAATATCAGTGCGGAGAAGAAGGGCACTTTCATTAAAGGTCCCATCAGGAAAAGGATCTGAAGAATACAATAAATTATAGCCTGAGATGTGAGAAATAACAGCAGAGTGTAATTTTGGTTCCTGTAAGCAAACACCAACAGGGGCAAACTGGGAGAGTAACATCTGAAGCTCACCCCGATTACCCCTGAGGCCGCGTATATTCCACTGTAAATAGGCCATGATTGGCAATGATAAAGATACTTGAAATCCGCAGGTAAGGGTTCCTACGGACTAGAAGGGTTAGAAAAGTCCACATGCGGAGGCAGTGGAAAATGTTCAAGCAGCGAAGGAACGGTGCGCTGTGAAGAAAGGAGTTGCGCAGATGGAGCAGAGGAGAGAGAAAGAGCGGAAGGTGGATCAGTGTCCATTGATGGTTTGGTCTCTGCAATATATTCAGAGATTGCTTCAAGTGTTTCGGAATTCAGAGATGTCGTATGGGAGACAATATTGGGAATGGTAGGGGGAGGATGAGTAAAGATTGGAACTGTATTGGACTGTACCAAGGTAGGGGGGGGGGCGAAAGGGTGGAGGGAACTGGAGAAGCGTGGCAGGGGACAGAAGAGGCAGGAACCTGGGAGGTGGCAGAAGAGGAAGAAACTTGGGAGGGAACAGGGGAGGAAGGTACATTACGAGGAGGAGGGTGAACCTCTGCACTTGTAACTGAGCCAGTGAGAGGGGAAGAACTAGGGACAGAGACAGGGAGGGTAAAATGAGGAGGTGGAAGATGGGTAGGAGGTGTTACCGGACCTTTTTTTGACTTTTGAGAAGTAGAGGGACGATTGGGAGGAGGTGTCGTACGAGGTCTCGTCGATACTGAGGCTTGTGAGAGAGAACTCGAAGAAGCGAGATTAGACTGAGGCGTTGAAGTAGGGACGTCTGAGCCGAGGACAGCAAAAGGATTAGATACAGGAGTGATTATGGGAGAGGTAACCACAGAGGTGGGTGTAGAAGATGGGATACTAGAAGTGGGGGGACGTTTTGAAACACGGGAATAAGAAACACGTGGGAGTCTCCCTTGGAGGCGGAGATGAGAAACTGCCATGGCATAAGGGAGACCTTCTGTCTCTTTGAGGTAACGGATTTCCCGCTCGTTTAAATAGACCTGACAACGGCGAGAGTACGAAGGGTGAGCCTCATGACAGTTAAGGCAAGAGGGAGATCGATTGCAAGACGTATTAGAATGGTCATCGGCACCACAGACTGGGCATTCGGCGATAGATCTGCAATATTTCGCTGGATGGCCAAATCGCCAGCAATTTCTACACTGTTGTGGTGTAGGGATCACCTTTCGAACTTGTAACCGATGTCCTGCTATATAAACTGAGGATGGGAGTTCTCGGCTGTCAAAAGTTAAACGAGCCACATTGCTAGGGTATCGTCTCCGCCCACGGGCAGGAAGAACGTAAGTGTCTACCTTGAGGATTGGGAGATCTTGGAGTTCCAGCTGTTCTAGAATGTCAGTGCCACATGTCTGGAAATTTTGTTGAACTATGGTATGGGGCAGAATGACGGTACCACTACAAGAATTGAGGGAATGATGTTTTTCAAGAGTGACAGGAACAGTATCGATATGGGAAAGACGAGAGAGCTCATGAGCCTGGGTAGCATTCTGTACGGTAATGATGTGCGTACCGCTCTTAAGAGCATGAAAAGAAATATCTTTACCAACATGGCGTAGGAGTGCCTTGCCAATACTATGGTCAGAAAGATAGGCAGTAGAGGAAGTTGGTCGTAAAGTGAAGAATTTAGTCCACTGTTCAGTCTGAAACTGAGCGTGGAAAGGTAGTGAAGGACGTGTCGATCGTTTCTGAGAAGAACGAGAAGGTGGAGAAGTATCATCAGCAGGTAATTGTCGTTGGCGTTTAGGCGTGGGACCAGAGTTGGTCCGACGTGGAACGGGTCGGCGATTTGAAAATTGCCGCACCGTAGAGGGAGAGGCCGGAAGCATAGTCAGAGGAGAGCGAAGGTCCGATAAATCGAAGGAGTCAGTCGAGGCCTCAGTACCTGAAGCGGGTGAGGAAACAGCACCGGCAATAGGTACAGAGGCATGAGGAATGTCTGAAGAGTGGTCCAAAGACGAGGCGGGGTCAGAACGGGGTGCGGTATCAAGAAGGGGCCCGGGGGTACCAGGTTCATGGACTAGGGCTGCCATGGTTAGGTTACTTCTTTCTTTTTGTTTTTAAGAAAAAAAAAAAGAAAGAAGAAAAGAAAATAAAAATAAAAAAAAGAAAAAAAAGGGGGGACCGGGGAGGGATAGGTCCTAGGAGGAATGAAAGGGCCAGAAATCTCCCTCCGCGCCCAAGAGGACCTCAGCACCGCAAGTAGCGCAGATGCAGCATGGAACCCGTGCCATACCCTACCCATCATGCTAGTAAACTAACAATCCGGGATAGCAACCTCACATCTGCCGAGCTACCTCGGTGGACAAAAGAGAGGGCGGCCGGATATCCGCCACAAAGCATACCTCCTTCGGCCACCACCCCCGGAATCCGAAAGGTGGCTTCCAGAGATACACTCGTCGCCCGAAAGACACCCAAAGCTACTCCGGGATACCGGAGAGGGATCGGGACATCCCCAGGCGATCCAGATTCCACGGCAAACTACGCCACCGCTAAGAACCTCAACGGAATGGGATGGACCCCGGTATCCTTTCTCCTACCTAGGAACTAGCGCGCCTGTGGGAGAAATCCCAAAGGACAAAAAGAGGAAGGGCAAAAGGGAGGAGTGGGGAGGAGGAGGAGGAAAGGAAAAAGGGGAGGATGGGGAGGATGGGATAGGGGAGGGGAGATTGGGGGGTAATTAGGTTCGGTCTGAGGAAGAAGACCGATAGGTCTAATTCCTCAGACCAAGAGCCTCTTCACCACGCCAAGGAGCCCCCCTTGAAGAGGAGTGATACATCCTCATTATGGCATCTCGTGAACGTGATGTTGCACGTTCTTATGCGAGTGGGTCACAGAAAAGAAAGAAGAAAATTCAAGAACAGAAAAAGAAAGATGTAGGAAGCTGCAGAAAGATCACAGACATGCTCACGAAAACAGTTTCTGATGTTACCAGTACAGTTGAATCTGCAGATACGTCAGATCATACAGGAAGCCCTCCCTCCATTACTTCTCAGCCAGCATCTACTACTTTTTTGTCTCCTCTCAATGTCTCAACGGACATTTCATCCACAGGATTTGTCTTAAAAGATCCTGCCTCATGGCCAAATGTAATCCCAGATTCTCTACGTAATGCTTTCATTGCAGAAAACTTCAGTCAAACTCTGAACATTGACTTTAGAAAATCAGCAAGGATTTATGATGATGAAAGTCGTCGTTGTTTAAAGTCATCATGGATGGTATACTCTGAAAGCTCAGGAAAAGTGTACTGTTCAGCATGCAAGCTATTTTCTACCAAAGAAAATACCTTCACACAGGGGTTCAATGACTGGAAAAATTCCAAGCGTTTCGAGGAACATGAAAACAGCACCACTCACAGGAGCTGCATTTTAGCCAGTGTATTTCGTGCACAGAAAAAAAGGCTTATTGGATTCTTATTTGGAAAATCAAACTGAAAAAGAGCGCACTTATTGGAGAAAAGTTCTAGAAAGTTGTTGCTGTTGTAAAATTCTTAGCTCTAAGAGGACTTGCTTTCCGTGGAGAAAATGAGGTTTTTGGTTCGGAAAACAATGGCAATTTCCTAGGGACCATAGAACTGTTAGCACAATTCGATCCATTCTTAGCAAATCATGTGTCACGCCTTGGGAATGCAGGAAGAGGCACTGTATCTTACATGTCATCTACTATATGCAATGAATTTATTAAACTGATGACTAAGAAGGTCCTCAATAATATCATAGCAGCTGTGAAAACTGCAAAATACTTTGCAATAAGTGTAGATTCAACACCAGATATTTCACATACAGATCAATTGACATTCATTGTTCGCTTTGTCAATTCCAGTGGTAAGACTGTAGAGCGCTTTATAAAATTCATTCCTCTTTCAGGCCATGATGGAGAAACAATGATGAATGTAGTACTGGATACTCTGCTTGAACATGATCTCTCTATTATGGATTGCCGTGGCCAGAGCTACGACAATGCAAGTAACATGTCGGGTAAATATAATGGATTGTAAGCCCGTATCAAGCAAATCAACTCACTTGCTGAATATGTGCCCTGCTCAGCACATTCTCTTAATCTTGTTGGGTCATGTGCTGCGGAATGTTGTGTCGCTGCAGTTTCATTTTTTGGACTTTTACAAGCACTAATTTTTTCTCTTCTTCAAAGCATCGGTGGAGTATACTCAAGTCAACCATTCATGGAGATGTCATCAAATCATTATCAACAACAAGGTGGTCAGCGCAGCATGATGCAACACATGCTTTGAAAGACAGCTTTGCTGAAATACGTTTTGCTTTGATCCAAATTGCAGAGGATGAAGACCAGACAGCAACTACAAGAAGCGAAGCAGCCAGCTTAGCATCAAAATTGGAAGATTTTGAATTGGCCTTACTCTGTGTGCTTTGGGACTGTATACTGGAACGGTTAAATGCCACGAACAAGACACTTCAGAAAATTGAAATTGAAATGGCTACTTGTGCTAACCTCTATGCAGGCTTAGTGGAATTTGTAAGCTCACTTCGCAATGATGAAGCTTTTGAAATGTTTGAAGAGAAAGCTAAACTGCTGGTGAAAGGCTACAGTTACCGGGCTGATCATCAGCGGTCAAGGAAGAAGAAACACAATTTTGAAGAGCCAGACAATGAAATTGTGTTGCTACCAAGGCAGAAATGTAAGACAGCTACATACTTCGTCATTCTGGATTCACTGATTACAGAATTGGTGAAAAGAAAAGAAATCTACCAGGATCTCAATGACAAGTTTGGATTTCTGTTCAAAATTACTACTATGCCAGATGCAGAATTGAGAGAAGCTGCATTAAAGTTGCAACAACACCTTTCAGCAGATGTTCAGGACACATTTGTTGAAGAAATAGTTAATTTTTCTGGGTATATGAATCAGATTAAAGCTCCACCTGAAAAAATGTGCGCTCTCAGCCGCTTTGAAACATTTAAGAAATGCAGGTATCTCAGAAACCTTCCCTAATGTTGACATAGTGTATCGCCTTTACCTAACACTTCCAGCTACTAACTGTGAAGGAGAACGTTCATTTTCTGTTTTGAAAAGAGTGAAAAACCAGCTCCGTTCAACAATGAGCCAAGACAAATTGTGTAACCTAGCCTTGTTGACCATTGAGTCTGATCTAACAAGAAATATTGATTTTCAGAATATAATTGATGATTTTGCCAATATGAAATCCAGAAAAAAGTTTATTTAAGAAGTGCCTGTGAATATAAACAATTCTTTACTTTCTTGAGTTTATATGATTTGATAGTCTTATGCATGATGCAATGATAACAGTAATGGTCAGTGTTTTATAAAGGGAATAATAGTGCTGTAGTGGTTATGCTGAATATAATAGGTACATGATGTCACTACTTTAATAGCCTAATCTAGTAATACTATGCTGTCTTGAGTTTATTTCTTTAAAATGCATGATTTAACAAGATAGTTATAATGGCTGTTGGTAAATGGTTTTGGTTGTCTTGATGTACTTTCCCTATTAAATTTAATCTAAATAGCCAGAATGTATTTAATTAGACCTTAAACAGGCTCACACCGACACCCCCCCCCCCACCCCGAAGCTGGAAGGGGTCGCTTCGCTTACCCGTAACTCAAAGGGGCCCCGCCAATCTGAATAGCCTAGGGCCCGGAGACTTCTTAATTCGGCCCTGCATGCGTGTACTCACCTATTTGTACTCACCTATTTGTGGTTGCAGGGGTCGAGTCTTAACTCCTGGCCCCGCCTCTTCACCGGTTGCTACTGGGCCCTCTCTCTCCCCGCTCCATGAGCTTTATCAGCCCTCGTCTTAAAACTGTGTATGGTTCCTGCCTCCACTAAGTCATTTTCTAGGCTATTCCACTGCCTAACAACTCTATGACTGAAGAAATACTTCCTAATATCTCTGACTCATTTGTGTCTTCAACTTCCAATTGTGGCCTCTTGTTTCTGTGTCCCCTCCCTGGAACATCCTGTCTTTGTCCATCTTGTCTATTCCACGCAGAATATTATATGTCGTTATCATGTCTCCCCTGACCCTCCTGTCCTCCAGTGTCGTCAGGCCGATTTCCCTTAACCTTTCTTCATAGGACATTCCCCTTAGCTCTGGAACTAACCTTGTCGCAAACCTTTGTACTTTCTCTAGTTTCTTGACGTGCTTTATCAAGTGCGGGTTCCAAACAGGTGCTGCATACTCCAGTATGGGCCTGACATACACGGTGTACAGTGTCTTGAATGATTCCTTACTAAGGTATCGGAATGCTGTTCTCAGGTTTGCCAGGCGCCCATAAGCTGCAGCAGTTATCTGATTGATGTGTGCTTCAGGAGACATGCTCGGTGTTATACTCACCCCAAGATCTTTCTCCTTGAGTGAGGTTTGTAATCTTTGGCCACCTAGCCTATACTCTGTCTGTGGCTGTGTGTGTGTGTGCGCGCGCGCGCGCATGTGTCTGTGTGCATGCGTGTGTGTGCATGTGCGTGTATATACTCACCTAATTGTACTCACCTAATTGTGGTTGCAGGGGTCGAGACTCAACTAACGGGCCCTCTCTCCCGCTGCTCCGTATTACAAAAACACCAAATGGTTTTTTACATTAGGTGTTAGTAATATAAAAGTTCGGGATACATATATACACATTAAAATAAATCTTTAATATTATAAAAAAATCAATCTTCAGTCTAGAGGTATTTAAAATATATATGGTACAATAATAAATTATTAGCATCTTAAAATAATATATATATCTAAGCTAAAATAAATTATAAATAACATTTGTATAATAAATTATGATCAACTCCGTGTCCCACACGACACTTATTCGAGTTGTGACGCTCCTTCTCCACCGTGTCACTCGACACCCTTTTCGCCGTGTGATGACGCTCCTTCTCCACCGTGTCACTCGACACCCTTTTCGCCGTGTGATGACGCTCCTTCTCCACCGTGTCACTCGACACCCTTTTCGCCGTGTGATGACGCTCCTTCTCCACCGTGTCACTCGACACCCTTTTCGCCGTGTGATGACGCTCCTTCTCCACCGTGTCACACGACACCCTTTTCTCTCCGTCATCCATACCCTTTCTCGATTGTCACACTTGACACCCTTGTCTCTGCGACACACTCACTATCGACGTAGCGTCTTTCAAGAGGCCAGTCACATGATACTATTCAATATACACTACAACCACGCCATCTTCAGTGTCACACGACACCCTTTTCTTCACAGTGTTCCACTACGGTCCTGTAGCATATCTCAATGTCACACTACGGTCCTAGCCCAGTTCAGTGTAACACTCCAACCTATTCTTCATGTAATGTCCCACTAAAACAGCATTAGTTGACTTAACCCACAGTTGACCAGCGTAGGCGGTGAGTCCGCAGACATCACCGGTAGTCCTGTAAATACTCTCTAAGGCCGGTAGAAGTACACCGTAAGATGGTCTGGTGAGTACTCTCTACCGCCTTCAAGACCAATTGACACACCGCAAGGTGGTCCGATGAATTACTAGCAGAACACCATACTGCAAGCTCACTGAATGCGGCCGTCAAGTAACTGTGTTCAGGTACCTACTGCTCTAAGGCCGGCTCAGCAGTCCCCACAATGGGTTTGATGACGTACCCAGTGATACTGCCGGCCGGCAGGTTAACTATTTAACCACTAGTTTGGCAGGAGGCCGTAACACTCCGTGAGCTTTATCATACCTCGTCTTAAAACTATGTATAGTTCCTGCCTCCACTATATCGCTTGCCAGACTATTCCACTTCCTTACTACTCTATGACTGAAGAAATACTTCCTAACATCCCTTTGATTCATCTGAGTCTTCAGCTTCCAATTGTGACCCCTTGTTTCTGTGTCCCATCTCTGGAACATCCTGTCTCTGTCCACATTGTCTATTCCATGCAGTATTTTGTATGTCGCTATCATGTCTCCCCTGACCCTCCTGTCCTCCAGTGTTGTCAGACCGATTTTCCTTAACCTTTCTTCATAGGACATTCCCTTTAGTTCTGGAACTAACCTTGTTGCAAACCTTTGCACTTTCTCTAATTTCTTGACGTGTTTGACCAGATGTAGGTTCCAAACTGGTGCTGCGTACTCCAGTATGGGCCTGACGTACACGGTATATAAAGTCTTGAACGATTCCTTACTGAGGTACCGGAACGCTATTCTCAGGTTTGCCAAACGCCCATATGCCGCATCAGTTATCTAGTTAATGTGTGCTTCTGGCGATGTACTCGGTATTATACTCACTCCTAGGTCTTTCTCCTTGAGTGAGGTTTGCAGCCTTTGGCCTCCTAGCCTATACTCTGTCTACGGTCTTCTTTGGCCTCCTCCGATCTTCATGACTTTGCATTTTCAGGGTTATATTCTACGAGCCAGTTTCTGGACCACACATCCAGCCTGTCCAGGTCTCTTTGTAGACCTGTCTGGTCCGCATCTAATTTAATTCTCCTCATTAACTTCACGTCATCTGCAAACAGGGACACTTCTGAGTCTATCCCTTCCGTCATGTCGTTCACATATACCAAGAATAGCGCTGGTCCCAGGACTGACCCCTGTGGGACCCCGCTCGTCACTGGCGCCCACTGTGATACCTCATCACGGACCATGACTCGTTGTTGCCTCCCTGTTAGGTATTCTCTGATCCATTGCAGTGCCCTTCCTGTTATACATGCCTGTTCCTCTAGCTTTTGTACTAATCTCTTGTGAGGAACTGTGTCGAAGGCCTTCTTGCAGTCCAAGAAAATGCAATCAACTCACCCCTCCCTCTCATTTCCTACTTCTGTTACCTTGTCATAAGACTCTAGTAGGTTTGTGACACAGGATTTGCCTTCCATGAATCCGTGCTGGCTGTCGTTTATAATCTTGTTCCGCTCAAGGTGCTCCACCACTCTCCTCCTGATAATCTTTTTCAAGACTTTGCATACTATACCTGTCAGTGACACTGTGTGTGTGTGTGTGTGTGTGTGTGTGTGTGTGTGTGTGTGTGTGTGTTAGCAGGTGCTATCTTTAGCAATTTTATTCAAGACAATTTTCCAGGTGGTTTCCGCAATGAAATATAATGTTTAAATTTGAATGTTAAAAATAGAGAGAGAGAGAGAGAGAGAGAGAGAGAGAGAGAGAGAGAGAGAGAGAGAGAGAGAGAGAGAGAGAGAGAGAATAAACAGTTTATTCTCTGCTTTGGGGAATATATTTTCCTGTATCAGGAATGTTTGGAGTGGGAGTAGGGAGGTCAACACATTCACACTCAACGATCTGCCCAATGTGTGTGTTTGTGTACTAACCTAGTTGTACTCACCTAGTTGTGGTTGCGGGGGTCGATTCATAGCTCCTGGCCCCGCCTCTTCAACTGGCCGCTACCCGGTCACTCTTGCCGCTCCGTGAGATTTATCATATCTCCTCTTAAGGCTATGTATGGAACCTGCCTCAGTTACATCACTACCCAGGCTGTTCCACTTCCTGGCAACTTTGTGACTGAAGAAATACTTCCTAACATCCCTGTGATTCATCTGAGTCTTCAGCTTCCAACTGTGATTCCTCGTTGCTGTGTTCCATCACTGGAACATCCTGTCTCTGTCTACCTTGTCCATAACTCTCAGTATTTTATATGTCGTTATCATGTCCCCTCTATCTCTCCTGTCCTCCAGTGTCGTCAGGTTGATTTCCCTTAACCTCTCCTCGTAGGACATACCTCTTAGCTCTGGGACTAGTCTTGTTGCAAATCTTTGCACCTTCTCTAGTTTCCTTACATGCTCGGCTAGATGTGGGCTCCAAACTGGTGCTGCATACTCCAATATGGGCCTAACGTGCACAGTGTACAGGGTCCTGAATGACTCCTTATTTAGATGTCGGAATGCTGTTCTTAGGCTTGCTAGGCGCCCATATGCGCCTCAGGAGATGTGCCCGGTGTTACACACACCCCAAGATTCTTTTCCTTGAGTGAAGTTTGTGGGCTTCGGCCATCTAGACTGTACTCCGTCTGTGGTCTTCTTTGCCCTTCCCCAGTCTTCATGTATTTGCCTGGTGTTCGTCCGATTGAATTCTTCTCATCAACTTCACATCATCTGCAAATAGGGACACTTCAGATTCTATTCCTTCCATCATGTCGTTCACAAATACCAAAACAGCACCGGTCCTAGGACTGATCCCTGTGGCACCCCGCTCGTTACAGGCGCCCATTCTGACACCTTGCAACGTACCATGACTCGCTGTTGTCTTCCTGACAGGTATCCCCTGATCCACTGTAGGGCCTTCCCTGTTATCCCTGCTTGGTCCTCCAGCTTTTGCAAAAATCTCTTGTGTGGAACTGTGTCAAACGACTTCTTACATTCAAAGAAAATGCAATCTATTCACCCCCTCTCTTTCTCTTGTCCTACTGCTGTCACCCAGTCAAAGACCTCCAGTAGGTTTGTGACACAAGATTTCCTATCCTTGAAACTGTAATGGCTGTCGTCGATAAGCTCATTCCTTTCTAGGTGGTCCACCACTCTTCGCCTCATAATTTTCTCCATGACTTTGCATACTGTACATGTAAGTGACACTGGTCTGTAGTTTAATGCTTCGTGTCTGTCTCCTTTTTTAAAAATTGGGGCTACATTTGCTGTCTTCCATACTTCCGGTAGTTGTCTTGTTGCGATAGATGTGTTGAAGATAGTTGTTAGTGGTACACAAAGTGCCTCTGCTCCCTCTCTCAAGACCCATGGATAGATGTTATCAGGCCCTATCGCCTTTGAGGTATCTAGCTCGCTTAACAGCCTCTTCACTTCTTCCTGTGTGGTGTGTTGTGTCCAACACTTGGTGTACCCCACCTCTCTGCTTTTCTGGAGGCCCTTCTGTCTCCTCTGTGAACACTTCTTTGAATCTCGTGTTGAGTTCCTCTCATACTTTGGGGTTGTTTTTTGTGATCTCCCCTCCTTCCTTCCTCAGCCTGATTACCTAGCCCTTGACTGCTGTTTTCCTCCTGATGTGTCTGTACAACAGCTTCGGGTCAGATTTGGCTTTCGCTGATATGTCATTCTCATATTTCCTTTGAGCTTCCCGTCTTACCTGTGCTTATTCATTTCTGGCTCTACGACTGGTCTCCTTATTCTCCTCGGTCCTTTGGTTTCTGTACTTCTTCTATTCCTTAGCACACTTGATTTTGGCCTCCCTGCACCTTTGGGTGATCCACAGACTCATCCTGGATTTTTCATTATTCCTGTTACCCTTGGGTACAAATCTCTCCTCAGCTTCCTTGCACATTGTTACATATTCCATCATCTCATCCACTGATTTCCCTGTCAGTTCTCTGTCCCACTGAACCCCGTTCAGGAAGTTCTTCATGCTTGCATAGTCCCCTTTCTTGTAGTTTGGCTTCATTCGTCCGGCTCTTCCTGTTTCCGCCTCCATTTGTAACTCTGTTATGTACTCGAAGCTTAAAACAATATGATCACTGGCCCCAAGGGGTCTTTCATATGCGATGTCTTTAATATCTGCACTACTCAAGGTGAATATTAGGTCCAGTCTCGCTGGTTTATCCTTTCCTCTCTCTTTGGTAGTGTCCCTTATGTGTTGGTACATGAGGTTTTCAAGTACCACCTCCATCATCTTAGCCCTCCACGTTTCTTGGCCCCCTTGTGGCTCCAAGTTTTCCCAATTGATTTCCATCTTGTTGAAGTCACCCATGATCAGTTGTTTTGTCCTGCTCGCATGAGTCCTTCTGGCCACCTCAGTGTGTCAACCATCGCTCTATTACTCTCATCATACTCTTGCCTTGGCCTCCTGCTGTTTATTGGTGAGTTATACATCACTGCAATTACCACCTTGGGACCTACAGAGTAAAGCGTTAGTACTGCGTAATCTCTTGCTTCTCCTCTGTCTCCTCTCTCCAGCTCATCAAAAGCTCTTTGATTTTTGATCAGCAGTGCCACTCCTCCACCCCCTCTGTTCCCTCTGTCTTTCCTCGGGATCTGATAACCCTTTGGAAAGATGCCATCTGTTATCATCCCTTTGAGCTTAGTTTCTGTGAGGGCTATGATGTGTGTGTGTGTGTGTGTGTGTGTGTGTGTTTGTGTGTGTGTGTGTGTGTGTGTGTGTGTGTGTGTGTGTGTGTGTGTGTGAGAGTGTGTGTGTGTGTATGTGTGTGTGTGTGTGTGTATGTATGTATGTGTGTATGTGTGTGTGTGTGTGTGTGTGTGTGTGTGCGTGTGTACTCTTACATACATACTCTTTTATATGTGGTTGCAGGGGTCAAGTCATAGTTCCTGGCCCCGCTTCTTCGCTGGTTGCTAATAGGTCCACTCCTTCCTGACTCTAAGAACCTATCGTACCTATTCATGAAGCTATGTATGGAACCTGCCTCTACTACTTCATTCTAGAATAACTGCTCTTATACTAAATTCTCTACTAAAATAAATTGAAAATAAAACTGTCTGAGATGTTTTGTTACTAATTCTGGTTCATCTCCTGATCTGCAGTCTGGCTCTACCTTCTGTGTTTAGTTCTCTCTATATTTCTACTTGATTCTGCCGTCGTCAGAGTTCAAACTGCATTTTTTTCAAAAGAAACTTCCATGGCTTTGTACTTCCCAGAGCCTTGACCTCAGGAATCAGTTACATGGTGTATACAATCTCTAAATCGTTCATCAGTACCTCGGTTCCTCAGATCCTGGCCTCCAAGAGCCTGGTCCTTCCCAGAGTCTGGCCAAGGTACATGCAACCTCTAAATCCTCCATCAGTCCCTAGTTTCCCCAGAGTCTGGTTACCCAGACCCAGGTCACTCCTACAGCCTGGCCCCGAGTCAGTGTCTGGTGAATATACTCTTTATTCTTTTATTCCACTATTTTATCCTCGAGTCTTTCCCCATGGAATCTGGTCTCCCGAAACCAGGTCTCCTAAAACTTGGCTAGAACACTTGAGAGTCATTATATATACGCTTTTTTACGCCATACCTTCATTATCCAAAAGCCTGGCCTAGTAGAATGAATAAATACGCATGATCATCCTGTCATACGAATGATGCTAATTGGAACCATCCTTTGTCAGCACTTTAATATGTTGGAGGCAATATCTGGCAACGATGTTCGCTTCAACTTTAATGCAAATTCGTAACAGTGGCTGGGTATTATTGTGAAGTGAAGTGTAGAATTTTTGAGGACAGTAGGAAGGGGGGGAAGATAGTGTGTCATGGTGAGTGGAAATGTATGAAACCCCCTAAGTTTTCTCTCGCCCAGTGGTGCTCAACTAATTATATTCACCCACCCAGTGGTGCTCACCTAGGTGTACTTAGCTATCGATCGTCTTTACTGAGTACATGCGTGTTATTGAGAGTATAGTGCATGTGTGTGTGTGTGTGTGTGTGTGTGTGTGTGTGTGTGTGTGTGTGTGTGTGTGTGTGTGTGTGTGTGTGTGTGTGTGTGTGTGTATGTGTGTGTGTGTACTCACCTAGTTGAGGTTGCAGGGGTCGAGTCCAAGCTCCTGGCCCCGCCTCTTCACTGGTCGCTACTAGGTCACTCTCCCTGAACCATGAGCTTTATCGTACCTCTGCTTAAAGCTATGTATGGATCCTGACTCCACTACATCGCTTCCCAAACTATTCCACTTCCTGACTACTCTGTGGCTGAAGAAATACTTCCTAACATCCCTTTGATTCATCTGTGTCTTCAACTTCCAACTGTGTCCCCTTGTTACTGTGTCCAGTCTCTGGAACATCCTGTCTTTGTCCACCTTGTCAATTCCTCTCAGTATTTTGTAAGTCGTTATCATGTCCCCCCTATCTCTCCTGTCCTCCAGTGTCGTCAGGTTGATTTCCCTTAACCTCTCCTCATAGGACATACCTCTTAGCTCTGCGACTAGTCTTGTTGCAAACCTTTGCACTTTCTCTAGTTTCTTTACATGCTTGGCTAGGTGTGGGTTCCAAACTGGTGCCGCATACTCCAATATGGGCCTAACGTACACGGTGTATAGGGTCCTGAACGGTTCCTTATTAAGATGTCGGAATGCTGTTCTGAGGTTTGCCAGGCGCCCATATGCTGCAGCAGTTATTTGGTTGATGTGCGCTTCAGGAGATGTGCCTGGTGTTATACTCACCCCAAGATCTTTTTCCTTGAGTGATGTTTGTAGTCTCTGACCCCCTAGACTGTACTCCATCTGCGGTCTTCTTTGCCCTTCCCCAATCCTCATGACTTTGCACTTGGTGGGATTGAACTACAGGAGCCAGTTGCTGGACCAGGTCTGCAGCCTGTCCAGATCCCTTTGTATTTCTGCCTGGTCTTCGATCGAATGAACTCTTCTCATCAACTTCACGTCATCTGTAAACAGTGACACCTCGGAGTTTATTCCTTCCGTCATGTCGTTTACAAATACCAGAAACAGCACTGGTCCTAGGACTGACCCCTGTGGGACCCCACTGGTCACAGGTGCCCACTCTGACACCTCGCCTCGTACCATTACTCTCTGCTGTCTTCCTGACAAGTATTCCCTGATCCATTGCAGTGCCTTCCCTGTTATTCCTGCTTGGTCCTCCAGTTTTTGCACTAATCTCTTGTGTGGTACTGTGTCAAACGCCTTCTTGCAGTCTAAGAAAATGAAATCCACCCACCCCTCTCTCTCTTCTCTTACTTCTGTCACCATGTCATAGAACTCCAGTAGGTTTGTGACACAGGATTTCCCGTCTCTGAAACCATGTTGTCTGCTGGTGATAAGATCATTCCTTTCTAGATGTTCCACCATTCTTCTCCTGACAATCTTTTCCATGATTTTGCATGCTATACATGTCAGTGACACTGGTCTGTAGTTTAGTGCTTCATGTCTGTCTCCTTTTTTAAAGATTGGTACCACATTTGCTGTCTTCCATGCCTCAGGTAATCTCCCTGTTTCGATAGATGTATTGAATATTGTTGTTAGGGGTACACATAGCGCCTCTGCTCCCTCTCTCAGGACCCATGGAGAGACGTTATCTGGCCCCATTGCCTTTGAGGTATCTAGCTCACTCAGAAGCCTCTTCACTTCTTCCTCGGTTGTGTGTACTGTGTCCAGCACATGGTGGTGTACCCCACCTCTCCGTCTTTCTGGAGCCCCTTCTGTCTCCTCTGTGAACACTTCTTTGAATCTCTTGTTGAGTTCCTCACATACTTCACTGTCATTTCTTGTTGTCTCTCCTCCTTCCTTCCTTAGCCTGATTACCTGGTCTTTGACGGTTGTTTTCTTCCTGATGTGGCTGTATAACAGCTTCGGGTCAGATTTGGCTTTTGCTGCTATGTCGTTTTCATATTGACGTTGGGCCTCCCTTCTTATCTGTGCATATTCGTTTCTGGCTCTACGACTGCTCTCCTTATTCTCCTGGGTCCTTTGCCTTCTATATTTCTTCCATTCCCTAGCACACTTGGTTTTTGCCTCCTTGCATCTTTGAGTGAACCATGGGCTCATCCTGGCTTTTTCATTATTCCTGTTACCCTTGGGTACAAACCTCTCCTCAGCCTCCTTGCACATTGTGACTACATATTCCATCATCTCATTAACTGGTTTCCCTGCCAGTTCTCTGTCCCACTGAACCTCATTCAGAAAGTTCCTCATTCCTGTGTAGTCCCCTTTCCTGTAGTTTGGTTTTATTCGTCCTGGCCTTCCTGCTTCCCCCTCCACTTCTAGCTCTACTGTGTATTCGAAGCTCAAAACCACATGATCGCTGGTCCCAAGGGGTCTTTCATATGTGATGTCCTCAATATCTGCACTACTCAAGGTGAATACTAAGTCCAGTCTTGCTGGTTCATCCTCTCCTCTCTCTCTTGTAGTGTCCCTTACGTGTTGGTACATGAAGTTTTCCAGTACCACCTCCATCATCTTAGCCCTCCATGTATCTTGGCCCCCATGTGGCTCCAAGTTCTCCCATTCGATCTCCTTGTGGTTAAAGTCGCCCATGATCAGGAGCTTTGCCCTACATGTATGAGCTCTTCTGGCCACTGCAGCCAGTGTGTCAACCATCGCTCTATTGCTCTCGTCATACTCTTGCCTTGGCCTACTGCTGTTCTGTGGTGGGTTATACATCACTGCAATTATCACCTTGGGACCTCCAGAGTGAAGCGTTCCCGCTATGCAATCACTTTCTTCTCCGCTGTCTCTTCTCTTCAGCTCATCAAAATTCCATCGGTGTTTGATCAGCAATGCCACTCCTCCCCCCCCCCCTGTTCCTTCTGTCTTTCCTCAGGATCTGGTATCCCGTTGGGAAGATGGCATCTGTTATCATACCTGTAAGTTTGGTTTCTGTGATTGCTATGATGTCTGGTGATGCCTCTTTGACTCTTTCGTGCCACTCCTCCCACTTGTTTGTTATTCCATCAGCGTTTGTGTACCATACCTTCAGTTTCCTTTCCAACACTGTGGTTTGGGGAGCCTGTGGGGGTGGGAGACATGGTAGCATACTGTGGGATTCTATGGTTGGGGGTTGGGTGGAAGCTGTGGGTATGGATTGTATTGTGTGTTGGGATGGTGTGATAGGTTGTGGGGTTCTGAGGATAGTTGTGTGTGTGCTTGCTCTTGCTGCTCTGTTCTGCTCTGACTGACCTCTGCTGGTTCCATCCTTGTCTCCTTTCCTAGCTCCTTTCGCTTTTTTTCCTCTCCCTCAGCTGCTTTCTCTCTTTTTGTGTTCTGTCTCTGTCTAGGAACACCTTCTTGTACTCTTCCGAGCTTCTCAACCGTGGTTTTTCTTGGAGGATCCTGTTCCGCACTGTTTCTGTCCTGAGAATCAGCTTGATTGGTCGGTTTCTCCCCTTCAAGTACCCCCCTATTCTCTGAAAATTTACAATCTCGTCCATGTCTTCTCCCCCTATTTCCGTGATGATTTTCTCAATCTCCTTTCTTTCTTCCTGCCGTCTTTCAGTGTGTGTCCTTTCCTCTCTCTCCCGAAGCCCATGGATAAACACTGATTTTGCCCTTTCCTCCTCCCATTGCCTCTCCCTCTGTGACTCTGGTTCCTGTCTGTATGTGGCCATTTTCTCCCTTGATTTTTCCAGTGGCTCTTGGTAGCATGGTTGTGCCTCAGCATTCGACTTATCTCCCTCTCCATCTGCACCCATCTGCTCTTCCCTTCCACTCCCTGGCCCTTCTTTGCAGGCTGATAGGACCTTAGCATATTTCATATCTCCTTCCTTCCTGTTCAGCCTCTCAGCTTCGTATGGTGTGTCTTCTCTGGTCACTACCCCTGAGACTTGCTTCAGCCTGTTTACCTCAAATTCTAGGACCTTTACCCTGGCTACTGCAGTTTCGACTTGTGCCTCCCAATTCTTCGTCTCCTTCTCCAACCTCTTTTCCCATTTCACAGAGAGCTCTTTCTCCATTTTTTCAGAAAGCTCTCCTAATTTTCTCTCCCATTCTTGTTCTATCCTTTTCCACTTTTTTTTTTTTTTTTTTTTTAAAGAGAAAGTGAAAAAGAAAAAAGGGGGAGAGAGTGAGAGAGAGGGAGAAAGAGAGAGAAGGGGAGAGTAGAAGGAGGGGAAAAGGGGGAGAAAGTGAGAGAGAGAGGGGGGAGTGACAAGGGAAGAGAGGGAGAGAGAGAGAATAGGAAGAGAGAGAGAAAGAGAGGAAGAGAGGGGGAGAGAGAGGGGAAAGGGAGGGAGAGGGAGAGAGAGGAAGAGAGAGGAAGAGAGAGAGAGTGAGAGGAAGAGAGAGGAAGAGGGAGAGGAAGAGAGGATGAGAGAGAGGAAGAGAGGATGAGAGAGAGAGAGAGAGAGAGAGAGAGAGAGAGAGCGAGAGAGAGAGAGAGAGAGGAAGAGAGAGGAGAGGAGAGGGAGAGAGGCGGGGGGGGGGGGGGAAGGAAGGGTTAGAGGATCACTTCACAGGAAGGTGTGAAATCCTGTATATGGGTGTGTGTGTGTGTGTGTGTGTGTGTGTGTGTGTGTGTGTGTGTGTGTGTGTGTGTGTGTGTGTGTGTGTGTGTGTGTGTGTGTGTGTGCATGTGTGTGTTTTTTGTGTGTGTGTGTGTGTGTGTGTGTGTGTGTGTGTGTGTGTGTGTGTGTGTGTGTGTGTGTGTGTGTGTGTGTGTGCTCGTGTGTATGTGTGCCCCCACTTCTAAGTATTCATACTGCTAATAAATATCAGTAGTAATACCCGTATTTCTAAAACTACCAACAGTGATTCTAGCACTTATCACTTCTACTTATAAAACACAGAAAGTAATTAGGTTGTAAAATTTAGCTTGTCTGAGCTTCTAGGAGTGTCTGACGTCACCCTCACTAGGCTTCCCCTCGCTAGGCTGCTCCTCGCTAGTCAACACTATCTTCACCTTATCTATGCTATTTCTGCTCTAATTCTGGTAATAGCTTGCAGGAGTGAGTGACCAGTATCTAACAGTGATGCAAGGCAGGATTCAGAACTCCCAAAACAACCCCAACAGGTGAGTGATACTTAAGCTGGCAGTGATGCGATGACAAGTTGCCAGATGCTGATGACGTAGCCTTCTATCACTATTTTGAAAATTCTTCACCTGTGATCTTTATAACCGTATATGCTCGTGCATCCCGCGTTCCTCAATGTAACTTATGATAGAATACACTTCACTTATATTGGAATACACTTCACATTCGGTGTTACACTTTATATGTATAATGTCACACAACTGTTGTGACGTCACTGTTTCAGCAGGCCTAATGCCACCTTCCCTTGTTATATATTATATTTTTCCTTTCTACTTTTGCTTATTAACTTTTTCACTCTCACTGTATGGTGCCCCACATTTCACTTGTTATCCAATCTCTCGAAATTCTTGAACACCCGCTTCACACTCACTTGAATCTTTGTATATTTGAATCTGTGTAGCAACAGAAGCTGTGTACGAAATGGTATATAATACCGACAAGATGAGAGTAAGACACATGTGCAACATCTGGGTATCTTTATTGTAGACGTTTCGCCATCCAGTGGCTTTATCAATACAAATTCTAGGACATAACTTGAAGACAGTAGAACTATGTACAGAAAATGAGGTAATCAGTCCCTCAACCTAGGAGTAGGTGCGAACAGCACCATAGTCGTGGAGATTCTGAAGCAGAAGAAAGAATCCTGGCGCTTATATAGTAACGTCAGGTGTAGCAGACGAGGGCATATTCACTGGTAGGCGGGATTCCCCAGTGGAAGTAGGTCCTTCCGATCAAGCTGATTCTCAGGACAGAAACAGTGCGGAACAGGATCCTCCAAGAAAAACCACGGTTGAGAAGCTCGGAAGAGTACAAGAAGGTGTTCCTAGACAGAGACAGAACACAAAAAGAGAGAAAGCAGCTGAGGGAGAGGAAAAAAAGCGAAAGGAGCTAGGAAAGGAGACAAGGATGGAACCAGCAGAGGTCAGTCAGAGCAGAACAGAGCAGCAAGAGCAAGCACACACACAACTATCCTCAGAACCCCACAACCTATCACACCATCCCAACACACAATACAATCCATACCCACAGCTTCCACCCAACCCCCAACCATAGAATCCCACAGTATGCTACCAGGTCTCCCACCCCCACAGGCTCCCCAAACCACAGTGTTGGAAAGGAAACTGAAGGTATGGTACACAAACGCTGATGGAATAACAAACAAGTGGGAGGAGTGGCACGAAAGAGTCAAAGAGGCATCACCAGACATCATAGCAATCACAGAAACCAAACTTACAGGTATGATAACAGATGCCATCTTCCCAACGGGATACCAGACCCTGAGGAAAGACAGAAGGAACAGGGGGGGGGGAGGAGTGGCATTGCTGATCAAACACCGATGGAATTTTGATGAGCTGAAGAGAAGAGACAGCGGAGAAGAAAGTGATTGCATAGCGGGAACGCTTCACTCTGGAGGTCCCAAGGTGATAATTGCAGTGATGTATAACCCACCACAGAACAGCAGTAGGCCTGTGGCATGCAAAGAGTACGTAACCTTTATTCGGCGCATGGACACACCCTCATTTACAGGCTATCTCCCCCAACCAGCGAACCAGGTTGCTAAGAGTTGATGATGGGGCCCCATCGTTCAACTAGTGACCAGGTTCTAGCCAATAAGAAGGTGGGATTGACAATCGCAGAGGTTATGTGGATACCGCTCTCCTGTCTGCCCTTGTCATTCCCATTCTAGAGCTGGTTGAAGCACGGTCTGCTATCTTGTGGCTTCTATTTCTGCCTTGCTTACCGTGGAGTGCACTATATTTATCACTGTACATAGTGTACATATTGCTGTTATAAATTGGTGAAGGATAATATAAGTCTAAACTTTTTCTACTGTGTTTATTTGCTCCCATTACACCTGGGATAACAGGCCATTTGAAATCCTAGGATGTAATATGGGTAGCCTGTCCGAGAGCTGGACTTAGAGAAACGGTTGAGCTTAGGGTGAAGCTTGTAGCAGGAACATTGTGTAGCTTGCTGTTTCGCTTCACTTTACAAATTTTGCGTGTCAGTTGCTTATGATCAGCCTTGCTATTGTGTGATCGTTCAACAGCTCGCTACTAGCTTGTTCAGTGTGCTCGCTTCGCTACGGTCAATCTTGTGTGCAGTCGGCTTTGCTTGTATGCATATTCTGCAATCGTACTGTGCATAGCTAAGCGTGTTCTGCAAATTAACGTGTTACGTTGGGGTATTCGTACTGTGCATAGCGAATAACTTATGCCACCTAGACGAGTCAGACGCCTGGTGTCGGCATATACTTTGCATAACCTACCTAAATTGTCCCTACAGCGTTGTTGGCAAATTGCTCGTTCCATTGGCATTCCCTATAAACGCACTCTCACAGCTGCGCAACTGCGTTCACTTATTGCTGACATACTTATTGAAGAAGAGATGGCACATCAAACTCCTCCCTCTACGGGAGCTAGGGAAAAAACTCTTATGTTCTCGCATGAGGAAGATGATACACCTACGGAGCAAAATGGTCAGTATGGTGCAGCTGGGTTGTCTCGAGGTGAATCAGCGTCGTTGGCACTTGAGCTGGCAAAAATCACGCTGGAGCAAACTAGGGAACAGAGAGCATTCGCAAGGGAAGAATTTGATAGGGAAAGAGAAAGGAGGCAGTTTTCGCATTCTGTAAACGATTTCAGTTTACAAAAAGCAGTACAGCTTGTTCCCCGCTTCAATGAGGCCGAACCAGAGCAATTTTTCGAAAGCTTCGAAAATCAGGCTCGAGCCTTGAGGTGGCCGGAACAGCACTGGGCAGCGTTGGTTCATACAGCATTATTGGGTAAGGCACAGGAATTTACGTCGGTATTAACTGACGCTGAATTCTCTGATTATCAAGTAGTGAAGACCACAGTGTTGGGAGCATATACATGTATCCCAGCTAAATATCGTAAGACCTTCAAATTGAACAGGCGGCAGCTTGGTCAATCCCTGGTGGACTTTGTGAGACAGCAAACCAAAGCTTTTACCAGCTGGTATAAAGCGAGTGGTGTCTCTAACTTTGAGGAGCTGGTGCAGCTTATTCTGATTGATAACCTGCTGGAGTCTGTGGGACCAGAGGTTCGTGTCTTTCTGCAGGATCGTGACTTAACCACTGCATTGGAGGCGGCCAGGTTGGCTGATACCTTCGAAACGAACCGCTCCTTGTCCGAGTGGTCCCGTCTCTCTTTTCAACAGTCTGGCGTGAGCAGAGATCGACAACATTGGAGAATGAAGTGCCAGCCGGAGGGAGAGCGTCTACGTCATCCAACCAAGTCACCTGGTGAGCCACGCTTCTCAACATATGGTCCCCCTGCGGAGAGGCAAACTACTTATGGAGCATCTCGACAACAATATCCAGAGAGGCACCAGCCAGAACGACACCACTTGCAACGTCATCAGGGAGTAAAGGGCAAGCCTGTCGTCTGCTTCAGGTGCAATAAAGTAGGTCACATCAGTTCCAACTGCCCCCAAAAACCTCAACCCATTGGGAAAATCTCTAATATCCCTAGTAACATGTCCCCTAGAGAAGTAGAAAAAGGTATGGCCCCTTATTATTGCGAAAGTCTTATTTCCCTTCAGGAAAACTCAGAACCAACTAAAGTAAATACCTTTAGAGATACTGGAGCATATTGCTCACTTGTCAGAGAAGGAATATTACCCCTTTCAGAGAATACTTCCTTGAATTCCTCAGTTTTATTGGAAGCCTATGGAGGAGCTATATATTCAGTTCCTTTGCATAAAATTTATGTACAGTGCAAATATTACACTGGGTACTTGACTGTAGGTATCTCAAAAGGATTTCCCATGAAAAATGCCATGTTATTACTGGGTAATAACATTACTACTGTTACTTCGTGTCCTGAACCTATAATGATTAATGCTTCTCCGGTGTTGGCCATAACTCGGGCAACTTCCCAAGGGTTGTCTGGAGAGAATGTTGACCTATCCTTGGACGACTCCGATCTCGGAATAGCCACGTTGTTTTATGAGACACACCGGCCGGAGTCTCGTAAATCAAGTGAACAGACCCCGATCAAGCCTTCCTATTCCCAGGTTGCAGGATTGCCAGATGTCTCTGTTTCCATGCCCGAGGGACTGTCCTTCCGGGAGGAACAACGAAAGGACCCTTCTTTAAAATTCGCTTTTCAGGCAGCCATGGGTAAATCTTCTTGGGGTCATCCAGTCAAGTATGAAGTTAAAAATGATTATTTGGTTTGCACTGAGACTGGTAAGGAGAAAGAGGGCCGGCAATTATACGGTAGGTTAGTGGTTCCAACCAAGTATAGACCTCAGATATTAAATATAGCTCATAATACGTCATCAGGAGGTCACTTAGGAATTACAAAAACCTTGTATAGAATCACAAAAGAATTTTATTGGCCAAAATTAAAGAAAGATGTGAAGAATCATATTAGGTGTTGCCGAGAATGTCAGCAAGTTGGAAAACCTGGACATTCCATTAAACCTGCACCTCTCCAACCCATACCTGCTGATGGAGAACCTTTTGCAGATTTAATTATAGATTGTGTAGGTCCACTACCTAAGTCAAAGTCTGGAAATCAGTATTTATTTACAATTATGGATAAAGTAACCAGATATCCTGAAGCGATCCCAATGCGTAGTATCAATACTAAAGCTATTCTCAAAGCTTTAACAAAATTCATTTCTTGTTTTGGCATTCCTAAAACTATACAAAGTGATCAAGGTACTAACTTCACTGCCAAAGCATTTAGGGAAGTATTAACTAGGTTAGGGATAATTCACAACTTATCCACTGCCTATCATCCTCAGTCCCAAGGCGCCTTGGAAAGATTCCACCAAACATTAAAAACAATGATGAGAAGTTTTTGCATGCACTTTCCGACAGATTGGGATGAATCTCTACCTTTGTTGCTGTTCTCAGTACGAGAGACGGTACAAGAGTCTACAGGGTATAGTCCGTTTGAGCTGATCTTTGGGCACAATGTACGAGGTCCTCTTCGGGTGCTCAAAGAAGGATGGATGGGAGAAGACGTAAGCTCAGCACTCTACAACCCGTCTTCAAGGTTGCAGGTGGCACGTGAGTTAGCCACGGCTAACCTAAAGATAGCTCAAAGTAAGATGAAACAGAGGTATGACAAAAGTGCACAATTCCGCTCCTTCCATCCAGGAGACAAGGTGTTGGTGCAGGAACCTATACCTGGCCACACCTTGAAAGCTAGATTTACGGGACCTATGCAGATAGTAAGTAGATTATCTGATTTAAATTATGTGGTAGCTCCCATTGATAAGACCTCAAAAACAAAAACTTACCACATTAATCAAATCAAGGCCTTTCATACACCAGATAAAGTCCCAGTAATGACTCTGTCCTCTACCTCTGAGGACGACTCTGACTCTTTGCACTCTATCTCTGAAATTAATACTAAACTTTCAAATTCTGTCCTCCTCAAGGATCCTAGCCCGTTAATGGATGGATTATCTGAAATACAAGCAACCAATTTAACTGAGCTTCTACAGTCATATCCTAATATTTTTTCGGATGTGCCGAAAAAATGTACGTTAGGTTACCATGATGTAGATGTGGGAAAATCTAAACCAATTAAACTCTCCCCCTACAGAGCTAATCCTGAAAAGCAAAGGCTACTTCAGCAGGAAGTAGACTTCTTGTTAGAACATGGTTTAGTGGAGGAGTCATCTAGTCCATGGGCTTCACCGTGCATCCTAGTAAAAAAGGCTGATGGAGGGTTTCGTATGTGCACAGACTACCGTAAAGTGAACGAGGTCACAATCACAGATGCTTACCCTCTTCCTCGTCTGGATGACGTAATTGACTTTGTGGGTAAGGCTACTTTTGTGTCCAAATTAGATCTCCTTAAAGGTTACTATCAGGTACCTTTGACAGATAAGGCGAAGGAAATCTCTGCCTTCGTGATTCCAGGAGGTCATTATCAGTATACAGTTACCCCCTTCGGAATGAAAAATTCCCCCTCTTCATTCCAGAAACTCATCCATCAGGCTATTAAAGGACTTGAAGGCACGGCAGCATACCTAGATGATATTGTTGTGGTGTCTGATACTTGGGATCAACACCTACTTAGACTTAAAGCTCTGTTTGAGACCTTTAAGAATTCCCAATTAACAGTTAATTTATCTAAATCTTCCTTTGGCCAGGCCACTATCACTTTTCTAGGCCATGAAGTAGGTAGTGGTAATGTTGCACCTAAACTTGCTAAAGTTCTTTCGATTAAAGATTATCCAGTTCCTCATGATAGGAAATCTCTTCAACGTTTCCTAGGCATGATAGGATTTTACAGAAGATTCTGTAAGAATTTCTCAGATATTGTAGCCCCTCTTACCTCTCTTACCAGTCATAAAGTTTCCTTTAATTGGACGTCAGATTGTAACACTGCTTTTAATAAAGCAAAAAGATTATTGTGCTCTGCACCCATTCTCCTGTCTCCAGACTTCTCCAAACCTTTTTCATTACAGGTTGATGCTTGTGAGTCTGGGGTTGGGGCGGTACTATTACAAATCGGGAACAAGGAGCTGCAGCCAATCGCATACTTTTCAGCTAAGTTCCAGCCACATCAGAGAGCTTACTCTACCATTGAAAAAGAAGCCCTCGCGCTGGTAATGGCTTTGGAGCATTTCGATGTTTATGTGGGCCAGACATCGCAGGTGGTCACAGTCTACAGTGATCACAACCCGTTAGTCTATCTCCAAGCCATGAAGAATCACAACACAAGGCTTATGCGTTGGACGCTCAGGCTGCAGCCCTATAACCTAAAAATAAATTACATTGCCGGCAAAGAAAATGTGTTGGCAGACTCTTTGTCAAGAGTCTAGTTTAATATTTTATTTAGGTTAGGATGTATTTGTGGTAACCCCCCTTTCAAGCTCTTTTTTTTATCCTCTGATGTGGGGTTTTTTTTTAGTGAGGGGATACGGGCTACCGTCCGCTTGTATCTTGGACCTATGTTGGCCTATCTGACTGCTGTCTCACTCTGAGTTTAGGGTTTGGCTTTTGGTCACTAGGAAAGCTGAGCTCTATCTAAGAGTTGGATGGTGGAGAGGATAGGCGGTCCCATTATTTTGTGCCATGGCGGCACGGTTACCACTGGGAGGTGGCAGCCTAATCCTGAGCCTTCTCGGGGGTGGGGGTGTGGCATGCAAAGAGTACGTAACCTTTATTCGGCGCATGGACACACCCTCATTTACAGGCTATCTCCCCCAACCAGCGAACCAGGTTGCTAAGAGTTGATGATGGGGCCCCATCGTTCAACTAGTGACCAGGTTCTAGCCAATAAGAAGGTGGGATTGACAATCGCAGAGGTTATGTGGATACCGCTCTCCTGTCTGCCCTTGTCATTCCCATTCTAGAGCTGGTTGAAGCACGGTCTGCTATCTTGTGGCTTCTATTTCTGCCTTGCTTACCGTGGAGTGCACTATATTTATCACTGTACATAGTGTACATATTGCTGTTATAAATTGGTGAAGGATAATATAAGTCTAAACTTTTTCTACTGTGTTTATTTGCTCCCATTACACCTGGGATAACAGGCCATTTGAAATCCTAGGATGTAATAAGGCCAAGGCAAGAGTATGACGATAGCAATAGAGCGATGGTTGACACACTGGCTGCAGTGGCCAGAAGAGCTCATACATGTAGGGCAAAGCTCCTGATCATGGGCGACTTTAACCACAAGGAGATCGAATGGGAGAACTTGGAGCCACATGGGGGCCAAGATACATGGAGGGCTAAGATGATGGAGGTGGTACTGGAAAACTTCATGTACCAACACGTAAGGGACACTACAAGAGAGAGAGGAGAGGATGAACCAGCAAGACTGGACTTAGTATTCACCTTGAGTAGTGCAGATATTGAGGACATCACATATGAAAGACCCCTTGGGACCAGCGATCATGTGGTTTTGAGCTTCGAATACACAGTAGAGCTAGAAGTGGAGGGGGAAGCAGGAAGGCCAGGACGAATAAAACCAAACTACAGGAAAGGGGACTACACAGGAATGAGGAACTTTCTGAATGAGGTTCAGTGGGACAGAGAACTGGCAGGGAAACCAGTTAATGAGATGATGGAATATGTAGTCACAATGTGCAAGGAGGCTGAGGAGAGGTTTGTACCCAAGGGTAACAGGAATAATGAAAAAGCCAGGATGAGCCCATGGTTCACTCAAAGATGCAAGGAGGCAAAAACCAAGTGTGCTAGGGAATGGAAGAAATATAGAAGGCAAAGGACCCAGGAGAATAAGGAGAGCAGTCGTAGAGCCAGAAACGAATATGCACAGATAAGAAGGGAGGCCCAACGTCAATATGAAAACGACATAGCAGCAAAAGCCAAATCTGACCCGAAGCTGTTATACAGCCACATCAGGAAGAAAACAACCGTCAAAGACCAGGTAATCAGGCTAAGGAAGGAAGGAGGAGAGACAACAAGAAATGACAGTGAAGTATGTGAGGAACTCAACAAGAGATTCAAAGAAGTGTTCACAGAGGAGACAGAAGGGGCTCCAGAAAGACGGAGAGGTGGGGTACACCACCATGTGCTGGACACAGTACACACAACCGAGGAAGAAGTGAAGAGGCTTCTGAGTGAGCTAGATACCTCAAAGGCAATGGGGCCAGATAACATCTCTCCATGGGTCCTGAGAGAGGGAGCAGAGGCGCTATGTGTACCCCTAACAACAATATTCAATACATCTATCGAAACAGGGAGATTACCTGAGGCATGGAAGACAGCAAATGTGGTACCAATCTTTAAAAAAGGAGACAGACATGAAGCACTAAACTACAGACCAGTGTCACTGACATGTATAGCATGCAAAATCATGGAAAAGATTGTCAGGAGAAGAATGGTGGAACATCTAGAAAGGAATGATCTTATCACCAGCAGACAACATGGTTTCAGAGACGGGAAATCCTGTGTCACAAACCTACTGGAGTTCTATGACATGGTGACAGCAGTAAGAGAAGAGAGAGAGGGGTGGGTGGATTTCATTTTCTTAGACTGCAAGAAGGCGTTTGACACAGTACCACACAAGAGATTAGTGCAAAAACTGGAGGACCAAGCAGGAATAACAGGGAAGGCACTGCAATGGATCAGGGAATACTTGTCAGGAAGACAGCAGAGAGTAATGGTACGAGGCGAGGTGTCAGAGTGGGCACCTGTGACCAGTGGGGTCCCACAGGGGTCAGTCCTAGGACCAGTGCTGTTTCTGGTATTTGTAAACGACATGACGGAAGGAATAAACTCCGAGGTGTCACTGTTTACAGATGACGTGAAGTTGATGAGAAGAGTTCATTCGATCGAAGACCAGGCAGAAATACAAAGGGATCTGGACAGGCTGCAGACCTGGTCCAGCAACTGGCTCCTGTAGTTCAATCCCACCAAGTGCAAAGTCATGAGGATTGGGGAAGGGCAAAGAAGACCGCAGATGGAGTACAGTCTAGGGGGTCAGAGACTACAAACATCACTCAAGGAAAAAGATCTTGGGGTGAGTATAACACCAGGCACATCTCCTGAAGCGCACATCAACCAAATAACTGCTGCAGCATATGGGCGCCTGGCAAACCTCAGAACAGCATTCCGACATCTTAATAAGGAATCGTTCAGGACCCTATACACCGTGTACGTTAGGCCCATATTGGAGTATGCGGCACCAGTTTGGAACCCACACCTAGCCAAGCATGTAAAGAAACTAGAGAAAGTGCAAAGGTTTGCAACAAGACTAGTCGCAGAGCTAAGAGGTATGTCCTATGAGGAGAGGTTAAGGGAAATCAACCTGACGACACTGGAGGACAGGAGAGATAGGGGGGACATGATAACGACTTACAAAATACTGAGAGGAATTGACAAGGTGGACAAAGACAGGATGTTCCAGAGACTGGACACAGTAACAAGGGGACACAGTTGGAAGTTGAAGACACAGATGAATCAAAGGGATGTTAGGAAGTATTTCTTCAGCCACAGAGTAGTCAGGAAGTGGAATAGTTTGGGAAGCGATGTAGTGGAGTCAGGATCCATACATAGCTTTAAGCAGAGGTACGATAAAGCTCATGGTTCAGGGAGAGTGACCTAGTAGCGACCAGTGAAGAGGCGGGGCCATGAGCTTGGACTCGACCCCTGCAACCTCAACTAGGTGAGTACACACACACACACACACACACACACACACACACACACACACACACACACACACACACACACACACACATGCACTATACTCTCAATAACACGCATGTACTCAGTAAAGACGATCGATAGCTAAGTACACCTAGGTGAGCACCACTGGGTGGGTGAATATAATTAGTTGAGCACCACTGGGCGAGAGAAAACTTAGGGGGTTTCATACATTTCCACTCACCATGACACACTATCTTCCCCCCCTTCCTACTGTCCTCAAAAATTATACACTTCACTTCACAATAATACCCAGCCACTGTTACGAATTTGCATTAAAGTTGAAGCGAACATCGTTGCCAGATATTGCCTCCAACATATTAAAGTGCTGACAAAGGATGGTTCCAATTAGCATCATTCGTATGACAGGATGATCATGCGTATTTATTCATTCTACTAGGCCAGGCTTTTGGATAATGAAGGTATGGCGTAAAAAAGCGTATATATAATGACTCTCAAGTGTTCTAGCCAAGTTTTAGGAGACCTGGTTTCGGGAGACCAGATTCCATGGGGAAAGACTCGAGGATAAAATAGTGGAATAAAAGAATAAAGAGTATATTCACCAGACACTGACTCGGGGCCAGGCTGTAGGAGTGACCTGGGTCTGGGTAACCAGACTCTGGGGAAACTAGGGACTGATGGAGGATTTAGAGGTTGCATGTACCTTGGCCAGACTCTGGGAAGGACCAGGCTCTTGGAGGCCAGGATCTGAGGAACCGAGGTACTGATGAACGATTTAGAGATTGTATACACCATGTAACTGATTCCTGAGGTCAAGGCTCTGGGAAGTACAAAGCCATGGAAGTTTCTTTTGAAAAAAATGCAGTTTGAACTCTGACGACGGCAGAATCAAGTAGAAATATAGAGAGAACTAAACACAGAAGGTAGAGCCAGACTGCAGATCAGGAGATGAACCAGAATTAGTAACAAAACATCTCAGACAGTTTTATTTTCAATTTATTTTAGTAGAGAATTTAGTATAAGAGCAGTTATTCTAGAATGAAGTAGTAGAGGCAGGTTCCATACATAGCTTCATGAATAGGTACGATAGGTTCTTAGAGTCAGGAAGGAGTGGACCTATTAGCAACCAGCGAAGAAGCGGGGCCAGGAACTATGACTTGACCCCTGCAACCACATATAAAATAGTATGTATGTAAGAGTACACACGCACACACACACACACACACACACACACACACACACATACACACATACATACACACACACACACACACACACACACACACACACACACACACACACACACACACACACACACACACACACACACACACACACAAACACACACACACACACACACACACACACATCATAGCCCTCACAGAAACTAAGCTCAAAGGGATGATAACAGATGGCATCTTTCCAAAGGGTTATCAGATCCCGAGGAAAGACAGAGGGAACAGAGGGGGTGGAGGAGTGGCACTGCTGATCAAAAATCAAAGAGCTTTTGATGAGCTGGAGAGAGGAGACAGAGGAGAAGCAAGAGATTACGCAGTACTAACGCTTTACTCTGTAGGTCCCAAGGTGGTAATTGCAGTGATGTATAACTCACCAATAAACAGCAGGAGGCCAAGGCAAGAGTATGATGAGAGTAATAGAGCGATGGTTGACACACTGAGGTGGCCAGAAGGACTCATGCGAGCAGGACAAAACAACTGATCATGGGTGACTTCAACAAGATGGAAATCAATTGGGAAAACTTGGAGCCACAAGGGGGCCAAGAAACGTGGAGGGCTAAGATGATGGAGGTGGTACTTGAAAACCTCATGTACCAACACATAAGGGACACTACCAAAGAGAGAGGAAAGGATAAACCAGCGAGACTGGACCTAATATTCACCTTGAGTAGTGCAGATATTAAAGACATCGCATATGAAAGACCCCTTGGGGCCAGTGATCATATTGTTTTAAGCTTCGAGTACATAACAGAGTTACAAATGGAGGCGGAAACAGGAAGAGCCGGACGAATGAAGCCAAACTACAAGAAAGGGGACTATGCAAGCATGAAGAACTTCCTGAACGGGGTTCAGTGGGACAGAGAACTGACAGGGAAATCAGTGGATGAGATGATGGAATATGTAACAATGTGCAAGGAAGCTGAGGAGAGATTTGTACCCAAGGGTAACAGGAATAATGAAAAATCCAGGATGAGTCTGTGGATCACCCAAAGGTGCAGGGAGGCCAAAATCAAGTGTGCTAAGGAATAGAAGAAGTACAGAAACCAAAGGACCGAGAAGAATAAGGAGACCAGTCGTAGAGCCAGAAATGAATAAGCACAGGTAAGACGGGAAGCTCAAAGGAAATATGAGAATGACATATCAGCGAAAGCCAAATCTGACCCGAAGCTGTTGTACAGACACATCAGGAGGAAAACAGCAGTCAAGGGCTAGGTAATCAGGCTGAGGAAGGAAGGAGGGGAGATCACAAAAAACAACCCCAAAGTATGAGAGGAACTCAACACGAGATTCAAAGAAGTGTTCACAGAGGAGACAGAAGGGCCTCCAGAAAAGCAGAGAGGTGGGGTACACCAAGTGTTGGACACAACACACCACACAGGAAGAAGTGAAGAGGCTGTTAAGCGAGCTAGATACCTCAAAGGCGATAGGGCCTGATAACATCTATCCATGGGTCTTGAGAGAGGGAGCAGAGGCACTTTGTGTACCACTAACAACTATCTTCAACACATCTATCGCAACAAGACAACTACCGGAAGTATGGAAGACAGCAAATGTAGCCCCAATTTTTAAAAAAGGAGACAGACACGAAGCATTAAACTACAGACCAGTGTCACTTACATGTACAGTATGCAAAGTCATGGAGAAAATTATGAGGCGAAGAGTGGTGGACCACCTAGAAAGGAATGAGCTTATCGACGACAGCCATTACAGTTTCAAGGATAGGAAATCTTGTGTCACAAACCTACTGGAGGTCTTTGACTGGGTGACAGCAGTAGGACAAGAGAAAGAGAGGGGGTGAATAGATTGCATTTTCTTTGAATGTAAGAAGTCGTTTGACACAGTTCCACACAAGAGATTTTTGCAAAAGCTGGAGGACCAAGCAGGGATAACAGGGAAGGCCCTACAGTGGATCAGGGGATACCTGTCAGGAAGACAACAGCGAGTCATGGTACGTTGCAAGGTGTCAGAATGGGCGCCTGTAACGAGCGGGGTGCCACAGGGATCAGTCCTAGGACCGGTGCTGTTTTGGTATTTGTGAACGACATGATGGAAGGAATAGAATCTGAAGTGTCCCTATTTGCAGATGATGTGAAGTTGATGAGAAGAATTCAATCGGACGAACACCAGGCAAATACATGAAGACTGGGGAAGGGCAAAGAAGACCACAGACGGAGTACAGTCTAGATGGCCGAAGCCCACAAACTTCACTCAAGGAAAAGAATCTTGGGGTGTGTGTAACACCGGGCACATCTCCTGAGGCGCATATGGGCGCCTAGCAAGCCTAAGAACAGCATTCCGACATCTAAATAAGGAGTCATTCAGGACCCTGTACACTGTGCACGTTAGGCCCATATTGGAGTATGCAGCACCAGTTTGGAGCCCACATCTAGCCGAGCATGTAAGGAAACTAGAGAAGGTGCAAAGATTTGCAACAAGACTAGTCCCAGAGCTAAGAGGTATGTCCTACGAGGAGAGGTTAAGGGAAATCAACCTGACGACACTGGAGGACAGGAGAGATAGAGGGGACATGATAACGACATATAAAATACTGAGAGTTATAGACAAGGTAGACAGAGACAGGATGTTCCAGTGATGGAACACAGCAACGAGGAATCACAGTTGGAAGCTGAAGACTCAGATGAATCACAGGGATGTTAGGAAGTATTTCTTCAGTCACAAAGTTGCCAGGAAGTGGAACAGCCTGGGTAGTGATGTAACTGAGGCAGGTTCCATACATAGCCTTAAGAGGAGATATGATAAATCTCACGGAGCGGCAAGAGTGACCGGGTAGCGGCCAGTTGAAGAGGCGGGGCCAGGAGCTATGAATCGACCCCCGCAACCACAACTAGGTGAGTACAACTAGGTTAGTACACAAACACACACATTGGGCAGATCGTTGAGTGTGAATGTGTTGACCTCCCTACTCCCACTCCAAACATTCCTGATACAGGAAAATATATTCCCCAAAGCAGAGAATAAACTGTTTATTCTCTCTCTCTCTCTCTCTCTCTCTCTCTCTCTCTCTCTCTCTCTCTCTCTCTCTCTCTCTCTCTCTCTCTCTATTTTTAACATTCAAATTTAAACATTATATTTCATTGCGGAAACCACCTGGAAAATTGTCTTGAATAAAATTGCTAAAGATAGCACCTGCTAACACACACACACACACACACACACACACACACACACACACACAGTGTCACTGACAGGTATAGTATGCAAAGTCTTGAAAAAGATTATCAGGAGGAGAGTGGTGGAGCACCTTGAGCGGAACAAGATTATAAACGACAGCCAGCACGGATTCATGGAAGGCAAATCCTGTGTCACAAACCTACTAGAGTCTTATGACAAGGTAACAGAAGTAGGAAATGAGAGGGAGGGGTGAGTTGATTGCATTTTCTTGGACTGCAAGAAGGCCTTCGACACAGTTCCTCACAAGAGATTAGTACAAAAGCTAGAGGAACAGGCATGTATAACAGGAAGGGCACTGCAATGGATCAGAGAATACCTAACAGGGAGGCAACAACGAGTCATGGTCCGTGATGAGGTATCACAGTGGGCGCCAGTGACGAGCGGGGTCCCACAGGGGTCAGTCCTGGGACCAGCGCTATTCTTGGTATATGTGAACGACATGACGGAAGGGATAGACTCAGAAGTGTCCCTGTTTGCAGATGACGTGAAGTTAATGAGGAGAATTAAATTAGATGCGGACCAGACAGGTCTACAAAGAGACCTGGACAGGCTGGATGTGTGGTCCAGAAACTGGCTCGTAGAATATAACCCTGAAAATGCAAAGTCATGAAGATCGGAGGAGGCCAAAGAAGACCGTAGACAGAGTATAGGCTAGGAGGCCAAAGGCTGCAAACCTCACTCAAGGAGAAAGACCTAGGAGTGAGTATAATACCGAGTACATCGCCAGAAGCACACATTAACTAGATAACTGATGCGGCATATGGGCGTTTGGCAAACCTGAGAATAGCGTTCCGGTACCTCAGTAAGGAATCGTTCAAGACTTTATATACCGTGTACGTCAGGCCCATACTGGAGTACGCAGCACCAGTTTGGAACCCACATCTGGTCAAACACGTCAAGAAATTAGAGAAAGTGCAAAGGTTTGCAACAAGGTTAGTTCCAGAACTAAAGGGAATGTCCTATGAAGAAAGGTTAAGGAAAATCGGTCTGACAACACTGGAGGACAGGAGGGTCAGGGGAGACATGATAGCGACATACAAAATACTGCATGGAATAGACAATGTGGGCAGAGACAGGATGTTCCAGAGATGGGACACAGAAACAAGGGGTCACAATTGGAAGCTGAAGACTCAGATGAATCAAAGGGATGTTAGGAAGTATTTCTTCAGTCATAGAGTAGTAAGGAAGTGGAATAGTCTGGCAAGCGATATAGTGGAGGCAGGAACTATACATAGTTTTAAGACGAGGTATGATAAAGCTCACGGAGTGTTACGGCCTCCTGCCAAACTAGTGGTTAAATAGTTAACCTGCCGGCCGGCAGTACCACTGGGTACGTCATCAAACCCATTGTGGGGACTGCTGAGCCGGCCTTAGAGCAGTAGGTACCTGAACACAGTTACTTGACGGCCGCATTCAGTGAGCTTGCAGTATGGTGTTCTGCTAGTAATTCATCGGACCACCTTGCGGTGTGTCAATTGGTCTTGAAGGCGGTAGAGAGTACTCACCAGACCATCTTACGGTGTACTTCTACCGGCCTTAGAGAGTATTTACAGGACTACCGGTGATGTCTGCGGACTCACCGCCTACGCTGGTCAACTGTGGGCTAAGTCAACTAATGCTGTTTTAGTGGGACATTACATGAAGAAAAGGTTGGAGTGTTACACTGAACTGGGCTAGGACCGTAGTGTGACACTGAGATATGCTACAGGACCGTAGTGGAACACTGTGAAGAAAAGGGTGTCGTGTGACACTGAAGATGGCGTGGTTGTAGTGTATATTGAATAGTATCATGTGACTGGCCTCTTGAAAGACGCTACGTCGATAGTGAGTGTGTCGCAGAGACAAGGGTGTCAAGTGTGACAATCGAGAAAGGGTATGGATGACGGAGAGAAAAGGGTGTCGTGTAACACGGTGGAGAAGGAGCGTCATCACACGGCGAAAAGGGTGTCGAGTGACACGGTGGAGAAGGAGCGTCATCACACGGCGAAAAGGGTGTCGAGTGACACGGTGGAGAAGGAGCGTCATCACACGGCGAAAAGGGTGTCGAGTGACACGGTGGAGAAGGAGCGTCATCACACGGCGAAAAGGGTGTCGAGTGACACGGTGGAGAAGGAGCGTCACAACTCGAATAAGTGTCGTGTGGGACACGGAGTTGATCATAATTTATTATACAAATGTTATTTATAATTTATTTTAGCTTAGATATATATATTATTTTAAGATGCTAATAATTTATTATTGTACCATATATATTTTAAATACCTCTAGACTGAAGATTGATTTTTTTATAATATTAAAGATTTATTTTAATGTGTATATATGTATCCCGAACTTTTATATTACTAACACCTAATGTAAAAAACCATTTGGTGTTTTTGTAATACGGAGCAGCGGGAGAGAGGGCCCGTTAGTTGAGTCTCGACCCCTGCAACCACAATTAGGTGAGTACAATTAGGTGAGTATATACACGCACATGCACACACACGCATGCACACACACACACACATGCGCGCGCGCGCGCGCGCACACACACACAGCCACAGACAGAGTATAGGCTAGGTGGCCAAAGATTACAAACCTCACTCAAGGAGAAAGATCTTGGGGTGAGTATAACACCGAGCATGTCTCCGGAAGCACACATCAATCAGATAACTGCTGCAGCATATGGGCGCCTGGCAAACCTGAGAACAGCATTCCGATACCTTAGTAAGGAATCATTCAAGACACTGTACACCGTGTATGTCAGGCCCATACTGGAGTATGCAGCACCTGTTTGGAACCCGCACTTGATAAAGCACGTCAAGAAACTAGAGAAAGTACAAAGGTTTGCGACAAGGTTAGTTCCAGAGCTAAGGGGAATGTCCTATGAAGAAAGGTTAAGGGAAATCGGCCTGACGACACTGGAGGACAGGAGGGTCAGGGGAGACATGATAACGACATATAATATTCTGCGTGGAATAGACAAGATGGACAAAGACAGGATGTTCCAGGGAGGGGACACAGAAACAAGAGGCCACAATTGGAAGTTGAAGACACAAATGAGTCAGAGATATTAGGAAGTATTTCTTCAGTCATAGAGTTGTCAGGCAGTGGAATAGCCTAGAAAATGACCTAGTGGAGGCAGGAACCATACACAGTTTTAAGACGAGGGTTGATAAAGCTCATGGAGCGGGGAGAGAGAGGGCCCAGTAGCAACCGGTGAAGAGGCGGGGCCAGGAGTTAAGACTCGACCCCTGCAACCACAAATAGGTGAGTACAAATAGGTGAGTACACGCATGCAGGGCCGAATTAAGAAGTCTCCGGGCCCTAGGCTATTCAGATTGGCGGGGCCCCTTTGAGTTACGGGTAAGCGAAGCGACCCCTTCCAGCTTCGGGGTGGGAGGGGGGGGTGTCGGTGTGAGCCTGTTTAAGGTCTAATTAAATACATTCTGGCTATTTAGATTAAATTTAATAGGGAAAGTACATCAAGACAACCAAAACCATTTACCAACAGCCATTATAACTATCTTGTTAAATCATGCATTTTAAAGAAATAAACTCAAGACAGCATAGTATTACTAGATTAGGCTATTAAAGTAGTGACATCATGTACCTATTATATTCAGCATAACCACTACAGCACTATTATTCCCTTTATAAAACACTGACCATTACTGTTATCATTGCATCATGCATAAGACTATCAAATCATATAAACTCAAGAAAGTAAAGAATTGTTTATATTCACAGGCACTTCTTAAATAAACTTTTTTCTGGATTTCATATTGGCAAAATCATCAATTATATTCTGAAAATCAATATTTCTTGTTAGATCAGACTCAATGGTCAACAAGGCTAGGTTACACAATTTGTCTTGGCTCATTGTTGAACGGAGCTGGTTTTTCACTCTTTTCAAAACAGAAAATGAACGTTCTCCTTCACAGTTAGTAGCTGGAAGTGTTAGGTAAAGGCGATACACTATGTCAACATTAGGGAAGGTTTCTGAGATACCTGCATTTCTTAAATGTTTCAAAGCGGCTGAGAGCGCACATTTTTTCAGGTGGAGCTTTAATCTGATTCATATACCCAGAAAAATTAACTATTTCTTCAACAAATGTGTCCTGAACATCTGCTGAAAGGTGTTGCTGCAACTTTAATGCAGCTTCTCTCAATTCTGCATCTGGCATAGTAGTAATTTTGAACAGAAATCCAAACTTGTCATTGAGATCCTGGTAGATTTCTTTTCTTTTCACCAATTCTGTAATCAGTGAATCCAGAATGACGAAGTATGTAGCTGTCTTACATTTCTGCCTTGGTAGCAACACAATTTCATTGTCTGGCTCTTCAAAATTGTGTTTCTTCTTCCTTGACCGCTGATGATCAGCCCGGTAACTGTAGCCTTTCACCAGCAGTTTAGCTTTCTCTTCAAACATTTCAAAAGCTTCATCATTGCGAAGTGAGCTTACAAATTCCACTAAGCCTGCATAGAGGTTAGCACAAGTAGCCATTTCAATTTCAATTTTCTGAAGTGTCTTGTTCGTGGCATTTAACCGTTCCAGTATACAGTCCCAAAGCACACAGAGTAAGGACAATTCAAAATCTTCCAATTTTGATGCTAAGCTGGCTGCTTCGCTTCTTGTAGTTGCTGTCTGGTCTTCATCCTCTGCAATTTGGATCAAAGCAAAACGTATTTCAGCAAAGCTGTCTTTCAAAGCATGTGTTGCATCATGCTGCGCTGACCACCTTGTTGTTGATAATGATTTGATGACATCTCCATGAATGGTTGACTTGAGTATACTCCACCGATGCTTTGAAGAAGAGAAAAAATTAGTGCTTGTAAAAGTCCAAAAAATGAAGCTGCAGCGACACAACATTCCGCAGCACATGACCCAACAAGATTAAGAGAATGTGCTGAGCAGGGCACATATTCACCAAGCAAGTGAGTTGATTTGCTTGATACGGGCTTACAATCCATTATATTTACCCGACATGTTACTTGCATTGTCGTAGCTCTGGCCACGGCAATCCATAATAGAGAGATCATGTTCAAGCAGAGTATCCAGTACTACATTCATCATTGTTTCTCCATCATGGCCTGAAAGAGGAATGAATTTTATAAAGCGCTCTACAGTCTTACCACTGGAATTGACAAAGCGAACAATGAATGTCAATTGATCTGTATGTGAAATATCTGGTGTTGAATCTACACTTATTGCAAAGTATTTTGCAGTTTTCACAGCTGCTATGATATTATTGAGGACCTTCTTAGTCATCAGTTTAATAAATTCATTGCATATAGTAGATGACATGTAAGATACAGTGCCTCTTCCTGCATTCCCAAGGCGTGACACATGATTTGCTAAGAATGGATCGAATTGTGCTAATAGTTCTATGATCCATAGGAAATTGCCATTGTTTTCCGAACCAAAAACCTCATTTTCTCCACGGAAAGCAAGTCCTCTTAGAGCTAAGAATTTTACAACAGCAACAACTTTCTAGAACTTTTCTCCAATAAGTGCGCTCTTTTTCAGTTTGATTTTCCAAATAAGAATCCAATAAGCCTTTTTTTCTGTGCACGAAATACACTGGCTAAAATGCAGCTCCTGTGAGTGGTGCTGTTTTCATGTTCCTCGAAACGCTTGGAATTTTTCCAGTCATTGAACCCCTGTGTGAAGGTATTTTCTTTGGTAGAAAATAGCTTGCATGCTGAACAGTACACTTTTCCTGAGCTTTCAGAGTATACCATCCATGATGACTTTAAACAACGACGACTTTCATCATCATAAATCCTTGCTGATTTTCTAAAGTCAATGTTCAGAGTTTGACTGAAGTTTTCTGCAATGAAAGCATTACGTAGAGAATCTGGGATTACATTTGGCCATGAGGCAGGATCTTTTAAGACAAATCCTGTGGATGAAATGTCCGTTGAGACATTGAGAGGAGACAAAAAAGTAGTAGATGCTGGCTGAGAAGTAATGGAGGGAGGGCTTCCTGTATGATCTGACGTATCTGCAGATTCAACTGTACTGGTAACATCAGAAACTGTTTTCGTGAGCATGTCTGTGATCTTTCTGCAGCTTCCTACATCTTTCTTTTTCTGTTCTTGAATTTTCTTCTTTCTTTTCTGTGACCCACTCGCATAAGAACGTGCAACATCACGTTCACGAGATGCCATAATGAGGATGTATCACTGTCTGTAATCATGCAAATACAAATTTTTCATTATCAATTATTAATTTTTTTTTTTTTTTTTTTAATTATTATTAATTTTTTTTTTTTTTTTTTTTTTTTTGTCAATTGGGGCCTCTTCAAGGGGGGCTCCTTGGCGTGGTGAAGAGGCTCTTGGTCTGAGGAATTAGACCTATCGGTCTTCTTCCTCAGACCGAACCTAATTACCCCCCAATCTCCCCTCCCCTATCCCATCCTCCCCATCCTCCCCTTTTTCCTTTCCTCCTCCTCCTCCCCACTCCTCCCTTTTGCCCTTCCTCTTTTTGTCCTTTGGGATTTCTCCCACAGGCACGCTAGTTCCTAGGTAGGAGAAAGGATACCGGGGTCCATCCCATTCCGTTGAGGTTCTTAGCGGTGGCGTAGTTTGCCGTGGAATCTGGATCGCCTGGGGATGTCCCGATCCCTCTCCGGTATCCCGGAGTAGCTTTGGGTGTCTTTCGGGCGACGAGTGTATCTCTGGAAGCCACCTTTCAGATTCCGGGGGTGGTGGCCGAAGGAGGTATGCTTTGTGGCAGATATCCGGCCGCCCTCTCTTTTGTCCACCGAGGTAGCTCGGCAGATGTGAGGTTGCTATCCCGGATTGTTAGTTTACTAGCATGATGGGTAGGGTATGGCACGGGTTCCATGCTGCATCTGCGCTACTTGCGGTGCTGAGGTCCTCTTGGGCGCGGAGGGAGATTTCTGGCCCTTTCATTCTTCCTAGGACCTATCCCTCCCCGGTCCCCCCTTTTTTTTCTTTTTTTTATTTTTATTTTCTTTTCTTCTTTCTTTTTTTTCTTAAAAACAAAAAGAAAGAAGTAACCTAACCATGGCAGCCCTAGTCCATGAACCTGGTACCCCCGGGCCCCTTCTTGATACCGCACCCCGTTCTGACCCCGCCTCGTCTTTGGACCACTCTTCAGACATTCCTCATGCCTCTGTACCTATTGCCGGTGCTGTTTCCTCACCCGCTTCAGGTACTGAGGCCTCGACTGACTCCTTTGATTTATCGGACCTTCGCTCTCCTCTGACTATGCTTCTGGCCTCTCCCTCTACGGTGCGGCAATTTTCAAATCGCCGACCCGTTCCACGTCGGACCAACTCTGGTCCCACGCCTAAACGCCAACGACAATTACCTGCTGATGATACTTCTACACCTTCTCGTTCTTCTCAGAAACGATCGACACGTCCTTCACTACCTTTCCACGCTCAGTTTCAGACTGAACAGTGGACTAAATTCTTCACTTTACGACCAACTTCCTCTACTGCCTATCTTTCTGACCATAGTATTGGCAAGGCACTCCTACGCCATGTTGGTAAAGATATTTCTTTTCATGCTCTTAAGAGCGGTACGCACATCATTACCGTACAGAATGCTACCCAGGCTCATGAGCTCTCTCGTCTTTCCCATATCGATACTGTTCCTGTCACTCTTGAAAAACATCATTCCCTCAATTCTTGTAGTGGTACCATCATTCTGCCCCATACCATAGTTCAACAAAATTTCCAGACATGTGGCACTGACATTCTAGAACAGCTGGAACTCCAAGATCTCCCAATCCTCAAGGTAGACACTTACGTTCTTCCTGCCCGTGGGTGGAGACGATACCCTAGCAATGTGGCTCGTTTAACTTTTGACAGCCGAGAACTCCCATCCTCAGTTTATATAGCAGGACATCGGTTACAAGTTCGAAAGGTGATCCCTACACCACAACAGTGTAGAAATTGCTGGCGATTTGGCCATCCAGCGAAATATTGCAGATCTATCGCCGAATGCCCAGTCTGTGGTGCCGATGACCATTCTAATACGTCCTGCAATCGATCTCCCTCTTGCCTTAACTGTCATGAGGCTCACCCTTCGTACTCTCGCCGTTGTCAGGTCTATTTAAACGAGCGGGAAATCCGTTACCTCAAAGAGACAGAAGGTCTCCCTTATGCCATTGCAGTTTCTCATCTCCGCCTCCAAGGGAGACTCCCACGTGTTTCTTATTCCCGTGTTTCAAAACGTCCCCCCACTTCTAGTATCCCATCTTCTACACCCACCTCTGTGGTTACCTCTCCCATAATCACTCCTGTATCTAATCCTTTTGCTGTCCTCGGCTCAGACGTCCCTACTTCAACGCCTCAGTCTAATCTCGCTTCTTCGAGTTCTCTCTCACAAGCCTCAGTATCGACGAGACCTCGTACGACACCTCCTCCCAATCGTCCCTCTACTTCTCAAAAGTCAAAAAAAGGTCCGGTAACACCTCCTACCCATCTTCCACCTCCTCATTTTACCCTCCCTGTCTCTGTCCCTAGTTCTTCCCCTCTCACTGGCTCAGTTACAAGTGCAGAGGTTCACCCTCCTCCTCGTAATGTACCTTCCTCCCCTGTTCCCTCCCAAGTTTCTTCCTCTTCTGCCACCTCCCAGGTTCCTGCCTCTTCTGTCCCCTGCCACGCTTCTCCAGTTCCCTCCACCCTTTCGCCCCCCTCTACCTTGGTACAGTCCAATACAGTTCCAATCTTTACTCATCCTCCCCCTACCATTCCCAATATTGTCTCCCATACGACATCTCTGAATTCTGAAACACTTGAAGCAATCTCTGAATATATTGCAGAGACCAAACCATCAATGGACACTGATCCACCTTCCGCTCTTTCTCTCTCCTCTGCTCCATCTGCGCAACTCCTTTCTTCACAGCGCACCGTTCCTTCGCTGCTTGAACATTTTCCACTGCCTTCGCATGTGGACTTTTCTAACCCTTCTAGTCCGTAGGAACCCTTACCTGCGGATTTCAAGTATCTTTATCATTGCCAATCATGGCCTATTTACAGTGGAATATACACGGCCTCAGGGGTAATCGGGGTGAGCTTCAGATGTTACTCTCCCAGTTTGCCCCTGTTGGTGTTTGCTTACAGGAACCAAAATTACACTCTGCTGTTATTTCTCACATCTCAGGCTATAATTTATTGTATTCTTCAGATCCTTTTCCTGATGGGACCTTTAATGAAAGTGCCCTTCTTCTCCGCACTGATATTCCGTACCATCAGCTATTTGTTCATACTTTGCTGCATTACACAGCAGCCCGTATCCACTTACATAGGTGGTATACGCTATGTTCTTTATATCTCTCTCCTTCTCGGGCATTATCTATTCCGGATTTTGCCTTCCTTGTTTCGTCATTACCGCCACCGATTCTGTTACTTGGTGATTTTAATGCCCACCATTTCCTCTGCGGGGGGCCTCACTGTGATTCCCGTGGAATTCAGTTAGAGGCTTTTCTTGCCACCCACCCCCTCCATGTTTTAAATACAGGTACTCACACCCATTTTGATTCTCGGACTCATACTCTCTCTTGCATCGATCTCTCAGTTTGCTCTTCCTCCGCCGCATTAGACTTCACTTGGTCTGTTCTCCCGGACTTACATGACAGTGATCATTTCCCAATCATTCTTACTTCCCCTTCATATTCGCCACTTCTTCGCACCCCACGCTGGCAATTTAATCGGGCAAATTGGAACCTTTACTCACACCTAACTGTTTTTAAAGAGGTTCCTTCTTCGTCCTCCATCGATGAGCTTTTACACCTCTTCTCGTCCTCCGTTTTCACCGCAGCTTCTCATTCTATACCCCAAACTTCGGGCAGGCATTCTCAGAAATGCGTGCCTTGGTGGTCTCCTGCTTGTGCTCGTGCAGTACGTTTGAAACGCGCTGCATGGGGCAGGTACCGGTACAATAGAACCACAGAGCGACTCCTTGATTTTAAACAGAAGCGTGCGATCGCTCGCCGTGTCATCCGTGACGCTAAACGCACTTGCTGGCGAGATTATGTCTCCACCATCACCTCTGCTTCCTCTATGAGTGCAGTCTGGAAAAAAGTACGAAAACTGAGTGGTAAATATTCTCCTGACCCGGCTCCTGTTCTGCGGGTTGCCGGTGTTGATATAGCAAGCCCACTAGATGTTGCCAATGAAATTGGCAATCATCTGGTCCGTATTTCTCAGGGACTCCATCTATGCCTCTCATTTCTTTCCTCAAAGTCTGCCAGAGAGTTAACACCCTTGGACTTTTCTTCTCTCAGAGAAGAACAGTATAATGTGCCTTTTACACTTCAAGAACTGGAGGCAACACTCTCAGCTTGTCGATCATCGGCAGCTGGGCCCGACGACATTCATATTCGTATGCTACAACATTTACATCAGTCAGCCCTTGCAGTCCTATTACGCCTTTACAATCTTATTTGGTGACAAGGATTTCTTCCACAGCTGTGGAAATCGGCCATTGTTCTCCCTTTCCGCAAACCAGGCACTACAGGACATGAAACCTCCCACTATCGTCCCATTGCTCTTACCAGTGCAGTTTGCAAAGTAATGGAACGCCTAGTAAATAGACGTTTAGTGTGGTATTTAGAGACACAACAGTCTCTCCACTCGTCAATATGGCTTTCGTAAGGGACGTTCTACCATAGACCCCTTACTACGCTTGGATACGTATGTTCGTAATGCCTTTGCGAATAACCACTCAGTTATTGCCATATTTTTTGACCTTGAGAAGGCATATGACACAACTTGGAGGTATAATATTTTAGCCCAAGCCCACTCCTTAGGCCTTCGAGGCAATCTACCATCCTTCCTTAAGAACTTTTTAACTGACAGGCATTTCCGTGTTCGGGTTAATAATGTGCTCTCCCCGGACTTTATCCAAGCTGAAGGTGTCCCCCACGGATGTGTTCTGAGCACAACTCTTTTTCTCCTTGCTATTAATGATTTGGCCTCTAGTCTTCCATCAAATATTTGGTCATCACTCTATGTTGATGACTTCGCTATTGCCTGTGCAGGCGCTGACTGTCACCTCCTTACAGTTTCTCTCCAACATGCAGTCGACCGTGTTTCCAATTGGGCCACCACACGTGGGTTTAAATTTTCCAGCACTAAAACCCACCAAATCACTTTCACTAGACGCTCTGTCATCTCCGATCATCCTTTGTACCTCTATGGCTCCCGTATCCCTGAACGTGATACAGTCAAGTTTCTGGGCCTCCTCTTTGATCGTAGGTTATCCTGGAAACCTCACATTACCTCTCTGAAGGCAACTTGTCACAGCCGGCTGAACCTTCTTAAAACCCTTGCTCATCTTTCGTGGGGAGCTGATCGTCGAACCCTCCTTCGCCTACATTCCACCCTTATTTTATCGAAACTTGATTATGGTGACCAGATCTATTCAGAGGCATCTCCTGCTACTCTCTCTAGCCTTAACCCCATTCATCACCAAGGATTACGTTTATGCCTTGGTGCTTTCCGCTCTTCCCCTGTCGAGAGCCTCTATGCAGAAGCGAACGTTCCATCCTTATCCGATCGCCGTGATGCCCATTGCCTGCGCTACTATGTACGCTCTCATGATCTCCGCAATCCTTCCATTTATAGAATGGTCACTGATATTAGTAGACATTCTTTATTTGTTCGCCGCCCCTGTTTACTCCGTCCCTTCTCTCTTCGCCTTCATTCGCTCTTGTCTTCTCTTCAACTACCACCTTTCTATGTACATGTAGCATCTCACTTTTCCCTACCCCCCTGGGAAGTTCCAGCTCTTCGAGTCTGTTCTTTCTCCCTCCCTTGCTCGAAAGCCCAACTTTCTACGGTCGCTTCCCGCTCTCTTTTTCTTGACCACTTTCACTCTCATTCTCATGCCACTGCTGTGTACACAGATGGCTCTAAGTCTTCTGACGGCGTAGGATTCGCAGCAATGTTTCCGGACAGCGTCGTACAAGGGCATTTACTATCTTCGGCTAGTATTTTTACTGCTGAATTATATGCCATCCTTACAGCACTTATCCATATTGCATCTATGCCTGTGTCATCATTTGTGGTTGTCTCAGACTCCCTTAGTGCTTTACAGGCTATACAAAAATTTGATACCCCTCACCCCTTAGTCCTCCGTATCCAACTTTGGCTACGCCGCATCTTTACCAAGCATAAAGATATTGTTTTTTGTTGGGTCCCTGGTCATGTTGACGTACAGGGCAATGAACAGGCAGACACTGCTGCGCGGTCAGCAGTACATGACCTACCAGTTTCTTATAGAGGTATTCCATTTACGGACTATTTTGCTGCAATATCTTCCCACCTTCACACCCGTTGGCAACAACGTTGGTCTACTATGCTCGGCAACAAACTTCAGTCTATTAAACCGAGTATAGGTTACTGGCCGTCTTCTTAACACCAGTGTCGAGGTTGGGAGACTACTCTCTCCCGTCTTCGCATTGGCCATACTCGTCTTACTCATGGATATCTCATGGAGAGGCGTCTTGCTCCTCTCTGTGAGAATTGCCAAGCTCCATTATTAGTCAGCCACATTCTGTTGGACTGCCCACTTTATCAACGAGCACGCAGAATTTACCTCTGTCGTCGTCTTCGCTCCGCTGCTCTCTCTTTACCTTCCCTTCTCGCTGATGGACCCACCTTTCATCCGCAAGTTCCTTGCAGGTTCTGAAGTTGTATGTAAGAGCTTCGATACCACTTTCCATATCACTGCAAATTGTATAATAACCAACCGGCTGTGCATCAAGTATTACAAGGACCTTGTTGAGAAATTGCTTACCAGCAAAGTTTATAGTTTAAAAATAGGGAAAACTTAGCTTAGAAAGACAGCTCATCGCCTGCACAGCCACCCCTGCAGATGAGGTCTTGAGAAGCTGTCTCATCCTCTTCTTAATGGGCTGGAAAAGATTATATTATGTTAATCATAAATTACCCCTATGGGGTGTTATGTCAGCATATTTTATTCACTGATGGCTGACTTACGTACTTGTGTGGACTCAAAAGTCCGCTTATCACCGGGGTTTAAGATAAGTGACTAACTCGTAACTTCGACTCAACTACGCAGTCAATAGTAGTACATCACGAGTTAGAAGATTTACCTGGGTATATGTATCTGACCCGTAGTTACGCCCGGATATCCGTTGAGTTGATTGAAGAATGTCGCACTACACTCTGTTGGATCGCAACACTCGTTGTTACACTGTTTATCAATAATTGTTCACACAATATCACTAAGAAGTTGATCACACTTCTCTGTAAGTGTTTATCGTGTTTTTTGAGACACTTTGTTCACACTAATGCACGGATCAGTGTTCTTTGTTGGTTATCCTGGCGTCAGTGTGACTCTCAGTAGAGTCAAAAGTAATCTGAAGACGCCACAGCCTCTTACACCGTCATTGCCCATAGCACATAAAGAAAAAGCTGACCTAGTACTTTTGCTTCCTTGCCACTTCCTTCATGAAGCAAAACAGAATGCTTGATTCTTGCTGTCTTAAGCATAAACAACAATGTACACTATCTTTACCATGGTAATGAAGTGGGAGCAGGATTTTCCTTAATTTTCCTGCTAAGGTAAGAGATGGACTACCTCTTATTAAACTACACTTTGCATCACTGGACTGCAAGGAGCGTCGGTCGCTTGACCACGTCGTATACTCGTACTGAATATGGGATCAATTACTTGCTGTAGCAGTAAACAAGATGCTTGCCCCTTCTGAGAGGGCTAGTCCCCTCAGGGCTGAAAGGGCCTGAAGGGGGCTGATACCCCCCTCCTGGAGAAAATTTCTCCACAGGCCTGATAAATTCCATATATTTCAGCAGTGAAAACAGAAAGACTGATGGGTAATTTCCATGGAAGTTTGAGATGGACGCGAGGAATCCACAATGCAGATGTCTCAGATGGAGTATTACTGTCTTGTGTATCGGAGTGGTTCGTCAGGCAATAGGACAAGTATTTCCTGACGAAGGCCTTAGTCAGATGATGACCCACCGTTGAAGCTTTTGGTCATCTGGCCGAGGTTTTCCGATAGCTTACCGGTCCGCACCATTAAAAATTATGATCATAGTTATGGCTGTGCATTTTAGATGTAAATATAGAAACTCTTCCTTCATTCAATACAATTTTCGACTATCAATCTCTTGGTCACTTATTGCATTTGATTTAATACAGTTCCACCGGGAAATAGTGGGAACTTCTAGTGGGTATTCACAGTTTTGAAAACTGTACTGGTATCCTTTTTTTTATAAATGGTTGTAGGTGGAGGTAAATCTGGAGAGTTCCAGATAGGATAGGATTCTTTAATCTCTTCAGTAATATTACTCTGAAATTGCGTTCTTTTTTTTCTGAGTAGATCATATTCCAATACTATTAATTCTTTGCATTTTACTTTTAGTTACACATACTGTTAACAGTTTAAAAAAAGAGATTTGATTCCATACATTTTTCCACAGTTGATTAGTATAGTGAACTGTACCGAAAGTCATCGCTACCATTCTCTTATTGTGGAGGTTGGATCCCCTACTGGAGGTGTTGTGAGGCAGGTGAGGGGCTCTTGATCCAACCATCTAGACCCATACTTCCCTTCCATTGATCAAAGCTAATTTTTGTCCATTCCCCATGGGCTATATAATCCATTAAGGATTAGTTCTTTCCCCCTCATTAAAATCAGTAAATTTGTGGACGTGTGCGTCAAACATGAGAGTCACTCTGCCACCACCAAAAACACACACATACACACACACACACACACACACACACACACACACACACACACACACACACACACACACACACACACACACACACACACACACACACACACACACACCAAAAAAAAAATACACACACACACACTGAGAGGAATCGACAGGGTGGACAGAGACAGGATGTTCCCGAGATGGGACACAGTACCAACGGGTCATAAATGGAAGTTGAAGATTCAGATGAGTCAAAGGGATGTTACCGAGTAATTCATCAGTCATACAGTAGTCAGGAAGTGGAATGGTCTGGAAAGTGAGTTAGTGGAGTTAGGTACCATACACAGCTTTAAGAAGAGGTATGATGAAGCTCATGGAGGAGGGAGTGGACCTAGTGGCGACCAGTGATGAGGCGGGTCCAGGAGTTATGAATCGACCACTGCAGCCACAAATAGGTGAGTACACACACACACACACACACACATACATGACGGAAGGAATTGACTCCGAAGTGTCCTTGTTTGCAGATCACGTGAAGTTGATGAGAAGAATTCATTCGGACGAGGACCAGGCAGAACTACAAAGGGATCTGGACAGACTGCAGACCTGGTCCAGCAATTGGCTCCTGGAGTTCAACCCCACCAAGTGCAAAGTCATAAAGATTTGGGAAGGTCAAAGAAGACCGAAGACGGAGTACAGTCTAGGGGCCAAAGACTACAAACCTCACTCAAGAAAAAAGATCTTGAGGTGAGTATAACACCAGTCACATCTCCTGAAGCGCACATCAACCAAATAACTGCTGCAGCATATGGGCGCCTAGCAATCCTCAGAACAGCATTCCGTCATCTTAAGAAATCGTTCAGGACCCTGTACATCGTGTACGTTTGGCCCGTATTAGAGTATGCAGCACCAGTTTGGAACCCACATCTAGCCAAGTATGTAAAGAAACTATAGAAAATGCAAAGGTTTGCAACAAGACTAGTCCCAGAGCTAAGAGGTATGTCCTACGAGATGAGGTTAAGGGAAATCAACCTGACGACACTGGAGGACAGGAGAGATAGGGGGCACATGATAACGATATATAAAATACTGAGAGGAATTGACAAGGTGGACAGAGACAGAATGTTCCAGAGATGGGACACAGCAACAAGGGGACACAGTTGGAAGTTGAAAACACAGATGAATCACAGGGATGTTAGGAATTATTTCTTCAGCCACAGAGTAGTCAGGAAGTGGAATAGTTTGGGAAGCGATGTAGTGGAGGCAGGATCCATACATAGCTTTAAGCAGAGGTATGATAAAGCTCACGGTTCAGGGAGAGTGACGTAGTAGAGACCAGTGAAGAGGCGGGGCCAGGAGCTATGACTCGACCCCTGCAACCACAACTAGGCGAGTACGACTAGGTGAGTACACACACGCACACACACAGACACACAGACACACACACACACACACACACACACACACACACACACACACACAGGACGAAAGGAAGACAATGAAAGAGAGAGTTCAAAAACGAAAGGAGAAATGGGAGGAAATGAAAAAGGAGAGCAGAATAACCCAGGATCAAATGGAAGGACAAACGCACCCCCCAGAAACACCTGCAGAAGGACTCCAGCCACGACACCCCCAAGGCAACTGAACAATACAAACCAACCATCACACACCGATCCCTCTGTTTCCACCCCCCGCACCACAGTTACAGTATTAGAACAGAAGTTGAAGGTTTGGTACACAAATGCAGATGGATTAACGAATAAACATGAGGAATGGCAAGAAAGAATCAATGAGAAGTCCCCAGACATCATAGCAGTTACAGAAACAAAACTAATGGAGACAATAACAGATGCAATCTTCCCACCAGGATACCAGATCATGAGGAAAGATAGAAGGGGCAGGGGGGGAGGTGGGGTTGCTCTGCTCGTAAAAAACATGGAAATTCGAGAAAATGGAAGGAATAGATGAGACGGGAGAAAGAGACTACATAGCAGGTACACTTCAGTCTGGGGAACACAAAGTGGTCATTGCAGTGATGTATAATCCACCACAGAACTGCAGGAGGCCAAGAGAGTAATATGAAGAGAGCAACAGAGCAATGGTGGACACACTTGCTGAGGTGGCAAGAAGAGCTCACTCCAGCAGAGCAAAGTTGCTGGTTATGGGGGATTTCAACCACAGGGAGATTGACTGGGAAAACCTGGAGCCACATGGGGGTCCCGAAACATGGAGAGCCAGGATGTTGGACGTGGTGCTGGAAAACCTCATGCACCAACATGTTAAGGACACTACCAGAGTGAGAGGGGAGGATGAACCAGCAAGATTGGACCTTGTGTTCACCCTGGGCAGCTCAGACATTGAGGACATCAAGTATGAGAGTCCCCTAGGAGCTAGCGACCACGTGGTTCTGTGCTTTGAATACATAGTAGAGCTGCAAGTGGAGAGAATAACAGGAGTAGAATAGGAAAAGCCTGACTATAAAAGAGGGGACTACATAGGGTTGAAGAACTTCCTGCGGGAGGTCCAGTGGGACAGAGAACTGGCAGGAAAGCCAGTAAATGAAATGATGGAATATGTAGCAACAAAATGCAAGGAGGCAGTGGAAAGGTTCATTCCCAAGGGCAACAGTAACAAATGGGAAGACCAGAACAAGCCCCTGGTTTACCCGACGGTGTAAGGAGGCAAAAACAAAGTGCAATAGAGAATGGAAAAAGTACAGAAGGCAGAGAACACACGAAAATAGGGAGATCAGTCGCAGAGCCAGGAATGAGTATGCACAGGTAAGGAGGGGGGCCCAGCGACAGTATGAAAATGACATAGCATCGAGAATCAAGACTGACCCGAAACTGTTGTATAGCCACATCAGGAGGAAGACAACAGTCAAAGACCAGGTGATCAGATTAAGGACAGAAGGTGGAGAACTCACAAGAAATGATCAGGAGGTATGTGAGGAGCTGAACAGGAGATTTAAGGAAGTTTTTACAGTAGAGACAGGAAGGGCTGTGGGAAGACAGCACAGAAGGGAACATCAAGAGGGAATATACCAACAAGTGTTGGATGACATACGAACAACAGAGGAGGAGGTGAAGAAGCTCTTAAGTGACCTTGACACCTCAAAGGCGATGGGACCGGACAACATCTCCCCATGGGTCCTTAGAGAAGGAGCAGAGATGCTGTGTGTGCCTCTAACCACAATCTTCAACACATCCCTTGAAACTGGGCAACTACCTGAGAAATGGAAGACAGCTAATGTAGTCCCCATATTTAAGAAACGAAACAGAAACGAGGCACTAAACTACAGACCTGTGTCTCTGACATGTATTGTGTGCAAAGTCATGGAGAAGATTATCAGGAGGAGAGTGGTCGAACACCTGGAAAGGAACAAGATTATAAATGAAAACCAGCATGGGTTCATGGAAGGCAAATCTTGTATCACAAACCTCCTGGAGTTTTATGACAAGGTAACAGAAGTAAAACATGAGAGAGAGGGTTGGGTAGATTGCGTTTTCCTAGACTGCAGGAAGGCCTTTGACACAGTTCCCCACAAGAGATTAGTGCAGAAGCTGGAGGATCAGGCACACGTAAAAGGAAGGGCACTGCAATGGATAAGGGAATACCTGACAGGGAGGCAGCAACGAGTCATGGTACATGAAGAGGTATCACAGTGGGCGCCTGTTACGAGCGGGGTCCCACAGGGGTCAGTTCTAGGACCAGTGTTATTTTTGATATATGCGAACGACATGATGGAAGGAATGGACTCTGAAGTGTCCCTGTTCGCAGATGACGTGAAGTTGATGAGAAGAATTAAATCGGACGAGGATGAGGCAGGACTGCAAAGAGACCTGGAGAGGCTGGACATGTGGTCCAGTAACTGGCTTCTCGAATTCAATCCAGCCAAATGCAAAGTCATGAAGATTGGGGAGGGGCAAAGAAGACCGCAGACAGAGTATAGGCTAGGTGGACAAAGACTACAGACCTCACTCAGGGAGAAAGACCCTTGGGTGACCATAACACCGAGCACATCACCGGAGGCACACATCAACCAAATAACCGCTGCAGCATACGGGCGCCTGGCAAACCTGAGAATAGCTTTCCGATACCTTAATAAGGAATCGTTCAAGACACTGTACACTGTGTATGTTAGGCCCATACTGGAGTATGCAGCACCAGTCTGGAACCCACACCTGGTCAAGCACGTCAAGAAGTTAGAGAAAGTACAAAGGTTTGCAACAAGGCTAGTCCCAGAACTCAAGGGAATGTCGTACGAGGAAAGGTTAAGGGAAATCGGACTGACGACACTGGAGGACAGAAGGGTCAGGGGAGACATGATAACGACATACAAGATACTGCGGGGAATAGACAAGGTGGACAGAGATAGGATGTTCCAGAGAGGGGACACAGGGACAAGGGGTCACAACTGGAAGCTGAAGACTCAGACGAGTCACAGGGACGTTAGGAAGTATTTCTTCAGTCATAGAGTTGTCAGCAAGTGGAATAGCCTAGCAAGTGAAGTAGTGGAGGCAGGAACCATACATAGTTTTAAGAAGAGGTATGACAAAGCTCAGGAAGCAGAGAGAGAGAGGATCCAGTAGCGATCAGTGAAGAGGCGGGGCCGGGAGCTGAGTCTCGACTCCTGCAACCACAATTAGGTGAGTACAGACATTCACACATACACACACATTCACACACACACACACACACACACACACACACACACACACACACACACACACACACACACACACACACACACACACACAAACACACACACACACAGTCAGTCAGCAGACGTGGGTCACAAGGCTCCGAGAACTTTAGTGGTTTTTAAGGCGTGCAACAACTGCTAGCAGTAATCAGTGGTAGTGACAACGTCAGTGAACAATCCTACGAGTGATAACCAGAGTTATTAGTTAAAAAAAGTCGAGAGGAAGCCTGAAATCTTTAATATTTCAAAGTGTCAAACCATTAGTGGATAGTAGGCTTCTGTTGCTGATGAGAGTAAGACACATGTGCAACATCTGGGTATCTTTATTGTAGACGTTTCGCCATCCAGTGGCTTTATCAATACAAATTCTAGGACATAACTTGAAGACAGTAGAACTATGTACAGAAGATGAGGTAATCAGTCCCTCAACCTAGGAGTAGGTGCGAACAGCACCATAGTCGTGGAGATTCTGAAGCAGAAGAAAGAATCCTGGCGCTTATATAGTAACGTCAGGTGTAGCAGACGAGGGCATATTCACTGGTAGGCGGGATTCCCCAGTGGAAGTAGGTCCTTCCCAAAGAGATGGGTTAGTAGTAGTAGTAGTTTTCGTAGTCGTGAAGGTTATGTACATGTCCTCAGAATTAAGATTCCATGATGTTGCAGTGTCTGACAAGTTGTGTACGAAATGGTATATAATACCGACAAGATGAGAGTAAGACACATGTGCAACATCTGGGTATCTTTATTGTAGACGTTTCGCCATCCAGTGGCTTTATCAATACAAATTCTAGGACATAACTTGAAGACAGTAGAACTATGTACAGAAGATGAGGTAATCAGTCCCTCAACCTAGGAGTAGGTGCGAACAGCACCATAGTCGTGGAGATTCTGAAGCAGAAGAAAGAATCCTGGCGCTTATATAGTAACGTCAGGTGTAGATTCTTTCTTGCCATTCCTCATGTTTATTCGTTAATGCATCTGCATTTGTGTACCAAACCTTCAACTTCTGTTCTAATACTGTAACTGTGGTGCGGGGGGTGGAAACAGAGGGATCGGTGTGTGATGGTTGGTTTGTATTGTTCAGTTGCCTTGGGGGTGTCGTGGCTGGAGTCCTTCTGCAGGTGTTTCTGGGGGGTGCGTTTGTCCTTCCATTTGATCCTGGGTTATTCTGCTCTCCTTTTTCATTTCCTCCCATTTCTCCTTTCGTTTTTGAACTCTCTCTTTCATTGTCTTCCTTTCGTCCTGTGTGTGTGTGTGTGTGTGTGTGTGTGTGTGTGTGTGTGTGTGTGTCTGTGTGTCTGTGTGTGTGCGTGTGTGTACTCACCTAGTCGTACTCGCCTAGTTGTGGTTGCAGGGGTCGAGTCATAGCTCCTGGCCCCGCCTCTTCACTGGTCTCTACTACGTCACTCTCCCTGAACCGTGAGCTTTATCATACCTCTGCTTAAAGCTATGTATGGATCCTGCCTCCACTACATCGCTTCCCAAACTATTCCACTTCCTGACTACTCTGTGGCTGAAGAAATAATTCCTAACATCCCTGTGATTCATCTGTGTTTTCAACTTCCAACTGTGTCCCCTTGTTGCTGTGTCCCATCTCTGGAACATTTTGTCTCTGTCCACCTTGTCAATTCCTCTCAGTATTTTATATATCGTTATCATGTGCCCCCTATCTCTCCTGTCCTCCAGTGTCGTCAGGTTGATTTCCCTTAACCTCATCTCGTAGGACATACCTCTTAGCTCTGGGACTAGTCTTGTTGCAAACCTTTGCATTTTCTATAGTTTCTTTACATACTTGGCTAGATGTGGGTTCCAAACTGGTGCTGTATACTCTAATACGGGCCTAACGTACACGATGTACAGGGTCCTGAACGATTTCTTATTAAGATGACGGAATGCTGTTCTGAGGATTGCTAGGCGCCCATATGCTGCAGCAGTTATTTGGTTGATGTGCGCTTCAGGAGATGTGCCTGGTGTTATACTCACCTCAAGATCTTTTTTCTTGAGTGAGGTTTGTAGTCTTTGGCCCCTAGACTGTACTCCGTCTTCGGTCTTCTTTGACCTTCCCAAATCTTTATGACTTTGCACTTGGTGGGGTTGAACTCCAGGAGCCAATTGCTGGACCAGGTCTGCAGTCTGTCCAGATCCCTTTGTAGTTCTGCCTGGTCCTCGTCCGAATGAATTCTTCTCATCAACTTCACGTGATCTGCAAACAAGGACACTTCGGAGTCAATTCCTTCCGTCATGTATGTGTGTGTGTGTGTGTGTGTGTGTACTCACCTATTTTTGGCTGCAGTGGTCGATTCATAACTCCTGGACCCGCCTCATCACTGGTCGCCACTAGGTCCACTCCCTCCTCCATGAGCTTCATCATACCTCTTCTTAAAGCTGTGTATGGTACCTAACTCCACTAACTCACTTTCCAGACCATTCCACTTCCTAACTACTGTATGACTGATGAATTACTCGGTAACATCCCTTTGACTCATCTGAATCTTCAACTTCCATTTATGACCCGTTGGTACTGTGTCCCATCTCGGGAACATCCTGTCTCTGTCCACCCTGTCGATTCCTCTCAGTGTGTGTGTGTGTGTATTTTTTTTTTGGTGTGTGTGTGTGTGTGTGTGTGTGTGTGTGTGTGTGTGTGTGTGTGTGTGTGTGTGTGTGTGTGTGTGTGTGTGTGTGTGTGTGTGTGTGTGTGTGTGTGTATGTGTGTGTTTTTGGTGGTGGCAGAGTGACTCTCATGTTTGACGCACACGTCCACAAATTTACTGATTTTAATGAGGGGGAAAGAACTAATCCTTAATGGATTATATAGCCCATGGGGAATGGACAAAAATTAGCTTTGATCAATGGAAGGGAAGTATGGGTCTAGATGGTTGGATCAAGAGCCCCTCACCATCCTCACAACACCTCCAGTAGGGGATCCAACCTCCACAATAAGAGAATGGTAGCGATGACTTTCGGTACAGTTCACTATACTAATCAACTGTGAAAAAATGTATGGAATCAAATCTCTTTTTTTAAACTGTTAACAGTATGTGTAACTAAAAGTAAAATGCAAAGAATTAATAGTATTGGAATATGATCTACTCAGAAAAAAAAGAACGCAATTTCAGAGTAATATTACTGAAGAGATTAAAGAATCCTATCCTATCTGGAACTCTCCAGATTTACCTCCACCTACAACCATTTATAAAAAAAAGGATACCAGTACAGTTTTCAAAACTGTGAATACCCACTAGAAGTTCCCACTATTTCCCGGTGGAACTGTATTAAATAAAATGCAATAAGTGACCAAGAGATTGATAGTCGAAAATTTTATTGAATGAAGGAAGAGTTTCTATATTTACATCTAAAATGCACAGCCATAACTATGATCATAATTTTTAATGGTGCGGACCGGTAAGCTATCGGAAGACCTCGGCCAGATGACCAAAAGCTTCAACGGTGGGTCATCATCTGACTAAGGCCTTCGTCAGGAAATACTTGTCCTATTGCCTGACGAACCACTCCGATACACAAGACAGTAATACTCCATCTGAGACATCTGCATTGTGGATTCCTCGCGTCCATCTCAAACTTCCATGGAAATTACCCATCAGTCTTTCTGTTTTCACTGCTGAAATATATGGAATTTATCAGGCCTGTGGAGAAATTTTCTCCAGGAGGGGGGTATCAGCCCCCTTCAGGCCCTTTCAGCCCTGAGGGGACTAGCCCTCTCAGAAGGGGCAAGCATCTTGTTTACTGCTACAGCAAGTAATTGATCCCATATTCAGTACGAGTATACGACGTGGTCAAGCGACCGACGCTCCTTGCAGTCCAGTGATGCAAAGTGTAGTTTAATAAGAGGTAGTCCATCTCTTACCTTAGCAGGAAAATTAAGGAAAATCCTGCTCCCACTTCATTACCATGGTAAAGATAGTGTACATTGTTGTTTATGCTTAAGACAGCAAGAATCAAGCATTCTGTTTTGCTTCATGAAGGAAGTGGCAAGGAAGCAAAAGTACTAGGTCAGCTTTTTCTTTATGTGCTATGGGCAATGACGGTGTAAGAGGCTGTGGCGTCTTCAGATTACTTTTGACTCTACTGAGAGTCACACTGACGCCAGGATAACCAACAAAGAACACTGATCCGTGCATTAGTGTGAACAAAGTGTCTCAAAAAACACGATAAACACTTACAGAGAAGTGTGATCAACTTCTTAGTGATATTGTGTGAACAATTATTGATAAACAGTGTAACAACGAGTGTTGCGATCCAACAGAGTGTAGTGCGACATTCTTCAATCAACTCAACGGATATCCGGGCGTAACTACGGGTCAGATACATATACCCAGGTAAATCTTCTAACTCGTGATGTACTACTATTGACTGCGTAGTTGAGTCGAAGTTATGAGTTAGTCACTTATCTTAAACCCCGGTGATAAGCGGACTTTTGAGTCCACACAAGTACGTAAGTCAGCCATCAGTGAATAAAATATGCTGACATAACACCCCATAGGGGTAATTTATGATTAACATAATATAATCTTTTCCAGCCCATTAAGAAGAGGATGAGACAGCTTCTCAAGACCTCATCTGCAGGGGTGGCTGTGCAGGCGATGAGCTGTCTTTCTAAGCTAAGTTTTCCCTATTTTTAAACTATAAACTTTGCTGGTAAGCCATTTCTCAACAAGGACCTTGTAATACTTGATGCACAGCCGGTTGGTTATTATACAATTTGCAGTGATATGGAAAGTGGTATCCAAGCTCTTACATACAACTTCAGAACCTGCAAGGAACTTGGGTACCTCTGTCATGCAAGGAACTTGGGTACCTCTGTCTCATGCAAGGAACTTGGATACCTCTGCCTCATACAAGGAACTTGGATACCTCCGCCTCATGCAAAGAACTTGGATACCTCTGTCCCATGCAAGGAACTTGGATACCTCTGTCTCAGGAACCTGGACACCTCTGTCTTATGCAAGGAACTTGGATACCTCTGTCTCATGCAAGGAACTTGGATACCTCTGGCTCATGCAAGGAACTTGGATACCTCTGTCTCATGCAAGGAACTTGGATACCTCTGTCTCATGAAAGGAACCTGGATACCTCTGTCTCATGCAAGGAACTTGAATACCTCTGTCTCATGCAAGGAACTTGGATACCTCTGCCTCATGCAAGGAACTTGGATACCTCTGTCCCATGCAAGGAACTTGGATACCTCTGTCTCAGGAACCTGGACACCTCTGTCTTATGCAAGGAACTTGGATACCTCTGTCTCATGCAAGGAACTTGGATACCTCTGGCTCATGCAAGGAACTTGGATACCTCTGTCTCATGCAAGGAACTTGGATACCTCTGTCTCATGAAAGGAACCTGGATACCTCTGTCTCATGCAAGGAACTTGAATACCTCTGTCTCATGCAAGGAACTTGGATACCTCTGCCTCATGCAAGGAACTTGGATACCTCTGTCCCATGCAAGGAACTTGGATACCTCTGTCTCAGGAACCTGGACACCTCTGTCTTATGCAAGGAACTTGGATACCTCTGTCTCATGCAAGGAACTTGGATACCTCTGGCTCATGCAAGGAACTTGGATACCTCTGTCTCATGCAAGGAACTTGGATACCTCTGTCTCATGAAAGGAACCTGGATACCTCTGTCTCATGCAAGGAACTTGAATACCTCTGTCTCATGCAAGGAACTTGGATACCTCTGCCTCATGCAAGGAACTTGGATACCTCTGTCTCATGCAAGGAACTTGGATACATCTGTCTCATGCAAGGAACCTGGATACCTCTGTCTCATGCAAGGAACTTGAATACCTCTGTCTCATGCAAGGAACTTGGATATCTCTGCCTCATCCTCCTACACGAACACCTCTATCATGTTCATTATTTATCAGTTCAGTGCTGAGTCACTAACAACGAAATAGTTGATGAGCTTGCTAAAGGTCTACGCCACTGCCAGCTCCACATATACCACGCAAAAGCACTCTTAAAACTAGCATAGCAAACAAATTCATTGAAAACTGTCAATATGTCATGCTTATAAACACATATATACAGGTTAGGTATATTCATTGCTATGCTAAGCTTCTTCAGTCGGGTACAGAAGAGGCAGCAGAAGCAGTAAAGATGTAAAGGTGATGTAATCAGTCCATCGCCCTTGAAGACTTAGTTTTGAGGTGATCAGTCCCTCAGTCTGGAGAAGAGTTTTGCTCCATAGTCTCTACTGTTTCCTCTGTATTCGACTGAGGAAGTCTACTGTGCACGAAACGTTATGGAATAAAGATACCTAACTGTTGTACGTGTGTCTTTCTCCACACACTATGGAATTACAAATAAAAAAGAGTTGGGGGATGTGTAAACGTAATAGGCGTAAACCCAGAACAATGGACATAGTAGCATTGGCCAGACTAAGACTGGGACACACAAAGCTAATATCCCACAGCTACAAGTACAAAGCTAGTATCCAACAGCTACAAGTACAAAGCTAGTACCCTACAGCTACAGGTACAAAGCTAGTACCCCACAGCTACAAGTACAAAGCTAATATCCCACAGCTACAGGTACAGAGCTAGTATCCCACAGCTACAAGTACAAAGCTAGTATCCCACAGCTACAAGTACAAAGATAGTATCCCACAGCTACAAGTACAAAACTGATGTAATGAAAACTGCACTCAATGCAATGTTGCAGATGCTATACAGTACAGTTTTCTACGTCACAGTGCAACAACCGTCTTCAAACATCACCTTCCACGACGAACATTTCCCTCAATTCTAAAACCAATTTAGGAAGAAAATTCTTCACATTAGAGAAAGTAGAATATAACTGAAGCGTTAACCCAGTTCCTCCTTTTTACCAACAAATTGGACTATGTCTAAATATCGTTAAAAATATAGTATTTTCACACGAAAGAAACATAAGAATCACTAGGATGTTGATTCCCACTAGCAAATGCATTGACAACAGTCATACCTGTAACAACACTCCACAACTCTACTCTTGTGAAATACCTGTACCAACACAATCAATCACTCCACAACTGCTCTTGTGGTATACCTGTACCAACACAATCACTCCACAACTGCTTTTGTAGTATACCTGTACCAACACAATCACTCCACAACTGCTTTTGTGGTATACCTGTACCAACACAATCAATCACTCCACAACTGCTCTTGTGGTATACCTGTACCAACACAATCACTCCACAACTGCTTTTGTGGTATACCTGTACCAACACAATCAATCACTCCACAACTGTTCTTGTGGTATACCTGTACCAACACAATCAATCACTCCACAACTGCTCTTGTGGTATACCTGTACACACACAATCAATCACTCCACAACTGCTCTTGTGGTATACCTGTACCAGCCCAATCAATCACTCCACAACTGCTCTTGTGGTATACCTGTACCAACACAATCAATCACTCCACAACTGCTCTTGTGGTATACCTGTACCAACACAATCAATCACTCCACAACTGCTCTTGTGGTATACCTGTACCCACACAATCAATCACTCCACAACTCTGCTCTTATGGTGATCGGAAGAAGAAATCTGTAAGTAAACTGCACGTGTCCTGAAGAAGAAAAATGTAGTTTTTGCTCTCAACAGAAAAATGAACTGCTACGATAACTTCTTCTCTGCTTTTAAACTTTGCTAAGAGAGATTAAAATGGCGATTGTGAGGAAAATGGCGACTGTAAGTCTTAGAGATACACGAAAACAATGGCAGAAATTATTCCATGAACTATAGATCAGTCTTACATTAAGGTTTAATAGTGGAAAATAGACTTTACTTTTGTTATAGTTTTAAAGTGTAATGAAAAGTTGAGTAACAATAATATTTACTGTCTTCAAAATCCCGATCAAAAAACAACACTATAGATACCGCAACAACATTAGATGACAGAACATATTAATTATAATCAAGGAGGAAGCGCTAAACCCGTAGGATTATACAGTGCCTGTGGGGGGATGTGGAAGGTATTCAGGATTAATTTAGGGAAATGGAGCACAGATCGAATTTCCTAGATCAAGAGCTCCTCAACAGTGACAAGGAACCTTCCTTGAGGAGATATAACAACATAGTATTTAATTCTCTCCCTGCTCCAACACTTTATAGAGTATTCAATTCTCTCCATACTCCCAAGACCTTACAATATTCTTATAGTACTTGATGACTTTTGATACTGTGTCTGTTGCGACCCCTGAATGAGTCACAATGTATATAATGTATATTACCTGTTCATATAATTTTATATTGCTTATATTTTTGATATTAGCTAAATCGTAAATATATTGCTTTATATTATTATTTGACTTAGTTATATTATTAGGTAGGATGAAACATTTATATATTATTCAGTGCTCATAGTTCGTGAGTGTTAAGTAGCTGATGGCCTTGTCTAACTACATCTCTGCTTGTTTCACTGCCGGCTTCTCTGTGTTGCTGGGCAGCAGCAGTCCATGGAGAGTCACGTGATCAGGGTGGGATGATCACACCTCACCTGGGTGAGAGACTGCCTGGCCTTGGCTCGCTCTCTTGCTAGTTGATGTTGCTTCCAACCAGACGTCCCTCTCCAGCTCTTCCTTGCTGGCCCTTGTTGGAAGATCGTTTCTGTTGCTTTCATGTTGTTGGTTCTGTGTAACTCTGTTCACAAAACATAGCCTAGACTTAGTGATTTTCGACGTTGTACTGAGGTTGTGTGTTTCATAGACACTCTGAGAAACTCAGGTCCTGAGCTGTAGCTTCTGACCTAATTTGTACTGGTATCTGTGTACTGTCAGAGTCGGGGATTTTCTAATGCTGAACTTAGATTCAGTAGTATGGGAGTTTTGTGTCTTTTGTGGAGGATCTGCAGATGGTCCCTACTTAGTGTCATTATACTATCTCCTTGTTCCTGATTCTGTGTTGCTGTTGCTTGTTATATTGCTGTTCAGCTTATCAGTCATTTTATTGTTCAAGCAAGCTGTTCTGATTGCCAGATTGGTCAAGAAGTTAGTTTATGTGAGGACTTTTAGTCAGTCACTGGTTAAGTCTAGTCGAGTCTTGATACATAGTGAACTACTTAGAGCACTTACACACATACACACAAACTTACTCGTATATATTAGTATTACATTATTAAATGCTAACAATGTACCAGACGGAACTTAAAAGCCATAAAGATGTGATATATACTTTCAACACAATACTACTGTACATGAGAGAAATGTAGGAACTTGTATCCTATATTATATTCAATTGATTACATTAATTTACTTTGATAGTATATGCCTAGACAACTTTATTGTTATTAATAAACTTATTAAATTTTAATTTCTTTAGTTAGTAGCCTACCAGTTGTAATCCCGAAGCACTATTGAATCTTACTGAATTATAATGGATAATTGGATCAGGATACTGACTACTTGTTACAAACACCCAATAACAGGCTGGATGCTAGAAGGGCAGTCCTTTCTAGTATTCACTGGAGATCTCTATCATTATTAGATATCGCATTTTTTTTGTAACAAATGGGGGCCTGTCCGGGATGCTTTTGATTCAAGGTGTTGGAGAAATTGTCCAGTTTGACACACTAGTAACTCTATGGTCAAATACTTTGAGTACTTTCCTAATCTTAAGAATTTGAGTTTATTCTTGAACAACAAAATACATTGATGTATGTACTTGACTGAGTCTCTTGATCAAAGGAGATGGAAATACTGTTTATGAGCTCTAGCTCTAAGAAAACCAACACTAAAATTCATATTAGGATTATAGTTTCCCATAATCACTCTCTCGTAGTACTTATTTTCGTGATGTTTGTCAAAGTGAAACAGTTAGTTGATACTCTGACCTTGTCGAAATTGAGTACATTAAAACTTCAGACATGTTGGTGAGTAGCCAAATATCTCACTGTGATGTATAACATGGATTACACTGCAGAAACTGTCAGAGCATTATTTAAAGATATATTATTTCCTGCTCATGCAGAGATGTTTGATTGTGATTCAGATACAGAGAGCATAGTGTCGCTATTAGAAAGTGTGACTCTATTTGATGACATAGAAGAGAGAACAACTATGGCAGAAGTGTCTGAGCCTAGTGTAACTCCGTTCATGCTCACACCTTCCCGCCTGACTAACACAATAGTACAGAATGTAGCTGGTAGTATGACTCAGCCTCATACTAGTACAGTGTACACTACACCTGTATCTACTTATCCTAGACCAGATCTAGACTCTAGGGATGGCTCGACAATTTGTCTGACCTAAGGACCGTCCAGACTCATTCGTTAGATTCTGTACTCCTCCGTTACCAACTGGTCCTATCTCTGAGAAACAATTTGAGAGAATAGAATGCCTCATTACATTGCAGACTGCACAAATAGAGGCACAGAGGAAATTGAGCGAAGAAGATTTCCAGAGAGAAAATGCTCGTCTCGGAAGACAACAGACTAATAGATCTGACAAAGTTGATAAACCTGTTAGTACAACACAGGACACATTTAATGTGCAGAAAGCTGCCACAATGATTCCTAAGTTTCTTGAGAGTGACTTAGACACTTATTTTGATGTGTTTGAGAACCAGGCAAGTGCTAAGAACTGGCCACGTAAGCATTGGGCAACCTTGCTGCACACAGCTTTCACAGGAAGAGCTCAAACTTGTACTGCTGCTTTACCATTTGCCAAGTACATTAGTTATGATGCTGTCAAGGAAACTATTCTAAAGACATATAACTTGTTACCTGTAAGTTATCAACACGCATTTTGCACTTTACAACAACAACAGGATCAAACTTGCATAGAGTTTGCTCGTGAGAAAAAAGTTGCATTTGAGAGGTGGTGCAGAGCCACTAAGTGCAATAATTTTGACAGTCTGGGTCAGTTGTTACTTCACGACGAATTTAACAAGTCGAATTTAACAAGCATCTCGTAGTGTTACCAGTTACATTTCGTGAACAAGCAATTTATTTTGCTCAAAATAGTCCCATAGGAGGACATTTGGGTGTCAAGAAGACACTCGGTAAACTGGCAAAACATTTTACTTGGCCAAAAATGAAGGAAACAGTAGCTGATCATGTGCGATGTAGCCACATCTGTCAAGTGACAGGCAAGCCAGCACACACACCTCCACCTACACCTCTCACTGAGCTTACTAGTAGCAAAGTTCAGATCATCTGGACTAAGGATTGTTCAGACTCGTTTACGAAGCTGAAGCGTCTGCTTTCCTCTGCTCCTGTATTGAGGAGTCCTAATTTCAATCTTCCCTTCTTTTTACATATAGATGCGAGTGGTTATGCAGTGGGTGCTGTGCTGCTTCAACAGTCAACGTCCACTGACATTCTCCATCCAATATGTTACTATTCTTGTGGTGTCCTTGAAACATTTTGACTCACCTACATAAACACAATGAAGAGTAAAAATGCTAGGATCATGAGGTGGGCTCTCAGAATCCAGTCATACTATATTAGTATACAACATATCAGTTGTCATTGTAATGGAATTGCTGATACTCTGTCACGTCCTTAATTATCACTGTTACATTTAAATTAATGTAATTTTATGCCCAAATACCTTTTGTTACTTGCTACTTTAAATTCAGTAAAGTAACGTAATCTATCCAGCCCATGTTAACTATGTATACTCATGTCTAATTATTCTATTTATATATTCACAATAGTGGTGATATATGTTGGTGTGAGGAGGAGACAGTTGGAGACAGAAGCTGAGTGTTGAGTGTGGAGAGTGTTGAGTGGGCGATGCTAGTTACTGAGCGGCAGAACACAGTCCTGCCGCAGCCACCCCCCTGTCACTACACACCTTAAGTTATTGCACTTAAGCTTTCTCATACACAGATGTCCATACTGCCTCGCATTCCACTACCACTACTTAAGAGTGGAATGCCGTCTCCTGTCTATCGAACAAGACTGCTGTTCTAATATACAGTCTCCACTACTATGATCGAGCATCTACGTGTCATGCCTTTCTACGCTATCCTGATTCTACACTGATGTACATAACCACGAGTATGCAGAGATACGATATGCTGTGTACTGCCCTAGCAAGAGGGGCATAACTTATAGAGAAATAGAAACTGTAAAATGTAAAAAGTGCTTGGCACAAGAGTGACTCTGATTTGTTGATAATACAATGTTTATTAAAGTGACATGAGTTCCTACAAGAGTAATAATGTGAAAGACACTAAAGCAACTCTTAGTGCGACCATTTGTCGTGCTGGGGGGGGGGGTTGCCACCCCTGAATGGGTCAAAATGTATATAATGTATATTACCTGTTCATATAATTTCATATTGCTTATATTTGTGATATTAGCTAAATTGTAAATATATTGCTTTATATTGTTATTTGACTTAGTTATATTATTAGGTAGGATGTAACATTTATATATTATTCAGTGCTCATAGTTCGTGAGTGTTAAGTATCTGATGGCCTTTTCTAACTACTGCTCTGCTTGTTTCACTGCCGGCTTCTCTGTGTTGCTGGGCAGCAGCAGTCCATGGAGAGTCACATAATCAGGGTGGGATGATCACACCTCACCTGGGTGAGAAACTGCCTGGCCTTGGCTCGCTCTCTTGCTGGTTGATGTTGCTTCCAACCAGACGTCCCTCTCCAGCTCTTCCTTGCTGGCCCTTGTTGGAAGATCGTTTCTGTCGCTTTCTTGTTGTTGGTTCTGTGTAACTCTGTTCACAAAACATAGCCTAGACTTAGTGATTTTCGACGTTGTACTGAGGTTGTGTGTCGCACAGACACTCTGAGAAACTCAGGTCCTGAGCTGTAGCTTCTCACCTAATATGTACTGGTATCTGTGTACTGTCAGAGTCGGGGATTTTCTAATGCTGAACTTAGATTCAGTAGTATGGGAGTTTTGTGACTTTTGTGGAGGATCTGCTGATGGTCCTTACTTAGTGACATTATATTATCTCCTTGTTACTGATTCTGTGTCGCTGTTGCTTGTTATATTGCTGTTCGGCTTATCAGTCGTTTTATTGTTCAAGCAAGTTGTTTTGATTGCAAGGTTGGTCAAGAAGTTAGTTTATGTGATGACTTTTAGTCAGTCACTGGTTAAGTCTAATCGAGTCTTGAGACATAGCAAACTATTTAGAGCACTAACAAACATACATACAAACTTACTTGTATATATATGTATTATGTTATTAAATGTTAACAATGTACCAGATGGTACTTAAAAGCCATAAAGATGTGATATGTGCCTTCAACACAATACTACTGTACACCAGAGAAGTGTAGCAACTTGTATCCTATGTTATATTATTTTGATTATTTTAATTTTCTTTGATAATATACGCCTAGACAACTTTATTGTTATTAATAAACTTATTAAATTTTAATTTCTTTAGTTAGTAGCCTACCAGTTGTAATCCTGAAGCACTATTGAATCTTACTAAATTATAATGGATAATTGGACCAGGATACTGACTACTTGTTACAAAAACCCAGTAACAGGCGGGATGCTAGAAGGGCAGTCCTTTCTAGTATTCACTGGAGATCTCTATCATTATTAGATATCGTATTTTTTGTAACAGTGTCCCACCTGAGACTCATCCTCAAGCTCGAGGTACAGACATAAAGAGTAGGGATGATTTTTTGGCCCACGGATCTGCTCCAACTTCATCGTCGCCTGCACTGAGTATGTTTTATTTCAGTCACCTTAATAACTCTCAGTGTTTCTGTATGTCTCTCTTTCTTTTCTAGCATTCCCTCTCAACCAGCCAAATTGGCAGTTTGGTTGAGTAGTTGCAAAGGGACGCTGGCTTCTCTGATTCACTTTCATGTTTATACGTCAACCAATTAGTTGAGAGTTTGACCCTCACCTGAACTGATGTTATGTTTCCACACCTGACTGTGGATGGACTCAATGAGACTGGTTGAGTACACACATACTGGTGCTTAACTTGTATCAGGCGAAGAGCTAACTGCAGTGACTGTTTGCTCTCTCATTAAAATTTTCCTGTTCAGCTACACTGAATATATTGTAAATATTGGTGAAGGGAATATATGGGTATTCTAAAACTACCCTTTCTATTTGCCTTTTCTTTATTTCCTTGAGGATTGTTTCATGTCTGGAGGCTTGACATAATAGGCTTTTCTTCGTGTTATTGTCTGGAGACTTGACATAATAGGCTTTTCTTCGTGTTATTGTCTGGAGGCTTGACATAATAGGCTTTTCTTCGTGTTATTGTCTGGAGACTTGACATAATAGGCTTTTCTTCGTGTTATTGTCTGGAGACTTGACATAATAGGCTGTTTTTCGTGTTCTTTTCTGGAGGCTTGACATAATAGGCTCTTGTTCCTGTACTTGTGTTCCTAATATGGCTGCTTGTCCGGGATGCAATTGTTATTTGGCTGCATTGTACTGTCTTGCTTATGTTGGTATCACACTGCGTGAGTTTAGGGTATTGTTAAGTTTATTGCTAGCTGGATAATACCATCTCCAGTGACTTGGTGACGACTAGTACTCTGCAGTCGTTGTCAAGACTGTATCTACCGTAATGCTGGTATGTAACTCGTTCTATTGGCACAGAATATTGTACATTAGCTGCTGCACAGCTTTGGAAGCTAAACACACACACACACACACACACACACACACACACACACACACACGAACAGATGCACGCATATACAACAGGCCTAGTGTCTAATCGACATGTGCCTAGGACAAAATGGTAACTTAATCGTAACAAGCTTAGGTCTGATTCAACCAACATGGCTTCTCCATCTGTTGCATCTATATATCTCGTCAACACTACCCTGTCTATCCCACATGTTGGTCGTAATAACAGACACAGTAAACTTCAGCTATTAGTACATTTAGATTATATGATATAAAGTATAATTCATTAGATGTAAAAAGATAATTATATAATGATTTTATTATCAAAAATACATCTATTGAATTATTTTTTAAGCATATTTGAAGAGAGTAAGTGGCCAAAAACTGTATGAATATAATCATATCCGAAGTTTTGACTATATTTAATATTCCCCACTAAAATAATTAACACTATTAACTATAAGATTTTGCCCATGATAAAAAATGAATAACAAATAGATCCACAAGAAACACTGAACCATCTCACCAAACAGCTCAATAATGATCCAAAGAATACTTAACTAGCCGACACAAGTGAAGACCTGACTGACACTACCGGCTAGTAGCCGGTAGTGTCAGTCGGGTCTTGTCAGTGTCAGTGTAAGTTTGGTGCTGTTCCCTAAGGAACAGCACCAGAGAACAGCCTAGCATGAACTCACGTCACTAGCATGAACTCACGTCACTAGCATGAACTCACGTCACTAGCATGAACTCACGTCACTAGCATGAACTCTAGTCACTAAGCGACAGCACTGTGACCAGGATGCTCTTTTCTATTGAAAAAATACTTGAAAGAATATCAAATATATCGCTCAAAAGTCAAGAGTAACTCTCTGGCTTTACACGTTTGAGATACAATGAAAAGAGCAGAAGAGTTTGTCATGCAGCGAGGCCATTGAACGTAACCCAGCAGGAAGGACTTACGACTCAGGCATTGACCGAGGAGAGCGTCCGGAGTGCCCTTGAGAAAGATGTGACGACCCAAAACTATTTATCACATCTGTCAGCCACTGCAACAAGATCCCAGTCTTAATACAAAGAATTCTTCAACACTTGTCCAAGCTTTGGACGATGACCTACTTACACTAGTGGCAGGTCCCACTGTGATCCCGCCTCCTCCTGCTTCCACTCACCTGACTGCAGTATATAAGCCACCTCTCTGTATTGGACTGATAAGGCCACTGTGTGGCTATACGTTTCTTTAAAGATTTCCATATGTTGCATAAGTGTCTCAATCTTCAACATGAGAAAGTTGTATCATGTAATGTGAGTTCAGATAACCACATTTGATATCACACTGATGTCACATATTGTCATTAATCTGTACGTCTCAACAGTAATATTCTACCTCACGATTGTGAGTTACTCACACACACACACACACACACACACTCACACACACACACACACAGTCACACACACAGCACACACACACACACACACAGTCACACACACACACACACACACACACACACACACACACACACACACACACACACAGTCACACACACACACACACACACACACACACACACACACACACACACACACACACACACACACACACACACACACACTCACACACACACACACACAGTCACACACACAACACACACACACACATTCTTACACACACACACACACACAAACACACACACACACATAGTCACACACACTCACACACACACACAAACACACACACACACACACACACACACACACACACACACACACACACACACACACACACACACACACACACACACACACACACACACACACACACACACACACACACACACACACACACACACACACACACACACAAAGGGGACATAGTTAGAAGCTGAAGACACAGATGAATCACAGGGATGTTAGGAAGTATTTCTTCAGCCACAGAGTAGTCAGTAAGTGGAATAGTTTGGGAAGCGATGTAGTGGAGGCAGGATCCATACATAGCTTTAAGCAGAGGTATGATAAAGCTCACGGCTCAGGGAGAGTGACCTAGTAGCGATCAGTGAAGAGGCGGGCCCAGGAGCTCGGACTCGACCCCCGCAACCTCAACTAGGTGAGAACTAGGTGAGTACACACACATGTGAACGACATGATGGAAGGGTTAGACTCAAAAGTGTCCCTGTTCGCAGATGATGTGAAGTTAATGAGGAGAATTAAATCAGATGAGGATCAGGTAGGACTTCAAAGAGACCTGGACAGGCTGGACACCTGGTCCAGCAACTGGCTTCTCGAATTTAACCACTCCAAATGCAGTCTTGAAGATCGGGGAAGCGCACAGAAGACCGCTGACGGAGTATAGGCTAGGTGGCCAAAGCCTGCAAACCTCGCTCAAGGAGAAATATCTTGGGGTGAGTATAACACCGAGCATGTCTCCGGAAGCACACATCAACCAGATAACTACTACAGCATATGGGCGCCTGGCAAACTTGAGAACAGCGTTCCGATACCTTAGTAAGGAATCGTTCAAGACACTGTACACCGTGTACGTCAGGCCCATACTGGAGTATGCAGCACCTGTTTGGAACCCGCACTTGATCAAGCACGTCAAGAAAATAGAGAAAGTGCAAAGGTTTGCGACAAGGTTAGTTCCAGAGCTAAGGGGAATGTCCTATGAGGGTCAGAGCAGGTCAGAGGAGCACTGCAGATCACGTGTAACACACAACTGTACCACACTAACACACCCTGATGCACACACGTGTCTATTACTTTTCACATACTCAATAAACTCACACTCATATAGTTCCACACACTTATTTCCAGCCGCATATAATGACCCACACATACACATGTCCACACACACACACACAAGAAGATATAAACAAAGTTTGCCAGTGGGCAACAGAAAACAATATGATGTTCAATGAGGACAAATTCCAACTACTCCGTTATGGAAAACTGGAGGAGATAATAACTAGAACAGAGTATACTACAGACTCTGGCCATACAATAGAGCGGAAAAATTATGCAAGGGACCTGGGAGTAGTAGTGTCTGAGGATCTCACTTTCAAGGATCACAACAGTGCCACGATTACAAGTGCAAAGAAAATGATAGGATGGATAATGAGAACGTTCAAAACGAGAGATGCCAACCCAATGATGATTCTTTTCAAATCACTTGTTCTCTCTAGGCTGGAATACTGCTGTACATTAACATCTCCATTCAAAGCAGGTGAAATTGCAGATCTAGAGAGTGTACAGAGATCCTTTACTGCACGTATAAGTTCTGTCAAGCACTTTAACTACTGGGAACGCTTGAAAGCACTTGACTTGTACTCGTTGGAACGCAGGAGAGAGAGATATATCATAATCTACTCATGGAAAATCCTGGAAGGAATGGTCCCGAATCTACACACAGAAATCACTCCCTACGAAAGTGAAAGACTGGACAGGCGATGCAAAATACCCCAAATTAAAAGTAGGGGCGCCATTGGTACACTAAGAGAAAACACCATAAGTGTCCGGAGTCCAAGACTGTTCAGCAGCCTCCCACCTGGCTGCCTTCAAGAGAGAGCTGGACAGATACCTAAAGTCAGTGCCGGATCATCCGGGCTGTGGTTCGTACGTTGGACTGCGTGCGGCCAGCAGTAACAGCCTGGTTGATCAGGCCCTGATCCACTGGGAGGCCTGGTCGTGGACCGGGCCGCGGGGGCGTTGACCCCCGGAATAACCTCCAGGTAGACTCCTAGTAGACACACACACATTCCCTCATACACACACACACTCTCCCCCCACTCTCCCCCTATCTCTCCCCCTCTCCCTCCCCAGTTACCACTCTCTCTCTCTCTCTCTCTCTCTCTCTCTCTCTCTCTCTCTCTCTCTCTCTCTCTCTCTCTCTCTCTCTCTCTCTCTCTCTCTCTCTCTCTCTCTCTCTCTTCGTCTTCCTCCTTTTTCTCTCCCCCTCGTCTCCCTCTCCCCCTCCCCCTCTCTCTCCCTCTTCCCTTCTCTCTCCCCCTGTGACTATCCCTCCCCCTCTCTCTCCCCTAATTCCTTCCTCTTTACTCTCCACATCTGTCCCCCTTCGCCACTGTCTCCCCCATCTCCCTCTCTCTCTCTCCACACACACACACACACACACACACACACACACACACACACACACACACACACACACACACACACACACACACACACACACACACACGCCACACACACCATGTAGACAGCCTGTACTGTCTGCACAGACAGCCCATGCTGTCTGCCAGCTTAGTTCATATTTCGCGACACTCAGGTGCTGCCCTCTGGGCCTGCTCCAGGTCTGTGGGAAGCTGGTTCCACACTCTCTCACTCTCACAGCGGCCTAGCAGCAAGACAGAAGGCCTACTAGTTCTCCCTCTCGTGGGATGGCCCTGCTGGGCCATGGGCACAACACACAAGCCTGTGTACTCACCACTACATTACAAATAAAGTAAAGAAGCCTGGGGAAAACGTTTATCATTCACGCACCCGCTTTCATCGCTTTCATCGTAGGAAATAAATCTCGTTATAAATGGTTGGAAGCGGTGGTCGCAGCAGTTGTGTTGCCCGGAGAGAGGAAGGTATGAAGTTGTGGCATGCAAAGAGTACGTAACCTTTATTCGTAGCATGTACACACCCTCATTTACAGGCTATCTCCCCCAACCAGCGAACCAGGTTGCTAAGAGTTGATGATGGGGCCCCGTCGTTCAACTAGTGACCAGGTTCTAGCCAATAAGAAGATGGTTTTGGCAATCGCAGAGGTTATGTGGGTACCGCTCTCCTGTCTGCCCTTGTCATTCCCATTCTAGAGCTGGTTGAAGCACGGTCTGCTATCTTGTGGCTTCTATTTCTGCTTTGCTTACCGTGGAGTGCACTATACTTATCACTGTACATAGTGTACATATTGCTGTTATAAATTGGTGAAGGATAATATAAGTCTAAACTTTTTCTACTGTGTTTATTTGCTCCCATTACACCCGGGGTAACAGGCCATTTGGAATCCTGGGTTGTAATAGAAGTCATCTTCACTTCATCACCCTACACTAGTAACATCCGACTCTCAACGAGTTATCCTGATGTCGTGTCTGCACGTTTTAGCATCCAGACACAGGTACAAGCAGGATCTAGTCGAAATTTGCCGAATTTCTTCGAGAATTGTAAGTGGCGTCCCAGTGACCCCACGCTACAGCGTTCCACGCTGTTTCTCAAGTCACGTGTTCAGCGTCACTTGTATGTTCTGCTGTTGTTGTTCAGCTCAGCACAGCTGTTTCAGCAAGCCGGAGGTGAGTTTTGTGGTGATTTCTGTGTCCAGTGTATCTCCCTGTGGTTGTGGGTGGGGGAGGAGGAGGAAGAAGTGGCCGTTCCTCACCTTGCCCATGCTTGCCCTACTCACACCTCACCAGCCTTCCACCACACTCCACCACTATGTGTTCACTCCCTCTGCTGTGTTTTCTGCTGTTTTTCGTGTGAATTCTTTGCCAGAGCTGTGTATCCGAGTGCCCGAGGTCACTCGAAGCTACGTGGATCAGCATGCCACGTAGATCAGCATGCCACGTGGATCAGCATGCCACGTGGATCAGCAAGCCACGTGGATCAGCAAGCCACGTGGATCAGCAAGCCACGTGGATCAGCAAGCAATGTGGATCAGCAAGCCACATGGATCAGCATGCCACATAGATCACGATGTCACGTGGATCTACAAGCCACTTGGGTTACCAAGCCAGATGTCCCAGGCCTCATGCTGTGGTCTGCTGCCCACATCACAATGACATCACCGACGATGCTGCCCGACTTCATGACGTCACGATGTCTGCCTGATGTCACCTCAAGATGTCTGCTGATGTCACAGTGCTGCTGACGTCACCTCGCGACATCACTCCTTACATCACATGATGTTACATCGAGTGTTTCAGTAAATATTTCAGTATTGTCGAGAAGATTGAGAGAAAATATGTGTTATGTGTTAATTAATTCCTTTCAGTCAGTGTTCTCACATGTTAGTGTATGGCTTAGTGTCAGTTTTGTGCACAGAAAAGCATCTTTTGCTACTTTAAGCCATGTTGTACTGCATGTACCGTGGGTGTGTGTGAAGTTTTTCGTGTGTCCAGCGAGGTCTGTGGTCAGACCCTTGTGTAGCACCATTGTGTTAGTCACCCGGTGTGACCAGTGGGTTTACAGCTGATATCAGTCAGCCCCTGAGCGTATGAGCCCCCTTGTACAGAAAGCTCTTATGCTCGTCGTTCATAGATGTTCTGCAGAATCGTAGCTGCTAGGATTCCCATCAAGATTTGTTTCACTTCACCTCCAGACCTTCTGAGTACAGTTATATGTAGAGAAACAAGTCTGGGGATGCTTAGACTAACCTCTGCTGTAACTCCAACTGCCGAGAGAATGACACTCGTCAAGCCGCAGTTAGCCCTGTCAGTAGGCGCTGTGTCAGCCTCGTGTCACAACCTTCAGTGAGCAGCCTGCACAAAGAAGATGTCACTTTGACTGCTAGCTCACTCACTGCAGTCTGGTGTATGATGTTACAACTCCCAGATGTTTCGCCCAGTCGTCTCTGCCACGACTCGCTCCAAGACTTACCCCACACTCGCTGGCAGTGACAGCCCAGCAACAGTACCAGTTGAGAAGTGTCCTCCTGAGTCGCTTGCCAGAAGTCCTGCACAGTTGCCGAGTTTTGTCGACGCCTCACTCGAGGGCACCAGCATGTCGTGCCCCAGGTTGAGGGAAACCTGCAGCAACTCCTACGATGACTGCTTCACCATTCCAGAGGAGACCGTAACCTGTTACATCACAGCTCAGTCACAGCGATGTCTCCTGTGTTGCAGTATCTGTCCAGACGCAAGAAGGCGTGCAGTGATGCCCTTCGATGCTCACTGCCTTTGATCACGATGTTTAGCACACCCCACATGTTTTTTTCTTCCCTCCCTGTAGGAAGTTTTTTTCCATGTCCATATGTATATACATGTTTTTATTTTGTGTTCTGTGCCCTGTTCCTACGAGAGAGAGAGAGACCGAGTTTCTTTTACCACTAGTATTGTCGCGTCGGGACGACGCGAGGGAGGTGGCCGAGTGAATGTAGATAGCCTGTACTGTCTGCACAGACAGCCCATGTTGTCTGCCAGCTTAGTTCATATTTTGCGGCACTCAAGTGCTGCCCTCTGGGCCTGCTCCAGGTCTGTGGGAAGCTGGTCCCACACTCTCTCACTCACACAACGGCCTAGCAGCAAGACACAAGGCCTACTAGCTCTCCCTTTCGTGGGATGGACCTCCTGAGCCATGGGCACAACACACAAGCCTGTGTACTCACCACGAGTTTGCAAATAAAGTAAGAAGCCTCTGAGGACGTATCATTAACCACCCGCTTTCAGTTCACCAAACAATCTCGTTATAACCACACACACCACACACACCACACACACCACACACACCACACACACCACACACACCACACACACCACACACACCACACATACCACACACACCACACACACACCACACACACCACACACACCACACACACCACACACACCACACATACCACACACACCACACACACACCACACACACCACACACACCACACACACCACACACACACCACACACACCACACACACCACACACACCACACACACCACACACACCACACACTACACACACCACACACACACACCACACACCACACACACCACACACACCACACATACCACACACACCACACACACCACACACACCACACACACCACACACCACACACACCACACATACCACACACACCACACACACACCACACACACCACACACACCACACACACCACACATACCACACACACCTCGCACACCACACACACCACACATACCACACACACCACACACACCACACATACCACACACACACCACACACACCACACACACCACACACACCACACACACCACACACACCACACACACCACACACACCACACACACCACACACACCACACACACTGAGAAAGGAGATTAGGGAGGATAGATAGCTTATCCTTTGACTTCAAGAAATCCTTCGACACAGTTCCTCACAAGAGACTAGAGGAGAAACTAGAGGATCAGGCACACATAACAGGAGAGGCACTGCAGTGGATCAGAGAATATCCGACAGGGAGGCAACAACGAGTCATGGTACGGGATGAGGTATCACAGTGGGTGCCTGTGACACCAGTGCTGTTTTTGGCATATATGAATGGCATGAAGGACAGGATCGACTCAGAAGTGTCCCTGCTTCCAGATGATGTGAAGTTAATGAGAACTAAATCGGTCGAGGATCAGGCAGTACTACAAAGAGACCTGGACAGGCTACAAGCCTGGTCCAGCAACTGGCTCTTTGAATTTAACCCTGCCAAATGCAGTCATGAAGATCGGGGAAGGGCAAAGAAGACCGCACACAAAGTATAGTCTAGGTGACCAAAGACTGTACACCTCACTCAAGAAAAAAGATCTTGAGGTGAGTATAATACCGAGCACATCTCCTGAGGCGCACATCAACCAGATAACTGCTGCAGCTTACGGGCGTCTGGCAAACCTAAGAACAGAGTACCGATACCTCAATAAGGAATCGTTCAAGACTCTGTACACCATGTACGTCAGGCCCATATTGGATTATGCAACACCAGCTTGGAATCCTCACTTGGACAAGCACATCATGAAATTAAAGAAAATGCAAAGGTTTGCAACAAGACTAGTCCCAGAGCTAAGGGACTGTCCTACGAAGAAAGGCTAAGCGACATAGGCCTGAAGGCACTGGAGGACAGGAGGGTCAAGGGAGACATGATAATGACAAGGTGGACAAAGACAGGATGTTTCAGAGATGGGACACAGAAACAAAGGGTTACAATTGGAAGTTGAAGACTCAGATGAGTCAAAGGGATGTCAGGAAGTATTTAGTCAGTCATAGAGTTGTCATGAATTGGTAAAGCCTAGAATGTGATGTAGTAGAGGCAGGAACCATATGTAGTTTTAAGACAGTTTGATGAAGTTCGTGGAGCAGGGAGAGAGAAGACATAGTGATCAGTGAAGAGGCAGGGTCAAGAGCCATGATTCGACCTCAGCATCCACAAATAGGCGAGTACACACACACATAAACACACACACACACACACACACACACACACACACACACACACACACACACACACACACACACACACACACACTAAACTACAGACCTGTGTCTCTGACATGTATTGTGTGCAAAGTCATGGAGAAGATTATCAGGAGGAGAGTGGTGAAACACCTGGAACAGAACAAGATTATAAATGAAAACCAGCATGGGTTCATGGAAGGCAAATACTGTGTCACAAACCTTCTGGAGTTTTATGACAAGGTAACAGAAGTAAGACACGAGAGAGAGGGGTGGGTTCAATGCATTTTCCTAGACTGCAGGAAGGCTTTTTGACACAGTTCCCAGCAAGAGATTAGTGCAGAAGCTGGAGGATCGGGCGCATATAACAGGAAGGGCACTGCAATGGATCAGGGAATACCTGACAGGGAGGCAACAACGAGTCATGGTACGTGAAGAGGTATCACAGTCGGCGCCTGTGACGAGCGGTGTCTCACAGGGGTCAGTTCTAGGACGAGTGCTGTTTTTGATATATGCGAACGACATGATGGAAGGAATAGACTCTGAAGTGTCCCTGTTCGCAGATGATGTGAGGTTGATGAGAAGAATTAAATCGGATGAGGATGAGGCAGGACTGCAAAGAGACCTGGACAGGCTGGACATGTGGTCCAGAAACTGGCTTCTCGAATTCAACCCTGCCAAATGCAAAGTCATGAAGACCGGGGAGGGACAAAGAAGACCGCAGACAGAGTAAAGGTTATGTGGACAAAGACTACAGACCTCATTCAGGGAGAAAGACCTTGGGGTGACCATAACACCGAGCACGTCACTGGAGGCACACATCAACCAAATAACTGCTGCAGCATACGGGCGCCTGGCAAACCTGACAATAGCGTTCCGATACCTTAATAAGGAATCGTTCAATACACTGCACACTGTGTATGTTAGGCCCATACTGCAGTATGCAGCACCAGTCTGGAACCCACATCTGGTCAAGCACATCAAGAAGTTAGAGAAAGTACAAAGGTTTCTAACAAGGCTAGTCCCAGAGCTCAGGGGAATGTCATACGAAGAAAGGTTGAGGGAAATCGGACTGACGACACTGGAGGACAGAAGGGTCAGGGGAGACATGATAACGACATACAAGATACTGCGGGGAATAGACAAGGTGGACAGAGATAGGATGTTCCAGAGAGGGGACACAGGGACAAGGGGTCACAACTGGAAGCTGAAGACTCAGACGAGTCACAGGGACGTTAGGAAGTATTTCTTCAGTCATAGAGTCGTCAGCAAGTGGAATAGCCTAGCAAGTGAAGTAGTGGAGGCAGGAACCATACATAGTTTTAAGAGGAGGTATGACAAAGCTCAGGAAGCAGAGAGGGAGAGGACCTAGTAGCGATCAGTGAAGAGGCAGGGCCAGGAGCTGAGTCTCGACCCCTGCTACCACAATTAGGTGAGTACAATTAGGTGAGTACACACACACACACACACACACACACACACATTACAACACGTACCCCACAAAAAATGGTAGCTCAGAAGGGAAGTCAAAGGATCAGGGGATCATAGGGAAATAGTTCTAATAAAGAAGAATGGATGGAAGAGCAATGTAAAAGGCTGGAAGAAGGGTGGGAGAGCTAACTTGGTAAACTTTTTGCAAAAATAGAGAAGAGGGTGGAGGCAGAGAAGAAGAAATAAGAGTCATAAGCCAAAGCAGCAAAAGCCAGAATAGGGCCCTAGAATATGAGGTAAATTGGGTGAAGCGAGTTATGGGGCTATTGCCCAGAGGAGACATAGCATCTGAAGCAGGTGCACCCTTAATGAATGAAGAGCCCAATGGAAAGGAAGGAGACATTACTTACGATAAGGCCCTATCAGTCCCCCACGCTGGGCCGAAGAATGAAGGGGGAGAGCACTTGGGAGCAGGGATAACAGTAAGGGAGGAGGGAGAAGGTAGAGAGGGGTATGGGTCCCATGCAGAGGCATGACCATGCCACCAAGAGTTACAGGAAAAAATATGGGAGACAACAGCCATGTACAAACGGGACCCAGAGAGACAGAGGGAAGGGCAATGGGAGGAGGAGAGGAAGTAGGTCCGTTCTTATATGTTTTTCCAGCTACCAGCAACGCTAATTCCACAGAATATCTAGGGCACTGCAGTTTTCTGGCAATATTAGATATTTACCTATTTTCCTCGTCTAGAAATTCTGGGCTACATATTCGGTAAGCTCTTAGAAACATGGTGAGGAAAGACACCTCTTTTTACTCAGGTGTCATGGTTGGAATAATAGTGGATATATGAGCAGACAGTGGCCTTCCTAAATACTGTAAACTATTACTGGTGGGGAAACTAATTATGTTGACCTTGCCAAGTCTCTTAGCAGTCTTGAAAAAACAAGGAACCTATCCCTTGAAAGGTTCAACATTTGCAAAGGCATGGTATGTGGAACCGAATTGTCCTCAAAGATAAGTCATACCATGAATTAAAGAAACATCCTAGACTTCTCCTTACAAAAGCAGCAAAGTGAATGCGAATTACGAACAAGGTAGATTATAGCAGATAAGTTAATATTTTACTAGAAGACAGGAAATCTTACTTGCCCCTTAATAAGAACCCATTGGACCAAGTTAATGGTAAATTTAATAAATAATGTAGAACTTTACTGAGAGCTAATAAGGAATTGATTAAACAGTTTATCGCTGGGTCGGCTGTACTCCACATACATGTACAGTTTGATTAAAACCCACAAGCCTGGTTTTCCAGCGAGACCTATTATTAGGTTTGCCAACAAATCCCTTGTCAAAATGGCTGGTAAAAATATTACTGCTGGGCAACATTTCTGAAGCTCACTTAAAAAATAATATTGATCTCATTGACAAACTACAAAATGTTAACATGTCCAATGACTTTAGTAAGTTTTGAAGTTATTGCATTATTTACCAAGTTCCTGTTTCTCATTTGCTAACTTGGAAGGAGAATTAGGTCAGTTTTCCATCTCTTTTGATAAGAATACCATTATTACACTGCTTAAGTTGTGTGTAGTTGATTGCAAGTTTGAGTTAGAAGGGAAATACTATGCTCAAAGGCATGGAATGATTTTGGGAAATCCATTGTCTCCGCCAGTGAGGCTGTTAACAAGACATCGTTCCCTGTGAAACTAGTTCAGATATCTGGATGACATCTTGTGTTTGTGGCTGAATGATATGTCTCTGGATACATTCTTACCATGTCTTAATCCTTTGGTCCCGTCTATTAAATTCACTGAGGAGAAAGAAGTGGAATCTAAACTTCCTTTCCTAAATATGTTGATACATCGTGTTGAGAGAAAGCTCAGGTTTACAGTATAAGGGAAGACCATTAATGTGCGCTTATGTATCCACTATTATTCCACCCATGAGACTAAAGTAAAAGAATGTCATTTTCACCGAGTATGTATCCTGGAATCTCTATATGAAATTAGGAAAATATATGATATTGCCATGAAAATGCAGTGCCCTAGAGATTTTGTGGAATCAGTGTTAATGGCAGCTAGAAAAAGTTATCATAGGACTGAACCTAGGATGACACCTCAGATAAAAAATGTGATGGTTCTCCAATTCAATGAGAATTTATCTGCCCTGCCGAATGTTCTTAAAAGATTTATCATGCAAGTAGTTTTTGAGTATTCACGAACTGTTAAAAGCATTCTGATAAAAAATTATTCACAACATTGTATCGGTGGTGTACATCGAATTGGTTGTAATGGGTGCTGCTTATCTTCTGTGAGACAGACTGGCAAATCTCTAAATATTGGGATATCACAACACAAATATTCGATATGGACTTTCAAAGAATCAAATGTCATTTTTAGTCACATTAGAGTCTGTAAAATCAAGGCAAATTGGCAGGAAGCTAAAGTGGTTGCCCCTTATTCCACTTGGCTTGGACGGAACATTGTAGAATCGGCCATCATAAAACACGATAAATATTCATTACATAATAATAGTGATGGCTTATTCAAATTAGATTCGTTTATAGTGGAGGTTATAGTCCATAGCCTAAAACATGACTCCTATATGAATGCAATGGATTGTATTAAATGTAGCACACAGAGGAATAACATCGGTTCTGATGGTTAGACCAGAGTCTGCCTGAGAACCTTGTGGGTCAAAACTATGACTTAATTATAGTAATCATCCCTGTGGGTAAGCTACAAATGTCTCACTCAGACATGGACCATTTACAAAGTCACTTTGTAAATGGTCCAAGTCGGACCGAAACATCGTCATAAGCTCCTCTCTCTTATGTGCCGGTTATTTGTGTATTATTCCAGTCATGGTATTGTGCTTTTTTATTATTTGCAAATGTCTCCCCTTTAAATGAGTTTCCTTTTAATTAAGTTCTCCTTTAAATGAGTTAACATTAACATGTTTTCTAATGTATGGAAAAATACCTAGACATTTGCCAGATATCAATATTTGGAATGTTAAGCCTTTTACATCAAATGGAAATTGACAGAATTTATAATGATTGTCTTGCCACTAATTGTTACACTCGTTGGGCTGCCACGACAATATCGGTGCTTGTGGACTGACGGTCTTATAATGCCTTAAAATAATATTCAACGTTCCAGGCACCAGGCACTGGCACTGGTTGGCACAATTTGGCATTTATTGTTGTTAAAAAAACGCGATAACTAATAAGCATAGAGATCTCCAGTGAATACTAGAAAGGACTGCCCTTCTACCATCCAGCCTGTTACTGGATTTTTCTAACAAGTAGTCAGTATCCTGGTCCAATTATCCATTAGAATTTAGTAAGATTCAATAGTGCTTCAGGATTACAACTGGTAGGTTACTAACTAGAGAAATTAAAATTTAATAAGTTTATTAATAACAATAAAGTTGTCTAGGCGTATATTATTAAAGTAAATTAAAGTGTACTACTGTACACTTCTCTGGTGTACAGTAGTATTGTGCTGAAGGCACATATCGCATCTTTATGACTTTTAAATACCATCTGGTACATTGTTAGCATTTAATAACATAATACAAATATATACAAGTAAGTTTGTGTATGTGTGTAAGTGCTCTAAGTAGTTCGCAATGTCTCAAGACTTGACTAGACTTAACCAGTGACTGACTAAAAGTCCTTACATAAACTAACTTCTTGACCAACCTGGCAATCAGAACTTGCTTGAACAATAAAACGACTGATAAGCCGAACAGCAATATAACAAGCAACAGCGACACAGAATCAGGAACAAGGAGATAATATAATCACACTAAGTAGGGACCATCTGCAGATCCTCTACAAAAGTCACAAAACTCCCATACTACTGAATCTAAGTCCAGCATTAGAAAATCCCCGACTGTGACAGTACACAGATACCAGTACAAATTAGGTCAGAAGCTACAGCTCAGGACCTGAGTTTCTCAGAGTGTCTATGCGACACACAACCTCAGAACAACGTCGAAAATCACTAAGTCTAGACCATATTCTGTGAACAGAGTTCCACAGAACCAACAACAAGAAAGCAACAGAGACGATCTTCCAACAAGGGCCAGCAATGGAGAGCTGGAGAGGCACTTCTTGTTGGAGGCAACGTCAAACAGACAAGAGCGAGTGCAGCCCAGGCAGTCTCTCCCTCCAGGTGAGGTGTGATCATCCCACCCTGATCACGTGACTCTCCGTTGACTGCTGCTGCCCAGCAACTACAGAGAAGCCGGCAGCAAAACGAGATACTTAACACTCACGAACTATGAGCCCTGAATAATATATAAATGTCACATCCTACCTAATAATATAACTAAGTCAAATAATAATACAAAGCAATATATTTACAATTTAGCTAATATTGCAAATATAAGCAATGTAAAATTATATGAACAGATAATATACATTATATACATTGTGAGCCATTCATGGGTTGCAATAATTGTCTGTTTCCATTTCCCATCATTCTAGCAAAAATGTTCACTCTGAACGTGTTTTCTCAGATTTCATTTTCTCTTCTGCAACATTGCAAGATCCTGATGTTGTGTTGTTTGCAACATAAAAAACCTTTCAATTCCTCCCGTTACTGTTTTGCATCTTGCATCATTTGTTTGCTGTTTTATGCATATATACCTGTATGTACCCAGAAAGCCTGCTAAAATTCCGAGATGCCTTAGTCCACTTGGCCTCAGTGCCTCAAACATCAGATGCCCAGTACCACTGGACCTGTCTCCCCTGATGTAAGCACATACATGGCCATGGAAGCTGCAGGACTACAAGACAAGAACCACTCATTTGTGGATGAATCATTGTAAAATTTTCGTAAACTGTCTGGCCTGCTGGAACAGTTTCCTGATGAATGATTCCCACTTTGTCAAGAAAATGAACATCCTCTAATCATTGCTCTCGACTTGGCGTGTTTTTTTTTTTTTTTTTGGCCTGGGTAAGTAGGGTTTTTCTATTATGAACATTGTTGATTGATCTATTTGTCATAGCCATAACTCCAGGTTTCGTTATTAGTAATGAACATTGAATACCTGAATCATCCTCGGCTTGTTTTTGGTTTTGAGTTACTGGCAAACGTTGAAGCGATGATCTTCCTGGTCTTGAGTCAGTAAACGGGCGCAAATTTCTCAGCCACTCGACACATGTTCAAACTTTAAGTAAAAATACTTTAACACAAACAATAAGAAAATCCCAGATGACTTGCAGTGTCTTGGGTACTCTGTCGACCATCTTTGTGAATAACCTTCCTGAAGCTGATGGATCATTAAACCATTAATGATATTTAACTGATGTTCGGCCTGCATTGATAAGATCATTTAAATCACTATGTCCATCCAATTGCTTCATCACCATATGCTTGCAGAAATACTTGTAAATTTCAATAGCCATTTTACTGAGGTTGAAAAGGAATTTCACATGCGCACGCAGTGTTTTTTCAATGATTAAATTCTGTGACACAAATCGCAACAACACGATGATAGCATAACAAAAAATGGCCGACCTCACTGAAACTCGCCACTCTAGTTCACACAATGGAGTTTATTGCACAGCTTGATCAACGCCGCCTCCATATATCACCCAGAAAGTGCACGAAAATTCTCGTATAGGCACAATACTTGTGACGAAATTTGGATCTACTACTACAACCCAGAGACCAAAGCTACAGTCCTCTTAATGAACAAGACCCAACTCATCCTGGCCAAAAATGACAGGCCATGTCAAGAACACTGTCAAGAGAATGTCCACTATTTTTTTCACAATGAGGCAATGGATTATCAGGAATTTGTTCCAGAGGGGCAGACAGTTTACTACAATTTTACACTGAGGTTCTCAGAAGTTGGATGGAAGACGTGAAAAGGAAACATCCAGTGCTGTGGGCGGCGTCCAACGATTAGTTCAATAACCACGACAGTGCTGTCTGTTCAGCATTTTCTGGCCATAAACAACATACTGCCGTCCCCACTCCCACCTTCTCTACTCCCCGGATATAGCCAGCAGTGAATTCCTTCTTCTACCAAGAATGAAAATGTCACTCAAAGGATGGGATTTTAACAACTTTGAGGAGATTCAAGAAGAATCACAGGCCACATTAGATATCATTAGGAAAGAAGAGTTCCAGAAATGTTTGGAGAAGTGGCAGAGGCGCTGGGATCAGTGTATAGCCTCCCAAGAGAGTACTCGAGGCGCTGGGATCAGTGGATAGCCTCCCAAGAAAGTACTCGAGGCGCTGGGATCAGTGGATAGCCTCCCAAGAAAGTACTCGAGGCGCTGGGATCAGCGTATAGCCTCCCAAGAAAGTACTCGAGGCGCTGGGATCAGTGGATAGCCTCCCAAGAAAGTACTCGAGGCGCTGGGATCAGTGTATAGCCTCCCAGAAGAGTACTCGAGGCGCTGGGATCAGTGTATAGCCTCCCAAAAGAGTACTCGAGGCGCTGGGATCAGTGTATAGCCTCCCAAGAAAGTACTCGAGGGAGTCAACTTCAACTAGGTAATTAGGTAAACCTATATATTATTTCCGCGGAAATCTAGGAATTTTTTATACCTGGTACAGAAATGTCACAGCATGTAAAATGTTCTCACCGCACAGAACATGGGAATAATATAAAAGATTCAATCTGACCTGATGAAAGATCTAGGCATAAAAATATTCGCTCTAGTACACACCTGGAGATAAACTTTTCAAGTGACTTCATGAAAGCTTTAAAGAGAGACACAGATAGATAGAGAGAGAGTGAGAGAGAAAGCGAGCTGGATGGAGAGAGGGAGGGAAGTGACGTGGTCGTGGGAGGACGTGTGTAAGTATGCTCCACAAACGGTATTATTTATTACCTAACTTTGAACGTTGGTCCTACAGTACACCAGTAAAAGTGAGTCAGTATTTTCACTGACTTTAATATTACAGAATCAGCATCCTCTTTGCCAACAGTAGGAGCTTCATTACCAGTATCAGTGAGCTGATTCGTAGTTTCGTGAACACTTATCGTCCAGACATGATCGCCGTTTTTGAGACATTTTCTAGAATTGCTGGCTGCACCTCCTAGATTTGACGAGACATGAAAGGTCAGGTAGGAGGCGTTGCTGTATGCTTTTCTAAATGTGTACATTGCCAGCTCATTGATGTTGCCTTCCTTAATAACCTGAGAATGACGTTCTTCAGCCTATGCAAGAAACCTTCGTACTAGCATGTGCAATGTTTAGACCTCAATGAAAACAAGAAGACGCCTCTCAACTTCAAGGAATTTCGATGAAGTTTTTGGAGTGCTCGACATGAAAACGTTTCTAGATTACAATGACCTAGTAGTGACTGATCTGTTTGAAGGGTCACTGTCAAACCCCTTGGTTGTGTTAGCTCATCATTTGGTCGTTTTTACGACACTGAAAAACCGACACAAGTACATCTCTCACCGACAGTGTGTAACGAAGCCAAGTACAAGGCTTGGAGAATGCACAAGAGTGATTCTACTATCTATAACAGGAACACCCACAGGCAAGCCTGTCGCCAATTGAAGGAAGCCCGAACCTGGTAAGTTTCTAAATCTGGTAAGTCTCTAAATCTGGCATCAGGAAGAGTAGGCTCCAAATCCTGGTGATCCTTGGTCAATGACCAACAGGGATATTCATCTGATGATTCCACCACTGAATCGACTGGATGGGACAGTCAAGATACAAATACCTGATTCAGTTAGACAGCTTCTTCTGTTATCTAAAAGAACTGTTTCCAAGTTATCAGGGGTGACAATTAGTCAGAATAAAGTACATATACTTCTTAAATCCCTGGACCAAGATAAGAATGATGGTCAGGGTGAAGACCAGCTAGCATTACCTTTAATTCGTATCTATCAGTAAATGTTGTCCCTGTTCAAAAAACCGAAAAGCAGAGAAATCAGCAACAGTGTCCCGTGACCTGGTGGCTTAAGCTCTCGCTTCACACGGCGAGGGTTTAAGTTCGATTTCCATCGAGGGTATAAACATTGGGCGTGTTTCTTTACACTGGTTGTCTATGTTCCCCGTCAGTAAAATGGGTACCTGGGTGTTAGTCGACTGGTGTGGGTCGCATCCTGGGACAAAACTGACCTAATTTGCGGGAAATGCTCACCATAACAAGCGGCTTTCTATATAGTAAGTATGTCATTGATGTCAGTTATGGTCTGTATACTTTGTACATGTACTTGTAGTAAATGAAGATATTATTATATTATTAACTACACTCTATTGTCACTCCTGTCATTCACTGGTAAAATTCTTGAGAAATATAATCTCACATCAAATGACAACACTTTTGACTATTACTCTCTTCTTTATGGCCGTCAATATGGCTTCTGAAAAAGTTGCTTTGTTGTTGATCTGTTTAATCTCTTCATAATGAGGCGCCAGTCACTGGATAAATTCCAGATCAGCTATATATTAGCATTAGACATTGCTGATGCTTTCAGTCAATTATGGCACCAGGGACACTTGGCACGCCTGCAAGCACTTAGAGTCGGACTCTGCACAATGCATCATCAGTGACTATTTTCAACATGACTCACGAAATCGTAATGACACGATTGCAAACAAACCAATCGTGTCATAGCGATTTCGTGAGTCATGTTGACGGCTTTGAGGGGACTTGAGCTCGACTTCGTCACGGCCACGCTAGAGGGAGATTCGTCTGTAAAAACTTGCATCTGTGGTCACAGTGGTGCCTATGCTAACCTTCCTATGGTGTAGAAATATACCTAGTTGGATGAATCTTATTGTGGCTAGCTGGTCCAGTGGCTAACGCGACGGTCTGGAGTTTTGAGACTCTCTGATAGCTTGTTCTAACCCCACCCGTGGTATGGTTTACTGTCTTCAAGTTTGATTTGAAAGGGTAGTTCTTAGTGGGACAGTCTACAAGTCACTCAATCGGTATCAGTCTTCCTCCAGAAAATGTACTTGGTTCATCGATGTGGAGGGTCTGCTTCTGTGACCTTCTTTGTTTCATTAAAGAATCCTAAACCTTTGAAGAAGACTGTACCCTGACATTTACTTATTCAAGAGAGGAAATGCTATCTGCTCTCAGGAGCATCATTCACCAGCTTATTGCATCAGAATGCAGAGGAAAACTATTGAAGGTTACATTTACATTTGAGAAAACACAAATGGTAATGGTCTCTAGGCACCATGATGGTAATGCTGGAGCTATGGTGATGATGAATGGAAGAGTGTTGGTACCAGGGAAAGAAGTTGTGGCATGCAAAGAGTACGTAACCTTTATTCGGCGCATGTACACATCCTCATTGAAAGGCTATCTCCCCCAACCAGCGAACCAGGTACTAAGGGTTAATGATGGGGCCCCGTCATTCATCAATATCCAGGTTCAAGCCAATGAGAAAATGGTTTTGGCAATCGCAGAGGTGTTGTGGGTACCACTCACCCGTCTGCCCTTGTCATTCCCATTCTAGACCTGGTTGAAGCACGGTCTTCTCTCTAGTGGCTTCTATTCTGCTTTGCTTACAGTGGAGTGCACTACTACCTGTTGTTGTACATAGTGTATATAGTGTACATCTATTCTAAATTGGTGAAGGATAATACAAGTCAAAAGTTTTTCTGCTGTGTTTATTTTGCTTCCTTTACACCCAGGATAACAGGCCTTTGGGACTCCTGGGTTGTAATAAAAGTGAAACTAGTAAGGGTGATATTTAACTTCAAAATATCTCTGAAGCGCACTGTGGTAATTCTTGTCAGTAACACAGCCAAAAAACTAAAAGCACTAAGGCATATCTTGCACTTCCTCGACAGAAGAGGCTGCAAAATCCTGTACGTCGAGCAGATGAATTCACACTCTGAGTATGCACCACTTTCTTTGATAGCCTACCCTTCCTCTTGCTCCTCCCCCCTCACCTCCCCCCCCCGTCACATCTACGACTTCTGAACAGAAAAGAGAATCGCATGGAGAAATGTGTCATTTCAGTAAGAGACTTCCACACCAAGATGTGGATCATCTTGGTGTTAGTTGAAAGTCAATATTACCAAGTACCACCTTGGGCTCCACTTCGTGAACAGCGAGAGAACAGCACTTTCACTGTACACTTCTCAAGAGCATCACTTCATTAGAGATAATTCATTCCTGGAATGACTCGTAGAGCCCAACACTATCACTGATATAAACTCAGCTGACCAAATGAAAGTGTCGGCCCACGGCTGGCGAGCGAGAGAGAGAGAGAGAGAGAGTGGGACTTTGATGACCTTCTTGCAGTGTTTGACATGAGAAACTTTGTTGATTTCCCTACTCATATCTCTGGCTCCTCCCTTGACCCAGTAGTGAGTGATCTGGCGGAAGGCATAGTCACTTGTCAACCCCTCGGCTACGTTGGATCGTCTGACCACAAGGCTGTTTTTACCACACTTAGGATCCCAACAGAACGAGGTGAGGAGTCCACACGCACAACCTGGCTATGGGAAAGAGGTAATTGGCCAGCCCTTTGCTCTGAGCTCGCCACCACCGACTGGAATGCTCTTCTCCAAGGGGATGTTGACAACCAAGTGAAAGCCTTCACTGGACACATCCTTAATCTGCAACAAGAACACATTCCTCACCGGCAATATGTGACAAAGCCTACAGATCAGCCTTGGTTTGGCTTTCGTTGTAGAGAGGCTGCTACTGCTAAGTACAAAGCATGGCGAAGGTATAAGAGACATCCTACCACCTATAACAGGAACTTGCACATGCAAGCCTGTAGGCATATGGGTGATGTTCAAAAGTGGGCCATTGCTAAATGGGAGGTGGACACTAAAAGAAAGTTAGTATCAGGTAGGGTAGGCTCCAAAACCTACTGGTCCCTGGTCAAGGACAGACAAGGTTATCTGCCTGATGAACTTATTCCACCTCTAAATCGACAGGATGGGACCACCTCTACTAGTAGTCAAGAGAAGGCGGACCTCTTTGCTGAACACTTTGCTACCAAAATGCAAGTTCCTGATCCAGCAAGGGACCCTCCTTGGCTAGCTGCAAGAACTGTGTCAAAACTGTCAGTGGTGACAATAAGGCAGGAGGAGGTGCATTTCCTTCTTAAATCACTTGACCAAGAAAAGGCTGTGGGCCCAGACAAGTTGAGCCCAAGATTGTTGAGAAGATGTGCAGACCAGCTAGCAGCACCTCTAACTTGCATCTTTCAGCACTGCCTAGTACAGTGTAAATGGCCCTCTCTATGGAAAGAGGCAAATGTAGTCCCTGTTCACAAAAAGAAGAGCAGAGCAGAAATCAGCAATTACAGACCAGTGTCACTTCTGTCAATCACTGGTAAGATCCTTGAGACAATAATCTCAAGACAAATGACAGATTTTTTTGACTACCACTCACTACTTTGTGATCGTCAATATGGCTTCAGGAAAGGTTACTCTGCTGCTGATCTGTTGTTAAACCTCTCCACTAAGTGGCACCAGTCACTGGATGAATCCAAAGTCAGCTGTGTGGTAGCACTGAACATTGCTGGCGCTTTCGACCGGGTGTGGCACCAGGGCCTCTTAGCAAAACTTCAAGCACTGGGAATTGCAGGCTCTACGCTATGTCTCCTCAGTGATTACCTTCATGGTAGATCTCTAAGTGTAGTCCTCAATGGAACGGAATCAGCAAGGCATCCTATTGGGGCAAGCGTTCCACAAGGAAGCATGCTGGGTCCATTGTTATGGAATGTCTACTTCAACGACCTTCTTCATCTCATCCCAGAATCACATGCATATGCAGACGACTGTACACTGACATTCACTTATCCAAGAGAAGAAATGCCAGCTGCTCTAAGCTACATCAATCACCAGCTGAGAGCTATATCAGCTTGGGGAAATAGATGGCAAGTAACATTTGCACCTGAGAAAACGCAAATGATGATCGTCTCTAGGCACCATG
>NC_091309.1:48048561-48053561 GCF_038502225.1 Cherax quadricarinatus
CTATATATATATATATATATATATATATATATATATATATATATATATATATATATATATATATATATATATATATAGATATGTATATATATATATATATATATATATATATATATATATATATATATATATGTATATATATATATATATATGTATATATATATATATATATACATATATATATATATATATACATATATATATATATATATATATACATCGGACCATTGCTTCTATATCAGTGAAAGTGCAGTGTGCATGTTGGGATTTGGTAAGTAGCGGTGGTGAGGGGATCCTGGCAGTGGAGGTGTGGAGGAGGCTTTGTTTACATCTGTGATCGGCCGGGGTCGTGGGTTGGGGAAGAAAGTGGCCGCCCACGACACGGTCATTGGATGGTGAACAGAAGAACACCTCGGTTAATAGTGTGAGCATGGTGATTAGTGTGCCAAATGGCGAGGGTTTTTTTCTAAATGGAACAATAAGTGTATAACAATTAGCAAAAGTCAGTCAGTGATGTGCGTCTTCAGCGAACACACAGGGCCACTCCCTCCCCCCTCCCCCGTCCCAGATCCCCTCCCCTCATCCCAGCCTAGGCCCACTGACTTCCTGACCAAGGGTGTTGCCGTTTAGTGCCCCACCAATTACAAGTTCCGCCGCTCGCTACTCCCCCACCCTCATCCCCCATGCATCCATGCTGCCCTTCACCCGTCACCCCACATCTGGCGCCCTCCCACCCCCACGATATCAGCAATGTCACAAGTAGTCGCGGGTTCCCAGGAATCTTCACGACAGAGCCAAAGCTGTCGTTCACGAGGCATCTGCCGGGTGTGCCACAGGGAATGTGCACTCAATCCCACATCTGGCAACATCCGTGCACACAATGGATGTCTAGGCTCCAGGAGAGCTCCAAATGAGAACAACCAACAGCCTCCCCCAGCAGACAGGGCTGACAGCTACCGTGACTTCACCTCTACAGAGGACCTCAAATCTGCAATCAAATTAACATCCACCAGGACTCTGACACACATCCCCAAAGCAGCTCGCCCTCAAGCTGCTAGCAAATTCACTGACCTTCTGAAGAAAGTCAACGATGCTCCTTCAAACAACAGATCCTGGCACAACTTGCTGCTTTTTGGCAATGCCTGTTTGGCTGTCCCACCAAGGAGGGACAAGTTACTAGCAACACATGTTATTAGGGCAATAAATGTATTCCCAAGGGATGACAACCTCGTCCGTCTCCCCCATAGGGCGACAAACACCCGCCGGGCAAATGCCAACAACAGGACACCCGACACCTCAAAAATCAGAGCCCAAATTAGCAAAAAAATAGAAGAGGGTAATACTATTGGAGCTTTGAGACTTATAACCAGTGAGGATACCATCGCTCCCAAGGATGTCAGCACGGCGCAAGCTCTGAAGGACAAACATCCACCCAGGGCTCCCAGTACCAACATTGACCTCCCTGACATTGCAGCAGGCGAAGAACATCTAACCTTACAGGATGCTGATGTGTATAAAGCTGCTATGTCATTTCCACAGGGTTCAGCAGGAGGTTTCACCGGTTTAAGGCCTCAACACTTAAAACAAATACTCAATCCAGCACTTGGTGAGGTTTCAGAGAGGCTGCTGTCTGAACTCACCAAATTTTCCAACCTGTGCCTGGCTGGCGGTGTCCCAGAGGCCATCAGACCCTTTTTCTTTGGTGCCTCATTGTGTGCCCTCCGGAAAAAGGATGGCGGAATCAGGCCCATTGCAGTGGGTAACACCCTTCGGCGCCTAGTCGCCAAGGCTGCAGTAAGAAGGGTGAGTCAAGAGGCTGCTGCAATGCTGAAACCAACTCAGCTCGGTTTCGGCGTTCAACAGGGCTGTGAAGCAGCTGCCCACGCAGCACGAGTATATATCAAAAACATGTCCTATGAAAAAGCCTTGGTCAAATTGGACTTTGCCAATGCTTTCAACTCAGTCAGAAGGGATGCTGCTCTCCAAGCAGTTTATAGAAACTTCCCTTCCCTTTATCCCTTCATAGAATCGTGTTATAGTGTGACTTCCAAACTATTGTTTGGGGACCATGAAATTGACTCGTGTGAGGGCGTGCAACAGGGGGACCCTCTCGCCCCCTTTCTATTTTGTTTGGTCATCAAGGAAGTCACGGAGGCACTCTCCAGTGAGCTCAATATCTGGTTCCTAGCTGGCACAACAGAATCTCTCCTAGAGGACATCAGTAAAATTAAAGACATGGGAGAAAGCCTGGGCCTTTCTTTAAACCCCACCAAATGTGAAATAGTTTCTACCAATCAACAGATGATCCAGAATATTAGTGCCGTTTTACCAGGAGCACGAGCCATTGATCCAGCCAATAGCACTCTCCTCGGTGCTCCTCTTGGGTCCAATGCCATCGATCTGATCCTAGGAAAAAAGTCTCAGACCTCCAGACGATGGAAAGCAGGATGAAAGACATTGACACACACGATGCCTTTTACCTACTCACCAGGTGCCTGTCAACCCCAAAACTTACCTATTTTCTGAGATGCTCCCCAGCCTTCAGCAGTCCAAAACTCAAGGAATATGACTCTCTCCTGAAGGCCATGCTAGAGAGTGTATTGAATCTTTCCCTTGACGATGGACAGTGGTTGCAAGCCTCACTTCCGGTCAGGCTTGGAGGGCTAGGAGTACGCAGATCCTCCCAGATTGCTCTACCAGCTTTCCTATCCTCTTCCATTGCATCAAACAAGTTGATAAGACAAATTCTTCCTGACACCCTCAGTGACTCAGCAGGAATAGAAGACGCTAGCTATGCCAGTGCCATCACCGAATGGGAGACTCTTGCTGCTCCAGCACCAAACCCTAGTGCAGCACTGGCTCACAAACAGTCAAGCTGGGATGACCTAATTGCTGAAAAGGTGCTTGCCAACATGCTCAGGGCTGCAACATCAGACAGGGAGATTGCCCGTCTCCAGGCTGTGAGTGCACATCACTCCGGGGACTTCCTCCAAACAGTTCCCATATCGGCAATGGGAACGCGACTCGACCCTAGGACCCTCCGTATTGCAGTGGCTCTGCCCCTTGCTGCCCCAATTCACACAGAATATGTGTGTATTTGCGGCGAAGTGCAAGCAGACCAATACGGTCTACATGGTCTTAACTGTTCCAAAACCAAGGGCTGGCATGCAAGACACAATGAGGTCAACGACATCATCAAGAGAACCCTTGCTACAGCTGGATGTCCTGCCGAGAGGGAGCCACGATCACTTGCAGCAAACAATACCCACAACCCAGCAAACCGCCCCGACGGGATCACCATCTATCCTTGGAAGAATGGCAAGCTCTTAGCATGGGACTATACCTGTGTGTTCACACAATCTGACACCTATATCCATCACAGTGTGGGGCGACAGGGAGGAGCTGCTGACCACAGGGAGGAGTACAAGATCAGCAAGTACAGGGACATTAGCCAACAGTATCAATTTGTCCCAGTGGGATCAGAGACCTTGGGATCATGGGGAAAAAATGCCACATGTTTCCTTAAAGAATTGGGTTCCAGACTCATCGACACCACCAGGGACCCAAGGGCAGCCACTTTCATGTTCCAGCGCCTCAGCATCGCCATCCAGAGGGGAAATGCTTGCTGCATACTTGGCTCACGTCCAGCCTCGGAGGAGCTGGAGGAAATTCATGATCTTTGATACATTGTGCCATTGTATTCATGTTTATGTTTTTTTCTGTAAATGTATTTTGTTCATTAATAAATGTTCACATAGAATAAAAAATATATAGGGGGTGGTAGGAGAAGAAAATATTCAAACAGCTCCAGGGAGAACCTTGAGTTTTTCCTGAGGTACGTTTATTGTCTTCTCTGAGGATAAGGGTCCCCATTCCAGCTATAGAGGTGGTACTTCCCTATATATTATTACTAAATGTATAAATATATATATATATATATATATATATATATATATATATATATATGTATATATATATATATATATATATATATATATATATATATATATATATATATATATATATGTATATATATATGTATATGTATATGTATATATATATATATATATATATATATATATATATATATATATATATATATATATATATATATATATATATATATATATATATGTATATATATATGTATATGTATATATATATAATATATATATATATATATATATATATATATATATATATGTATATATATGTATATATATGTATATGTATATATATATATATATATATAATATAATATAAATATACATACATACACATGTACGTGATAGTGGTTATTACAACCCAGGAGTCCCAAAGGCCTGTTATCCTGGGTGTAAAGGGAGCAAAATAAACACTGCAGAAAAACTTTTGACTTGTATTATCCTTCACCAAATTAGAATAGAAGTATGTACACTATATACACTTTGTACAACAATAGGTATTAGGGCACTCCACGGTAAGCAAGGCAGAATAGAAGCCACTGGAGAGCAGACCGTGCTTCAACCAGGTCTAGAATGGGAATGACAAGGGCAGACAATTGAGTGGTACCCACATAACCTCTTCGATTGCCAAAACCATCTTCTCATTGGCTGGAACCTGGGTACTGGTTGAACGACGGGGCCCCATCGTCAACCCTTAGTACCTGGTTCGGTGGTTGGGGGAGATAGCCTTTCACTGAGGGTGTACATGCGCCGAAGAAAGGTTACGTACTCTTTGCATGCCACAGGGTAGTGGTTTGGGATGGTGTTGGTGGTGGTGGTGGTGGGAAGGTGATGTTAATGGTGGTGGTGGTAGTAATGGTAGTGGTGGTAATGGTGGTGTTGGTGGTAATGGTGGTGGTAATGGTGATGGCGGAGGTGGTGGTAATGGAGGTGGTTGTCGTGAAGGTGGTGGTGGTGGTAGTGGTACTGGAGGTAGTTGTGGTTGGGGTGGTGGTGATGCTGGCGATGGTGGTTCTCGTCGTGCTGGTGCTGATAGTGATGGTGGTGGTGGTGGTG
>NC_091309.1:48061061-48093561 GCF_038502225.1 Cherax quadricarinatus
CTACCAGTTGTAATCCTGAAGCACTATTGAATAATACTGAATTTTAATGGATAATTGGACAAGGATACTGACTACTTGTTACGAAAACCCAGTAACAGGCTGGATGCTAGAAGGGCAGTCCTTTCTAGTGTTCACTGGAGATCTCTAAGCTTTTAGAATCGCGTTTTTTGTAACAAATGGGGGCCTGTCCGTGAGGCTCTTGATCCAAGGTGTTGGAGAAATTGTCCAGTTAGACATACTAGTAACTCTATGATCAAACACTTTGAGTACTTTCCTAATCTGAAGACTTTGAGTTTAGTCTTGTACAACATACCAGGTGGATGTATGTACCTGACTGAGTCTCTTGATCCAAGGAGATGGAAATACTGTATGAGTTCTAGCTCTAAGACTACCAACACTAAAATTCCTATCAGGATTATAGTTTCCCATAATCACTCTCTCTTAGTACAATTATTTTCGTGATGTATGCCAAAGTGAAACAGTTAATTGATACTCTGACTTTGTCTGAGTTAAGTACATTAAAACTTCAGACGTGTTGGCGAGTAGCCAAATATCTCGGTGTGACGTATAACAAGAATTACACCGCAGAAACTGTCAGAGCGTTAATTAAAGATGTATTGTTTCCTGCTCATACAGATATGTCTGATTATGATTTAGATTCAGAAAGCCTAGTGTCACAATTAGGAAGTATGACTCTATTTGATGAAGAAGAAAGAGCAACTAAGGCAGAAGTGAGCCTAGTGTCTGAGCCTAGTGTAGCTCAGTTCTCGCTCACGCCTTCCCTCCTAACTGTTAGCATGACACAGCCTTATACTAGTACAGTGTATGCTACACCTGTATCTACTTATCCTAGACCAGATCTAGACTCTCTAGAGACAGCTGGACGAAGTGCCCGACCTAAGGACAGTCCAAAAAGACATGTTAATTTCCCTACTCCTCCATTACCCACTGGTCCTATCTCTCAGGAACAGTTTGAGAGGTTAGAACGCCTCATTATGTTGCAGACTGCACAAATAGAGGCACAGAGGAAATTGAACGAAGATTTCCAAAGAGAAAATGTTCGTCTGGGAAGACAACAGACTGATAGATCACAGGACACATTTAATGTGCAGAAAGCTGCATTCATGGTTCCTAAGTTTTTTGAAAGTGACTTAGACACCTATTTTGATGTGTTTGAGAACCAGGCACGTGCTATGAACTGGCCACGTAAGCACTGGGCAACATTGTTGCATACAGCGTTGACAGGAAGAGCTCAAACTTGTACTGCTGCTTTACCATTTGCCAAGTACATTAGTTATGACGCTGTCAAACAAACTATTCTAGAGACATATAACTTGTTACCTGTAAGTTATCAAAGAGCATTTCGTACGTTACAACGACGACAAGATCAAACTTGTGTAGAGTTTGCTCGTGAGAAAAAAGTTGCATTTGAGAGATGGTCTAGAGCTGCCAAGTGTAACAACTACGACAGCCTTGTTCAGTTGTTACTACACGAAGAGTTTAACAACTGTATGCCTGCTGACATACAAGAATATCTGATCGATCATACTACCTCGGATATTCTGGAAACTGCAGCATTAGCAGACAATTACGAGATTTCTCACAAACTTGTACGTACTAAAACACAAAGAAACAAGGTAACTAAAGATTGTCCTAGAAGTTGGCAACCTAAATCAGCTGCTCATTGCCGGCCTGATGTACCTGCTACTGTAACTTCTCGTACCTTTACCAGGAAAACTCATCACGATATCCTTCATGCTGGTATATGTAAAGAACCACTTGTGATTGATAATAACACTGATGATAATTATGCCATTGAAGCTTGTAAAGAGAAACCTATTTTCTTCCCTCTCAGCGCAATTACTAGAGCTATGTCAAAGATGCAACAACCATCCTTGTCTCCTGTTGAGTTAGTGGATGACAATGATTTGGGGTTGAATATGTTGTTTAGTGATGCTCTGCGCCCAGGATCATTAACACTGACTCCCCCCGGTCAACAACCTAGTCAAGACACAACTGATGTTAAATTTCTTACTCATGATGATTTAATCAAGGATCAGTTTGTTGATCAGTCACTGGAAAGACTGAGAGATATAGCAGTTACTGAGAGTGGCGCCAAGGATCTCGATAATTGTTACTATTATAGTAACGGTGTACCGATGGAAAAAAATACATGTAAGTTGTCAGCTGATAGTGTTTCCACCACAGTCAAGCATCTCGTTGTGTTACCAGTTACATTTCGTGAACAAGCCATTGATTTTTCTCACAATAGTCCCATAGGAGGACATTTGGGTGGCAAGAAGACACTCGGTAAACTGGCAAAACATTTTACTTGGCCAAAGATGAAGGAAACAGTTGCTGATCAAGTGCGACATTGCCACGTGTGTCAAGTGACAGGCAAGCCAGTGCACTCGCCTCCACCAGCGCCTCTCATTCCTATCACCGTGGATGGTGAACCATTCTCACGTCTTATTATTGATTGTGTTGATCCTTTGCCTAGAACCAAACTAGGAAACCAATACTTATTTACTATTATGGACGCTGCAACACGCTATCCCGAAGCTATTCCTATGAGAAAAATTAATGCACGTGCTATTGTGAGAGCGCTGATGAAATTTTTCTCCCAGGTTGGATTGCCACGAGAGATACTATTACTAGACGATTTTCTTAGTAACCTTGGGATTGATAAAGCTGGTGATATTAAAAACATGATTTTGCATTTCCCTGAATTGTTCGGTGATGTTCCTAAACGTTGTACTCTGGGTGTACATGACGTTGATGTACAGGGAGCATCACCCATTAAGCAATCACCATATAGAATGAGTCCAACGAAGCATAAAGCATTGAGAGAAGAGGTTGATTTTCTGTTGTCTCACGGACTTATTGAACGCAGTAAAAGTCCATGGGCATCTCCCTGCATTTTAGTGCCTAAACCTGACGGTAGTTTCAGGATGTGCACTGATTACAGGAAAGTGAACTCTGTCACCTTGCCTGATGGTTATCCTCTACCTCGCATTGACGACCTTATTGACCGTGTGTCAGGAGCCCAGTTTGTCAGCCGTTTAGATCTCTTACGAGGCTATTATCAAGTCCCGCTTACTGAACGTGCTCAAGAAATTTCTACTTTTGCTATTCAAGATGGATTGTTTAACTACCTCGAAACCCCCTTCGGCCTATGTAACGCGGCTTCTTCATTCCAACGTATAATGAACAAGTTGACCCACAATTTAGAAGGAGTAGAAGCCTACCTTGACGACTTAGTGGTGTACAGTGACGAGTGGGAACAGCAGTTGACGCGTCTCAGAGCATTGTTTGAGAGACTGGCGCACTACAAGTTCACTGTTAACTTAGCTAAATGTAGTTTTGGTCAAGCCAAGATTACCTATCTAGGCTTTTGTATCGACCAAGGTGAGGTTGCTCCTATTGAGGCTAAGGTTCATGCAATTTCTGAATTTCCAGTGCCACAGGATAGGAAGGGAGTACAGAGATTCCTGGGTATGGCAGGATATTATCGCAGGTTCTGTCCAAACTTTTCTCAGATTGCAGCTCCTCTCACTGAGCTTACTAGTAGCAAAGTTCAGTTCACTTGGACTAGAGATTGTTCAGACTCGTTCAAAAGGTTGAAACGTTTGCTCTCCTCTGCTCCTGTGTTGAAAAGTCCTAATTTCAATCTTCCCTTCTTTTTACATATAGATGCGAGTGGCTATGCAGTGGGTGCTGTGCTGTTCCAACAGTCAACATCCACTGACATTCTCCATCCTATATGTTACTATTCATCTAAGCTTAAACGACACCAGAAAAATTATGCCACTATTGAGAAAGAGGCTCTAGCTCTTGTGGTGTCCTTTGAACATTTTGACGAGTATTTGGGCACTTCCCCATTTAAAATTTACGTAATTTTTATGCCCAAATACCTTTTGTTACTTGCTATGACAAATTCAGTAAAGTAACTTAATCCCTCCAGCCCATATTAACTATGTATACTCATGTCATGTCTAATTATTATATTTATATATTCACAGTATTGTTGTGTGAGGAGGAGACATAAGCTGAGTGTTGAGTGGGTAGTGTGGTGTGGGTGATGTACTGCGTGACGCAACACTGTCCTGCCGCAAACCCTCCCCCCTTCACTACACACCTTAAACTGTTTCATACTCAGATGTCCATATTGCATAGCATTCCACAACCACTACTTAAGAGTGGAATGCAGTCTCCTCTACTATGATTGAGCCTCATCGTGCCCTGCTCTTATACACTATCCTGTCTCTACACTGATGTACATAACCACAAGTATGCGGAGATACGATACTGTGTACTGCCCTAGTACTAGGGGCATATCTTAGTGTACAGACGCTGTGAAATTGTAGAGGTGCTTGGCACAAGAGACTGATTAATATTTATATTAAATTGTATTGATATGAGTAATCAGTAATAATGTGAAAGACATTAATGCAACTCCTAGTGCGACCGTCTGTCGTGCTGGGGGGGTGATGCAACCCCTGAATGGGTTTCAATGATTATTATGTATATATATAATTATTACCTTTTCATTTAATTTTATATTGCTTATATTTGCGATAATAGCTAAATCGTAAATGTATTGCTTTATATTGTTATTTGACGTAGTTTCCTTTGTTAGGTAGGATGTTACATATTATGTGCTCAGTTCAAGACTTGATTGTCTAACTACTGTAATTATCGCTCTTTGCTCATTATTCTGCCGGCTTCTGTTGCTGGGCAGTACTGTCCATGGAGCTATCACGTGATCGAGGGGGGGTGTCCTCACCTCGCCTAAAGTATTCAGTCTGCTCTAGACTTGCTTGGAGGTTGGACAGATTGTCTGTCTCATTATTCTTGTTAGTTCTGTAGAACTCTGTTCACAGAACCTTGTATAGACTTAGTGATTTTCGACGTTGTACTGAGGTTGTGTGTCTCATAGACACTCTGAGCATCTCAGGTCCTGAGCTGTAGCTTCTGACCTACTAACTTGTACTGGTTTCTGTGTATTATCACAGTCGGGGATTTTCTTATGCTGAACTTAGATTCAGTAGAATGGGAGTTTTGTAACTTTTGTGGAGGATCTACTGATGGTCCCTACTTAGTGTCGTTATATTATCTCCTTGTTCCTGATTCTGTGTCGCAGTTGCTTGTTATATTGTTGTTCGGCTTATAAGTCGTTTTATTGTTCAAGCAGACTGTTCTGGTTGCCGATCGGTTAAGAAGTTAGTTTATGTGAGGACTTTGTCAGTCACTTGTTTAAGTCTAGTCGAGTCTTGAGACATAGCGAACTACTTAGTGCACTTACACGCATACACATACTTGTACATATTTGTAATATCTTATTAAATGTTAATGTACCAGACGGTACTTAAGAATTATAAATGTGATATGTGCTTTCAGCACAATAATATTGTTCTCGAGAGATTGATATTATTTTGATTACTGTGATTAATTTAATTTAATTTGATAATATACCTCTAGACTTAATAAATTTATTAAATTTTAATTTCTCTAGTTAGTAGCCTACCAGTTGTAATCCTGAAGCACTATTGAATCATACTGATTTCTAATGGATAATTGGACAAGGATACTGACTACTTGTTACGAAAACCCAGTAACAGGCTGGATGCTAGAAGGGCAGTCCTTTCTAGTATTCACTGGAGATCTCTAAGCTTTTAGAATCGCGTTTTTTGTAACAGTGCCTGTTACTGGGTTTTCGTAACAAGTAGTCAGTATCCTTGTCCAATTATCCATTAGAATTCAGTATGATTGAATAGTGCTTCAGGATTACAACTGGTAGGCTACTAACTAAAGAAATTAAAATTTAATAAATTTATTAATTAAGTCTAGAGGTATATTATCAAATTAAATTAAATTAATCACAGTAATGAAAATAATATTAATCACTTCTCTCGTGTACAGTAGTATTGTGCTGAAAGCACATATCACATATTTGTCTTAAGTACCATCTGGTACATTAACATTTAATAATACAATATACAAATAAGTTTGTGTGTATCTGAGTAAGTGCTCTAAGTAGTTCGTTATGTCTCACGACTCGACTAGACTTAAACAAGTGACTGACAAAGTCCTCACATCGACTAACTTCTTGACCAATGGCAATCAGAACAGTCTGCTTGAACAACAAAAAGAATGCTAAGCCCAATATAACAAGCAACTGCGACAAAGAATCAGGAACAAGGAGATAATATAACGACACTAAGTAGGGACCATCTGCAGATCCTCCACAAAAGTCACAAAACTCACATACTACTGAATCTAAGTTCAGCATAAGAAAATCCCCGACTGTGACAGTACACAGATACCAGTACAAGTTAGGTCAGAAGCTACAGCTCAGGACCTGAGTTGCTCAGAGTGTCTATGCGAGACGATCTTCCAACAAGGGCCAATAAGGGAGATTTAGGCTCATCTTGTCTAGAATACGTCCAACCACCAAGCGAGTCTAGACCAGACTGAATACTTCAGGTGAGGTGAGGACACCCCCCCTCGATCACGTGATAGCTCCGTGGACAGCAGTCGCCCAGCAACAGAAGCCAGCAGAGTAACGAGCAAAGAGAGATAATTACAGTAGTTAGACAATCAAGACTTGAACTATGAGCACATAATAATATGTTACATCCTACCTAACAAAAGTAACTAAGACAAATAATAATATAAAGTCATATATTTACGATTTAGCTATTATTGCAAATATAAGCAATATAAAATTACATGAAAAGATATTATACATTATATATATATATACATCATATACATTGTAACCCATTCAGGGGTCGCATCAACACATATACATGTTACAATAATAAATTATAATTCATGACCCTACCACACACAGGGTACAACTTTCTGACACTACTGTGTCACTGTATATATATATATATACGTATATATATATATATATATATATATATATATATATATATATATATATATATATATATATATATATATATATATTATATATATATATATATATATATATATATATATATATATATATATATATATATATATATATATATATATATATATATGCTAAAATAATAAATTATAAGTAACATCTTTGTACATATATAAATTCTACAATAATAAGGTTTAATTAATTCATCTCAGTAACACCAGCTTAGCGTCTTCTCAGAGGTCAGCCTGTCCACACCATTCAGTGTCACAGTGAAAATTTCCAGCCAAGACAGGACTCGCAGCAATGGTTTCAAGTTGGAAAAATTCAGATTCAGGAAGGATATAGGAAAGCACTGGTTTGGTAATAGAGTTGTGGATGAGTGGAACAAACTCCCGAGTACAGTTATTCAGGCTAAAACGTTGTGTAGTTTTAAAAATAGGTTAGATAAATACATGAGTGGGTGTGGGCGGGTGTGAGTTGGACCTGAATATCTTGTGCTGCTGGGTCTGGTGCCGTGCTCCATCCTTGAGTGGAGGTGCCCAGGCTGGGTGGGTCATTGGGCTAATCCGGAAGGTGGGTCATTAGTCTAAGCCGGGGGGAGGGGACATGGACCTGCTCCGCATGGGTCAGTAGGCCTGTTGCAGTGTTCCTTCTTTCTTATGTTCTTATGTTCTAATCCTGTCTTCTTCAGTGTCACACGACACCCTCGTCTCTCAGTGTTCCACTACGATCCTATTATCCTACTTCAGTGTTACACTTCGTCATACTTCCGTCAGTGTCACAGCCCATTTCAGTGTCACACTCCAACCTTATCTTCATTCAGTGCCACACTACAGCGTCAGCATGACTTGGCCCGCAGTTGACTAGAGCCGGTGGTGAGTCCGTAGACATCACCAATTACTGAGTAAGGAGATCTCTTCTTGAAGAGAGGCCATTCCAGTGACACACTACGACCCTATCTTCCTTCAGTGTCACACGAATCTATCTTCTCTCAGTGTTCCACTACGATCCTATTATCTTACTTCAGTGTTACACTCTGTTATACTTCCTTCAGTGTCACACCACGATCCCAGCCCATTTCAGTGTCACACTCCGACCCTATCCTCTCTGTGTCACACGGGAACAGGCCATATATATACAGTGACGGTCAAGTGAATACTCTCTAAGGCCAGTAGATATAGACCGTAAGGTGGTCTGGTGAGTACTGTCTACTGCCTCTAAGACTAGTTGATATACACCGTAAGGTGGTCTGGTGAGTACTGTCTACTGCCTCTACCAGTTGATATACACCGTAAGGCGAGTTCACTGAATGCGGCCGTCAAATAACTGAGGCCATCAGACTCAGTGAACTGCGGTGAGCGCTCCTAAAGCCAGTAGATATATACCATAAGATGGTCAGATGAATACTCTCCACTGCCAGTAGATGTATACCGTCAGGTGTTCTGGTAAATACTGCTTCTAAGGCCGGCTCAGCAGTCCCCACATTGGGTTTGATGACGTACCCTTGGTACTGCCGGCCGGCAGGTTAACAATTTAACTGCTAGTTTGGTAGGAGGCCGCCACAACATACATATATACAAGGTAACAGAAGTAAGAAACGAAAGAGAGGGGTGGGTTGATTTAATTTTCCTGGACTGCAAGAAGGTCTTCGACACAGTTCCTCACAGGAGATTAGTGCAGAAGGGAGGATCAGGCACGTATAACAGGAAAGGCACTGCAATGGATCAGAGAATACCTGACAGGGAGGCAACAACGAGTCATGGTACGTGAAAAGGTATCAGTGGGCTCCTGTGACGAGCGGGGTACCACAGGGGTGAGTCCTAGGACCAGTGCTATTTTTGGTATATGTGAATGACATGATAGAAGGGATAGACTCTGAAGTGTCCCTGTTTGCAGGTGACGTGAAGTTGATGAGAAGAATTAACTCGGATGACGATGAGGCAGGACTACAAAGAGACCTGGACAGGCTGGACACGTGATCCAGAAACTGGCTTCTCGAATTCAACCCTGTCAAATGCAAAGTCATGAAGATTGGGGAAGGGCAAAGAAGACCGCAGACAGAGCATAGGCTAGGTGGACAAAGACTGCAAACCTCACTCAAAGAGAAAGATCTTGGGGTGGCCATAACATCGAGCACGTCTCCGGAGGCACAAATCAACAACATAACTGTTACAGCATATTGGGGCCAGGCAAACCTGAGAATAGCGTTCCAATATCTTAATAAGAAATCGTTCAAGACACTGTACACTGTGTACGTTAGGCCCATACTGGAGTATGCAGCACCAGCTTGGAACCCATACCTGATCAAGCACGTCGTCAAGAAATTAGAGAAAGTGCAAAGGTTTGCAACAAGGCTAGTTCCGGAGCTCAGGGGTATGTCCTACGAAGAAAGGTTAAGGGAAATCGGACTTACGACATTGGAGGACAGGAGGGTGAGGAGAGACATGATAACGACATACAAAATACTGCGTGGAAGAGATAAGGTAGACAGAGACAGGTTGCTCGACACAGAAACACGGTGCCACAATTGGAAGCTGAAGACTCAGACGAGTCAGAGGGATGTTGGGAAGTATTTCTTCAGCAATAGAGTCGTCAGGAAGTGGAATAGCCTAACAAGTGATGTAGTGGAGGCAGGAACCATACATAGCTTTAAGACGAGGTATAACAAAGCTCAGGAAGCAGAGAGAGGACCTAGTAGCGGTCAGTGAAGAGGTAGGGCCAGGAGCTGAGTCTCGACCCCTGCAACCACAATTAGGTGAGTGCACACACAAAACAAGCCTTGTGTCTAATCGAAATGTGCCTAGGAAAAAATGGTAAAACACACACAAACACAACTTCATGTACCAACACGTAAGGGACACTACAAGAGAGAGAGGAGAGGATGAACCAGCAAGGCTGGACTTAGTATTCACCTTGAGTAGTGCAGATATTGAGGACATCACATATGAAAGACCCCGTGGGGCCAGCGATCATGTGGTTTTAAGCGTCGAATACACAGTAGAGCTACAAGTGGAGGGAGAAGCAGGAAGGCCAGGACGAATGAAGCCAAACTACAAGAAAGGGGACTACACAGGAATGAGGAACTTCCTGCATGGAGTTCAGTGGGACAGAGAACTGGCAGGGAAGCCAGTTAATGAGATGATGGAATATGTAGCAACAAAATGCAAGGAGGCTGAGGAGAGGTTTGTACCCAAGGGTAACAGGAATAATGAAAAAGCCAGGATGAGCCCATGGTTCACCCAAAGGTGCAGGGAGGCAAAAACCAAGTGTGCTAGGGAATGGAAGAAATATAGAAGGCAAAGGACCCAGGAGAATAAGGAGAGCAGTCGTAGAGCCAGAAACGAATATGCACAGATAAGAAGGGAGGCCCAAAGACAACATGAAAACGACATAGCAGCGAAAGCCAAATCTGACCCGAAACTGTTTTACAGCCACATCAGGAGGAAAACAACAGTCAAGGACCAGGTAATCAGGAAAAGGAAGGAAGGAGGAGAGACAACAAGGAATGACCGTGAAGTATGTGAGGAACTCAACAAGAGATTCAAAGAAGTGTTCACAGAGGAGACAGAAGGGGCTCCAGAAAGACGGAGAGGTGGGGCACACCATGTGCTGGACACAGTGCACACAACCGAGGAAGAAGTGAAGAGGCTTCTGAGTGAGCTAGATACCTCAAAGACAATTTGGCCAGATAACATCTCCCCATGGGTATTGAGAGAGGGAGCAGAGGCGCTATGTGTACCCCTAACAACAATATTCAATACATCTATCGAAACAGGGAGATTGCCTGAGGCATGGAAGACAGCAAATGTAGTCCCAATCTTTAAAAAAGGAGACAGACATGAAGCACTAAACTACAGACCAGTGTCACTGACATGTATAGTATGCAAAATCATGGAGAAGATTATCAGGAGAAGAGTGGTGGAACACCTAGAAAGGAATGATCTCATCAATAGCAGCCAACATGGTTTCAGGGACGGGAAATCCTATGTTCCAAACCTACTGGAGTTCTATGACATGGTGACAGCAGTAAGACAAGAGAGAGAGGGGTGGGTGGATTGCATATTCTTGGACTGCAAGAAGGCGTTTGACACAGTTCCACACAAGAGATTGGTGCAAAAAACTGGAGGACCAAGCAGGGATAACAGGGAAGGCACTACAATGGATCAGGGAATACTTGTCAGGAAGACAGCAGCGAGTCATGGTACGTGGCGAGGTGCGACCCCTGTGACCAGCGGGGTCGCACAGGGGTCAGTCCTAGGACCAGTGCTGTTTCTGGTATTTGTGAACGACATGACGGAAGGAATAGACTCTGAGGTGTCCCTGTTTGCTGATGACGTGAAGATGATGAGAAGAATTCACTCGATCGAAGACCAGGCAGAACTACAAAGGGATCTTAACAGGCTGCAGACCTGGTCCAGCAATTGGCTCCTGGAGTTCAATCCCACCAAGTGCAAAGTCATGAAGATTGGGGAAGGACAAAGAAGACCGCAGACGGAGTACAGTCTAGGGGGCCAGAGACTACAAACCTCACTTAAGGAAAAAGATCTTGGGGTGAGTATAACACCAGGCACATCTCCTGAAGCGCACATCAACCAAATAACTGCTGCAGCATATGGGCGCCTAGCAAACCTCAGAACAGCATTCCGACATCTTAATAAGGAATCGTTCAGTACCCTGTACACCATGTACGTTAGGCCCATATTGGAGTATGCGACACCGGTTTGGAACCCACACCTAGGCATGCATGTAAAGAAACTAGAGAAAGTGCCAAGGTTTGCAACAAGACTAGTTCCAGAGCTAAGAGGTATGTCCTACGAGGAGAGGTTAAGGGAAATCAACCTGACGACACTGGAGGACAGGAGAGATAGGGGGGGACATGATAACGACATACAAAATGCTGAGAGGAATTGACAAGGTGGACAAAGACAGGATGTTCCAGAGATTGGACACAGTAACAAGGGGACACAGTTGGAAGTTGAAGACACAGATGAATCACAGGGATGTTAGGAAGTATTTCTTCAGCCACAGAGTAGTCAGTAAGTGGAATAGTTTGGGAAGCGATGTGGTGGAGGCAGGATCCATACATAGCTTTAAGCAGAGGTATGATAAAGCTCACGGTTCAGGGAGTGTGACCTAGTAGCGATCAGTGAAAAGGCGGGGCCAGGAGCTCGGACTCGACTCCTGCAACCTCAACTAGGTGAGTACAACTAGGTGAGTACACACACACACACACACACACACACACACGGGAGCGCGCGCGCACACACACATGGTGACAGCAGTAAGACAAGAGAGAGAGGGGTTGGTGAATTGCATTTTCTTGGACTGCAAGAAGGCGTTTGACACAGTTCCACACAAGAGATTAGTGCAAAAACTGAAGGACCAAGCAGGGATAACAGGGGAAGGCACTGCAATGGATCAGGGAATACTTGTCAGGAAGACAGTAGCGAGTCATGGTACGTGGCGAGGTGTCAGAGTGGGCACCTGTGACCAGCGGGGTCCCACAGGTGTCAGTCCTAGGACCAGTGCTGTTTCTGGTATTTGTGAACGACATGACGGAAAGAATAGACTCCGAAGTGCCCCTGTTTGCAGATGACATGAAGTTGATGAGGAGAACTCATTCTATCAAAGACCAGGCAGAACTACAAAGGGATCTGGACAGGTTGCAGACCTGGTCCAGCAATTGGCTCCTGGAGTTCAACCCCTTCAAGTGCAAGGTCATGAAGATTGGGGAAGGGCAAAGAAGACCGCAGATGGAGTACAGTCTAGGGGGCCAGAGGCTACAAACCTCACTCAAGGAAAAAGATCTTGGGGTTAGTATAACACCAGGCACATCTCCTGAAGCGCACATCAACTAAATATCTGCTGTAGCATATGGGCGCCTAGCAAACCTCAGAACAGCATTCCGACATCTTAATAAGGAATCGTTCAGGACCCTGTACACCGTGTACGTTAGGCCCATATTGGAGTATGCGGCACCAGTTTGGAACCCACACCTAGCCAAGCACGTAAAGAAACTAGAGAAAGTGCAAAGGTTTCCAACAAGACTAGTTCCAGAGCTAAGAGGTATGCCCTACGAGGAGAGGTTAAGGGAAATCAACCTGACGACACTGGAGGACAGGAGAGATAGGGGGGACATGATAACGACATACAAAATACTGAGAGGAATTGACAAGGTGGACAAAGACAGGATGTTACAGAGATTGGACACAGTAACAAGGGGACACAGTTGGAAGCTGAAGACACAGATGAATCACAGGGATGTTAGGAAGTATTTCTTCAGCCACAGAGTAGTCAGGAAGTGGAAAAGTTTGGGAAGCGATGTAGTGGAGGCAGGATCCATACATAGCTTTAAGCAGAGGTATGATAAAGCTCACGGTTCAGAGAGAGTGACCTAGTAGCGATCAGTGAAGAGGCGGGGCCAGGAGTTTGGACTCGACTCCTGCAACCTCAACTAGGTGAGTACAACTAGGTGAGTACACACACACACACACACACACACACACACACACACGCAAACGTATACACATGTATACATACTCAAAAATTATATACATGCATGCATTCTCACTCATATGCATATACACATGCACACACATGAGTACAAAAATATATGCTTGATTAAATATGTACATGTATACTTATTTTCATATGGATGCTTACTGATATATACATATACATAAGTACACATATACACAAGCATAAATACAAAAATACATATGTAATCACATATGTATACATACGAACAGAATGCAAACAATCTTCAGCTGAGGTACTTCCACACTTCTTACTGCGTCATCAGGAGCTATGCAATGTTCAAGGCAGCAACTGACGCAGGGAAGCCTTGGTTGCTGCCTTGCAACATTGCATAGCTCCTGATGACGTACTAAAAAGTGTGAAAGTATTTGAGCTAAAGATTTCCCCCCCTCTGGCTTGTCCTTCATACAAACAGAAATACACATGTATAGAATACATCTGAAAGTGTACATATGTACACAGATTCATCGGCACGCACATACACAAAAGTATACGTATTTATATTTTGTTGCATTGGAATTTTAGGACCACCTAAAATATTACTTTTGCTTGCATGGAGGTAGAGGAGGTTGGGCTTATGAAATACCGGGATACCGTTTTGGATCACTCAGCGACAGAATTACGTCTACTTCCACTTGTCATTATTTTAAAGGCAAATTCCTGAGAGAAAAGAGAAAGGGAGAAAGAGAGAGAGTGAGAGAGTGGAAATCAGCAACTGCAGACCAGTGTCACTCCTGTCAATCACTGGCAAGATTCTTGAGATAATAATCTCGCAGTAGATGACAGTGATTTTCGTCTACCAGTCCACTCACTTCTTTGTGACCGTCAAGATGTCTTCAGAAAAGGTCACTCTGTTCCTGATCTGTTGTTAAACCTTTCCATTATGCGGCGCCAGTAACTAGATTAATCCAAGGTCAGCTATGTAGTAGCACTGGTTATTGCTGGTGCTTTCGATCGAGTATGGCACTAGGAACTCTTGACAAAACGGCAGACACTTGGAATCGCTGGCTATGCATTATGAACTCTTAGTGATTACCTTCAAGGTAGATCTCTAAACGTAGTTCTCAAAGGGACAGAATCAACAAAACCCTTTTTTGGTGCATATATTCCATAGGAAAGTGCACTGGGGTCATTATTATGGAATGTATACTTCATTGTCCTTTTTCATCTCATCCCAGAATCCCATGCAAATTCAGACGGCTGTACTCTTATATTTACTTATCCAAGAGAAAAAATACCAGCTGCTCTAAGTTGCATCAATCATCAGCTTTCATCTATATGAGCCAGGGAAAAACGATAGTAGATCACATTTGATAAAACACAAATGATGGTAATGCTGGATCAGTGATAAGAATGAATGCGAGAGTGTTGGTACCCAAGGATGAATCTGATATTCTTGGGGTAAAATTTGACTTCAAATTGACCATGAAGAACCACGTTGTAAATCTTGCAAACAAAGTAGCCATTGTCTAGCATAAGCCTCTGTGTGTGTATGTGTGTGTGTGTGTGTGTGCGTGTGTGTGTGTGTGTGTGTGTGTGTGTGTGTGTGTGTGTGTGTGTGTGTGTGTGTGTGTGTGTGTGTGTGTGTGTGTGTGTGTGTGTGTTTATGACTGATTAGTCAATTATCGAATCAGGTCATTAGCTGAACCTAAACAAAGGACCATCCCATCCCTGGATAACATGGGATTCCTTATCTTACTCTAGGCAAGGGTATCAATTTGAAAGCATTGAACTTGTACAATTAATTGGAACTTACTGCCTTGGTGCGTGGATGTAAGTCATATGAGTCACAGTTTAACACCCACATTAGTAAGACGGGTGACGGGTCAGGGGAAGTCCTTTCCTATCCGTGCTTTGTAATGTGACTGGTGTCCCAGCTGTGGTAGGCTGCGCGCTCTTCAGCGAGGTGGTAGTGTGTTGTAGATGTCTCTGGCTTATAGTGAAGTTATCTTAATACTAACCTACTTAACTTTTCTAGCATATGTACTTATACAACAGGCTGGTTATTAGCCTATAAAAGCTTCACGATTAAATCAAGATTACAGTTCAGGCTGTTGGTAATGTTGTTAACGTCTTTTCACCCCATCAAGACTTAGGAATGACGAGGAATCAACGAAATCCTCACAGCCAGAAAGCTTACAGCACTTAGACACATCTCCAGTCAGCATGACAGTAGAGGCTCCTTGAGTATGTTCCACTTTCTTGGATTATCTGAGAGAGAGAGAGACAGTCAACCATTACCACACTTGGATCCAGCTTACTTGTGCCTCTCACACCATTTTATCATATCCCTCGACATCTTGAAAATATCTGAAGGATGTTACCAAATTATTGGCCAACGTCCCTGACCCGACCTCTAATGGCTCCAACCCTAAAAATATTCACCATTACTGATGCTGGAGTTACCTACGATGATGCTGTGCTATCTACAGCAACTCTGTGTCGTCAGCAATATGGAGGGGGAATTTAAGTGGGAGGTCAGAAAAGAGGTGGACAGAGGGAGTGTGGAAAATTGCGTATCTGATTTTCCCGTTACAATTTCAGGATATCGGAGGGAAAGGGGAAGGGTGATTCAATGGTCTTAACAACGTAGGATCTTTATTTTGTCCATAACGTCGAAACTCACGTTAGTTTAAGCCGCAATAATGCAGAGGCATACATGAAGCGAAGCTGTATCTGTCACGTGAGTCGCAAATACGTACATGTACTTGCCATGAATTGCCAGTGATTACTGGGAGAGAGTCTCACCTATGGACATCAAAAGGTGGTGGAGAGGTGATATCACTTGGTTAAGTCCTTTGGGTTGATAGCAACAGGTGATGTCAGTGAAAGACACCAAATCCCACACTTGAATGTCTGAGGAACAGCATTAATCCTGTTTCCTAGAATCGTTTCAGGAGTCATTGATTTTTTTACCTTTGGAATGCAGTTGTTGTAATACACAAGATCTCACTGACTCTACATTCGTCAAATTGATGTCGCACCCACGAACGTTTGTTTGTGCAGTCCCAGGCGTTCCAGCTATTCACATCTTCGCAGGTAACGCCCAATAAATCCTAGTTTGCTTCAAACTAAGAGAGATAACCCTCGCTAATGGTTTGATCCAAGGCTAAGCAGGCGGACTGAACATGTCAGTGGACCTATTTATGGGATGCACCAAGAATGATTCACACAACATACAACTATATACTACCATTCTCCCGGTAAATGCGAAATATTAAAACTCCAGTACTCTTGTTAAGTTCGGAACATTGTAGTTATTAATTACAGTCACTTCGGGAGATTATTTCACTAGTTGAATGCTTGACTTTGAAGACTCAGCCACATGTGCAACATGTGGGTATCTTTATTTGTAGACGCTTCGCCATCCAGTGGCTTTACCAATACAAAATTCCGTAGTCTTAAAGAATGTGAAGTACAGGCAAGAAGGTTGGCGCTTGTATACTGGCGTCAAATGAGGGACGTACAACACTGGTAGACGGAATTCCCCAGTGGAAGCAGGTCATTAGCATGGGATGGACCAAGAGTATTACAACCTAGGATTTCAAAGGCCTGTTATCCCAGGTGTAATGGGAGCAAAAGAAACACAGCAGAAAAAGTTTAGACTTATTTTATCCTTCACCAATTTAGAACAGCAATATGTACACTATGTACAGTAATAAGTATAGTGCACGTCACGGTAAGCAAGGCAGAAATAGAAGCCACAAGATAGCAGACCGTGCTCAACCAGCTCTAGAATGGGAATGACAAGGGCAGACAGGAGAGCGGTACCCACATAACCTCTGCGATTGCCAAAACCATCTTCTTATTGGCTAGAACCTGGTCACTAGTTGAACGACGGGGCCCCATCACCAACTCTTAGCAACCTGGTTCGCTGGTTGGGGGAGATGGCCTGTAAATGAGGGTGTGTCCATGCGCCGAATAAAGGTTACGTACTCTTTGCATGCCACAAAGAGTAAGCAGGAAGAATGGACAGATGTGATGTGCTAAAGTTTAACACAAACTCTTATGCCTACGTGGTGAAATTTGCCAAACTTGGTGCTATTTCTGCTTAAAACCACACTGAACACTTAATTGAGATAATCAATCTGCTAAAAGGCTTATTCAGTATCTATATGAACAATTTTCAAGGTACAGTGACATAAGAACATAAGAAAGAAGGAACACTGCAGCAGACCTACTGGCCTATGCATATGTGGCCAGTAGGCTTGGGAATGATTGGCAGATCCTTTATTCTTATGCTAAAAAGAAGAAGACAAGAGCCAATAAGCCTCTTAGTAGATTCTAGGCAATATAAATCTTCCACAGTAAGGGAAATCAACAACAACATCAACACAGTTTAGGTAAGACCCCATGTGGGATGAGCTGGGTAGATGGGACAGGCGAAGAATAGCCTTGGAGAGGAGTGTCCACAGCCGTAGAGAAAGTGCCAGGTGGTTAACACAGTAGTTAGTAACTCCTGGGACAGGATGGAGAAGCAGGAATAGCAGTCTCAGTTGCAACGGTCTTGTGGTGGTTGCAGGTCTACAATCTTCAGAAGCTGGCAGCAGCCTAGGTCGCAGGACAGAGCAGGTAGGTGAGGTCGCAGGACAGGGCAGGCAGGTTAGGTCGCAGGACAGGGCAGGCAGGTTAGGTTGCAGGACAGGGCAGACAGGTTAGGTTGCAGGACAGAGCAGGCAAGTTAGGTCGCATGACAGGGCAGGCAAGTTAGGTCGCAGAACAAGGCAGGCAGGTTAGGTTGCAGGACAGGGGAAGCAAGTTAGGTCGCATGACAGGGCAGACAGGTTAGGTTGCAGGACAGAGCAGGCAAGTTAGGTCGCATGACAGGGCAGGCAAGTTAGGTCGCAGAACAAGGCAGGCAGGTTAGGTTGCAGGACAGGGGAAGCAAGTTAGGTCGCATGACAGGGCAGACAGGTTAGGTTGCAGGACAGAACAGGCAAGTTAGGTCGCAGGACAGGGCAGGCAAGTTAGGTCGCATGACAGGGCAGGCAGGTTAGGCTGCAGGACAGAGGAAGCAAGTTAGGTTGCATGACAGGGTAGGCAGGTTAGATTGCAGGACAGAGCAGACAAGTTAGGTCGCATGACAGGGCAGGCAGGTTAGGTCGCAGGACAGGGCAGGCAGGTTAGGTCGCAGGACAGGGCAGGCAGGTTAGGTTGCAGAACAGAGCAGGCAAGTTAGGTCGCAGGACAGGGTAAACTAGTTAGGTCGCATGACAGGGCAGGCAGGTTAGGTCGCAGGACAGGGCAGGCAGGTTAGGTCGCAGGACAGGGCAGGCAGGTTAGGTTGCAGGACAGAGCAGGCAAGTTAGGTCGCAGGACAGGGTAAACTAGTTAGGTCGCATGACAGGGCAGCAGGTTAGGTTGCAGAACAGGGGAGGCAAGTTAGGTCGCAGGTCAGAGTAGGCAGGTTAGGTCGTAGGTCAGGGTAGGCAGGTTAGGTCGCAGAACTGGGTAGGCAGGTTAGGTCGCAGGACGGGGCAGGCAGGTTAGGCTGCAGGACAGGGCAGGCAAATTAGGTCGCAGGATAGGGCAGGCAGGTTAGATCGCAAGAAAGGGCAGGTAGGTTCGGTTGCAGGACAGGGCAGGCAGGTTAGGTCGCAGGACATGGCAGGCAGGCTAGGTTGCAGGACAGGGCAGGCAGGTTAGGTTGCAGGAAAAGGCAGGCAGGTTAGGTGGCAGGACAGAGCGGACAGGCAGGTTAAGTTGCTTAACAGGGCAGCCAGGTTAGGTCGCAGGAGAGGGCAGGCAGGTTAGGTCGCAGGAAAAGGCAGGCAGGTTAGGTGGCAGGACAGGGCAGACAGGCAGGTTAGGTTGCAGGACAAGGGAGGCAGGTTAGATCGCAAGACATGACAGGCAGGTTAGGTCGCAGGACAGGGTAGGCAGGTTAGCTTGCAGGACATAGCAGGCAAGTTAGGTCGCAGGATAGGGCAGGCAGGTTAGATCAAAGGACAGGGCAAGCAGGTTAGGTCGCAGGACAGGGCAGACAGTTAGGTTACAGAACAGGACAGGCAGGATAGGTCGCAGGACAGGGCAGGCAGGTTAGCTTGCAGGACAGGGCATGCAGGTTAGGTCGCAGGACAGGGCAGGCAGGTTAGGTCGCAGGACAGGGGAGACAGGTTAGGTTGCAGGACTGGGCAGGCAGGTTAAGTCGCAGAAAAAGGCAGGCAGGTTAGGTTGCAGGACAGGGCAGACAGGCAGGTTAGGTTGCAGGACAGGGCAGGCAGATTAATTTGCAGGACAAGCAGGCAAGTTAGGTCACAGGACAGGGCAGGCAGGTTAGGTCGCAAGGCAAGGTAGGCAGGTTAGATCGCAGGAAAGGGCAGGCAGGTTCTGTTGCAGGACAGGGGAGGCAAGTTAGGTCGCAGGACAGGGGCAAGCCGGTTAGGTCGCAGGACAGGGTAGGCAGGTTAGCTCGCAGGACAGGGCAGGCAGGTAAGGTTGCAGGACAGAGCAGGCAAGATAGGCCGCAGGACAGGGCAGGCAAGTTAGGTCGCATGACAGGGCAGGCAGGTTAGGTTGTAGGACAGGGGAAGCAAGTTAGGTCGCATGACAGGGCAGGCAGATTAGGTTGCAGGACAGAGCAGGCAAGTTAGGTCGCATGACAGGGCAGGCAGGTTAGGTCGCAGGTCAGGACAGGCAGGTTAGGTCGCAGGACAGAGCAGGCAAGTTAGGTCGCAGGACAGGGCAGGCAGGTTAGGTTGCAGGACAAGAGAGGCAAGTTAGGTCGCAGGTCATAGTAGGCAGGTTAGGTCGCAGGTCAGGGCAGGCAGGTTAGGTCGCAGAACAGGGTAGGTAGGTTAGGTCGCAGGACGGGGCAGGCAGGTTAGGTCGCAGGACAGGGTAAGCAGGTTAGGTCGCAGGACGGGGCAGGCAGGTTAGGATGCAGGACAAGGCAGGCAAGTTAGGTTGCAGGATAGGGCAGGCAGGTTAGATCGCAAGACAGGGCAGGCAGGTTAGGTTGCAGGACAGGGGAGGCAGGTTAGGTCGCAGGACAGGGCAGGCAAGTTAGGTCGCATGACAGGGCAGCCAGGTTAGGTTGCAGGACAGGGTAGGCAGGTTAGGTCGCAGGACGGGGCAGGCAGGTTAGGATGCAGGACGGGGCAGGCAAGTGAGGTCGCAAGATAGGGCAGGCAGGTTAGATCGCAAGACAGGGCAGGCAGGTTAGGTTGCAGGACAGGGGAGGCAGGTTAGGTCACAGAACAGGGCAGGGAGATTATGGTGCAGTACAGGGGAGGCAAGTTAGGTCGCAGGATAGGGCAGGCCGGTTAGATCGCAAGACAGGGCAGGCAGGTTAGGTTGCAGGACAGGGCAGTCGGGTTAGGTCGCAGAACAGGGGAGGCTAGTTAGGTCGAAAGGACAGGGCAGTCGGGTTAGGTCGCAGGACAGGGCAGGCAGGATATGTAGCAAGACAGGGCAGGCAGGTTAGGTTGCAGGACAGGGCAGGCAGGTTAGGTCGCAGGACAGGGCAGTCACGTTAGGTCGCAGGACAGGGCAGGCAGATTAGGTTGCAGGACAGGGCAGGCAGGTTAGGTCGCATGACAGGGAAGGCAGGTTCGGTCGCAGGACAGGGGAGGCAGGTTTGGTCGCAGGACAGGGAAGGCAGGTTCGGTCGCAGGACAGGGGAGGCAGGTTTGGACGCAGGACAGGGGAGGCAGGTTTGGACGCAGGACAGGGGAGGCAGGTTTGGACGCAGGACAGGGGAGGCAGGTTTGGACGCAGGACAGGGGAGGCAGGTTCGGTCGCAGGACAGGGGAGGCAGGTTTGGACGCAGGACAGGGGAGGCAGGTTTGGACGCAGGACAGGGGAGGCAGGTTTGGACGCAGGACAGGGGAGGCAGGTTTGGACGCAGGACAGGGGAGGCAGGTTCGGTCGCAGGACAGGGGAGGCAGGTTTGGACGCAGGACAGGGGAGGCAGGTTTGGACGCAGGACAGGGGAGGCAGGTTTGGACGCAGGACAGGGGAGTCAGGTAGGACCATCAGAGGACAGTTCAGGAAAATCCACTTTCATGATTTCCCATTTTAAGGGAAATCGTAAAAGTGGATTTTCCTGACGTTGCTTTTCCTAGCAACAACAATATTCTGTTACCTCACTAAGCGTACTGAGGTGTTCCAGTCCTTTGATCCACTAAGATTACTGTCAACCATCTCGATAAAGGGTTAGATGTTTATACAGGAAACTCGAGGGTGGGAGAAAAATTTACTCCAAAAATTGATCAGACTTGGAGTGACGTTGTCACAGTTTCCTCAACTCTACCAAACTAAGTTTCCAGTAAGAATGTATTTACATACTGAACGTATTTAGTAATGCTTCCAGAGAGCTGTAGCTTATTTAAGCGACATTAAAGGGTAGTTATTAGTTATTATCAAGGCCTGGCCAGGGTGGCATCTTTTATGTGTTAGCTAAATTAGCAGTTTATCGTCATAAGGTATTGAATTATCTCACCATAACTAAATGAATAATATGGAACGACGAGAAATAACAACAATAATAATTTTTGTACGCAATAGCGTAGCTGAGATCAGGGGTATGCAATTAAATTTTCTCTTCTTCCCCATACCTACCATGAAGAACCCAACTCACACGTTGTCTCGTGCGGCCCCTCTCAATAAATTTTCAGGTAATTGGTTATTACGCCACTAGCACAGTTGACTGTCAAACGAAGTTGACTGGACCCAGTAAAAGACCTACATCACGCCAGAATAAAGTCTTCTTAAGCACAATAGAAACATCTAAGTTAGCCACCGAACACAATAACGTATGAGTTCTTTGAACTCTAGAAATACTGGATACAGAAAGAGATTTAAACCGACTATGAATTCCTGGAAATTGAAATCAAGTCAAGGAAGAAACCGTACATGATTTCTATTCGAAATTTTGTCCGTCAGAAGGACTGGTTGATTATGTTAACAATGATGAAACCCAAAACGACGTATTGCACAGTGGAATCCAAGATACGTTACGCCACATCTGAGAATCCTACTGGTGTCTAAAGAAAGGCAGTGTGTAAATAAACAACACAATTACTGTATCACTTACCGCTTCATAGATAAGCGACCATGTCTGCATCCTGCACCCCTACCATACCTTGTTGAAGGATTGGATCATATTGCTCCCTTTGACTTGACGAGAGTCATTTGAACAGAACCTATAAATTTAACTAAATTTTTTTTTATTAACACACTGGCTGATTCCCACCAAGGCAGGGTGAAGAAAAAGAAAAACTTTCACCATCATTCACTCCATCACTGTCTTGCCAGAAGGGTGCTTTACACTACAGTTTTTAAACTGCAACATTAACACCCCTCCTTCAGAGTGCAGGCACTGTACTTCCCATCTCCAGGACTCAAGTCCAGCCTGCCGGTTTCCCTGAATCCCTTCATAAATGTTACTTTGCTCACACTCCAACAGCACGTCAAGTATTAAAAACCATTTGTCTCCATTCACTCCTATCAAACACGCTCACGCATGCTTGCTGGAAATCAAAGCCCCTCGCACACAAAACTTCCTGTACTCCCTCCCTCCAACCTTTCCTAGGCCGACCACTACCCCGCCTTTCTTCCACTACAGATTGATACACTCTTGAAGTAATTCTGTTCCGTTCCATTCTCTCTACATGTCCGAACCACCTCAACAACCCTTCCTCAGCCCTCTGGACAACAGTTTTGGCAATCCCGCACCTCCTCCTAACTTCCAAACTACGAATTCTGCATTATATTTACACCACACATGGCCATCAGGCATGACATCTCCACTGCCTCCAGCCTTCTCCTCGCTGCAACATTCATCACCGATGCTTCACACCCATATAAGAGCGCTGGTAAAACTATACTCTCATACATTCCCCTCTTTGCTTCCAAGGACAAAGTTCTTTGTCTCCACAGACTCCTAAGTGTACTGCTCACCCTTTTCCCCTCATCAATTCTATGATTTACCTCATCTTTCATAGACCCATCCGCTGACACGTCCACTCCCAAATATCGGAATACATTCACCTCCTCCATACTCTCTCCCTCCAATCTGATATCCAATCTTTCATCACCTAATCTTTTTGTTATCCTCATAACCTTACTCTTTCCTATATTCACTTTTAATTTTCTTATTTTACATACCCTACCAAACTCATCCACCAACCTCTGCAACTTCTCTTCAGAATCTCCCAAGATCACAGTGTCATCAGCAAAAAGCAACTTTGACAACTCCCACTTTATGTGTGATTCTTTATCTTTTAACTCCACGCCTCTTGCCAAGACCCCCTCATTTACTTCTCTTACAACCCCATCTATAAATATATTAAACAACCACGGTGACATCACACATCCTTGTCTAAGGCCTACTTTTACTGGGAAATAATCTCCCTCTTTCCTACATACTCTAACTTGAGCCTCACTATCCTCGTAAAAACTCTTCATTACTTTCAGTAACCTACCTCCTATACCATACACTTGCAACATCTGCCACATTGCCCCCCTATCCACTCTGTCATAAGCCTTTTCCAAATCCATAAATGCCACAAAAACCTTTTTAGCCTTATCTAAATACTGTTCACTTATATGTCTCACTGTAAACACCTGGTCTACACACCCCCTACCTTTCCTAAAGCCTCCTTGTTCATCTGCTATCCTATTCTCCGTCTTACTCTTAATTCTTTCAATAATAACTCTACCATACACTTTACCAGGTATACTCAACAGACTTATCCCCCTATAATTTTTGCACTCTCTTTTGTCCCCTTTGCCTTTATACAAAGGAACTATGCATGCTCTCTGCCAATCCCTAGGTACCTTACCTTCTTCCATACATTTATTAAATAATAGCACCAACCACTCCAAAACTATATCCCCACCTGCTTTTAACATTTCTATCTTTATCCCATCAATCCCAACTGCCTTACCCCCTTTCATTTTACCTACTGCCTCACGAACTTCCCCTACACTCACAACTGGCTCTTCCTCAATCCTACAAGATGTTATTCCTCTTTGCCCTATACACGAAATCACAGCTTCCCAATCTTCATCAACATTTAACAATTCCTCAAAATATTCCCTCCATCTTCCCAATACCTCTAACTCTCCATTTAATAACTCTCCTCTCCTATTTTTAACTGACAAATCCATTTGTTCTCTAGGCTTCTTTAACTTGATAATCTCACTCTAAAACTTTTTCTTATTTTCAACAAAATTTGTTGACAACATCTCACCCACTCTCAAAAATATCTGGTTGTGAAGGCTTACTCAGCCCTGTAAAAACTTCAGACAGTATTACTCAGGCTGGCTCCTCCTCAGGAAAATTAATGAATAGAAAAAGAAATAATAATTCACAAAGATAAACACTTTATTATTTATTAAAACAAACATAAAACAATAAAACATGAAAGGTATATCCTATTTGAAAGAAAAATGAAAAATGAAATGAATAAAATAACATTTGAACTCAACACTAATATATATAGGGGTGTCTGGTGTTGGTGACACTGAGTGTTGTTGAAATCGTAGCAGTTGCTGATGATGTGGGGAGGGGGGGTCGCAGGTGTTGGTTACAACCCACTCGTTAGTTCTTCACAGTATAGCCTTGAGTATTCTATCCCGATGACACGAAAGCAGGTTCTTTACCACTGTAATGATGAGGGGTTACGTCCTGCAATTTCATACAGGTGCACAGGTAATTAAATCCAAAAAGGGGAAGTCTCAGGATGTTAGTCCATCTTCATCAATTCTGCTCGTTGATTGACAGGTGACCATCTCTGTCATCCAAGCTGGAAAGATAGACAGGTTACCCACTGCTTAAGAAATCACTCTCCATGGTAAGTACAATACCTAAAAGATGTGGTGATTATTACAACAGTCAACTTAGGGCAAGACTGAAAGGACTAAGTTTATTATTGGTCAAAAGTGAAGCTTTCAACCAATAAATCCACTAGAATACAAGGCAGGCATGTACTTACAGTAGTGCTGGGAGCTGTGAGTCTAGTGATTACTGTTTGGACCGGAGACCCACACGTCACCTTTGGGGATGGGGGAAGAAGGAGGGGAAGAGATAGCGGGAGCTAGACTGACCCTACCTTAACAAGTAGCCGGCAAGCAAACTATCACTTTCGGAGACGGGGAAAAAAGGCGGGAATAGTGGGAGCTTGACTTACCCTACCTTAACAAGTAGCCGGCAATGAAACTATTGTTACTATATACTATATACTATATACTCCCTCGCTACTCCTATCTATTGAACTTTTCCCTCACACTGGTTTACCTGGTAGACATTGGCACATCTGGACGTCGCCTTAATAATGCTGCCGAAACCTTCGTACACTGTTTAGGAGATTTTACGGTAGACTGTTATGCTCCAGGTTAATAATCTTAGATAATAGGTCAAAATTGGTTGTTGAGGCGTTATACCTCAAACAAATATTAGAACAAGCAAAGGTCCAATAGATGTTGAATCCACGATGAAGTCTCTGGAAGCAGATATATCTTCCAAGGCTTAAAAATGGTACCAGAAGAAGTCTCTTTACCTCAGAAAAGTAGAGACTAAGTCAAAAACTATCTTCTAGGTTGTCCAGATTATTGCTAATTTATGTTAACCATGATTTTGATAACCTTGAAGAGTTAAGTCCATCAGAAATAGTTTGCGGACGATGACCTGAACCAATTCCTCCTATGTGGGCTAATGATGTGTTCGAAAATTATCAGTTTTGAGTCAGACTGACTCAGAAATTCAGGCATATCAATGGTGTGATTTAGAACTGGGAGGCGCAGCGAAATTACCTTAGATCATCAAAGGAACGCTGCTACAGAGCTGTGGCCAGTAACAATAAGATGTCCAAGAAAGTTAGTGATGTAATAATATTAGATGATGGCAGCTCAGAGGTAAAATGAACCCATAGGGTTAATAGTGACTATTCTTCCTAACGTACAGTTTTGAAGTCCAGCGAAAGAACTCACAGGAAATGCCACCAGGTGAATCACGTCCTTTTCGTGCCCCGGTGTGGAACATTCCGTATCAGTTTTTCCTATTACAAAATAGGGGGATATTTAAGAGACAAGTTTAATTGAACTAAAACCTTGAAAATTTAAAATCCTAAACCAAAATTGTAATTTTAATCAAACTAGTTAATAATAAAGGATGGTATGTTTATGTCTTTTTCCTGCTGCCACCTTAGGTTCGTAATAGTGTTTTTTGTCCCTTAGAGAAAGCTGGACAGATTTAAAAATAAAACCCGGCGTTAGTTGTACATGGGGTTACATGAAATGAAAAATGTGCCCTTCGTATAGGTCATAAATACGTCATTGGACTTGCATGAATTACTGCTAGTTACTGGGAGTGAGCATTTCACGTACGGACATTTGCAGTGTGTGGAGGCATGATAATATTATTTGGTTTTAACCTTTGAGTTGATAGGTACAGGTGATGTAAGTGATAGACATCAAAACCCCTCACAGGACAAATGTCTATGTGTGGGACGTCATTTAAAAGTGATTTAAAGTAGCGTTTGGCCAGTGAACTCTTGTGAACAACTCGATGGTGGTGGCTCATTATTAAGGAATTAACATCATACCAATGGTAAAGAATCAGAATCATATGAAACAGTCCTAAAAGACGGAGGTAACAATAGGTTCTAAGGCATCCACGAAATCTTGCTTGTTCCAAACTAAAGAGATTACTTCTTTAGTGGTTCAATTGAAGCTAGGTAAATGGACTTAGCAGGTGAGTGGACCTAAGGAGGTTAGTAAGACACCACATCTAAGCAACTAGGTATATTGTGCTATCATTCTCTAGGAAAGTATGATACATTATAATTATCGTTCATTAGGTAAATATTAAACATTACAGTCAAGGTCACCATTAAATTACAGCCACATCGGGAGGTTATACCACTGCTTGAAGGCTAAAACCTTCGAGAGAATTTATCCTAGTGTTTATGTGTGCTAACGCAGTAATATTCTAACAGGATATAGCATATTCCACCTTCCATATTCCACCTGCCATATTCCACCTGCCATATTCCACCTTCCATATTCCACCTGCCATATTCCACCTGCCATATTCCACCTGCCATATTCCACCTGCCATATTCCACCTGCCATATTCCACCTGCCATATTCCACCTGCTATATTCCACCTGCCATATTCCACCTGCCATGTTCCACCTGCCATGTTCCACCTGACATATTCCACCTGCCATGTTCCACCTGCCATATTCCACCTGCCATGTTCCACCTGCCATATTCCACCTTCCATATTCCACCTGCCATATTCCACCTGCCATATTCCACCTGCCATATTCCACCTGCTATATTCCACCTGCCATATTCCACCTGCCATGTTCCACCTGCCATGTTCCACCTGCCATATTCCACCTGCCATGTTCCACCTGCCATGTTCCACCTGACATATTCCACCTGCCATGTTCCACCTGCCATATTCCACCTGCCATGTTCCACCTGCCATGTTCCACTTGCCATATTCCACCTGCTTTCTGGCTGTCCTTGTTCTAACTGCCCATATCTGAACGTATACACAATGGCCCTTGAATATTGACGAAGCACTGAAGTTCATTACTGAAAGCAAATAATTGCTAGGGGTAATTTCTCTCAATATATGAGGAGAGAGTATGGAGAATCCTGAGAGTTTTCACGTTACCTACGGAAAATAGGTGTAGTGGTTAACTATAACGTAGTAAAGAATATAATTCACAATAGCATGACTGAAACTATAACTACTTACCTATAATATGGAGAAGGAACATTAGACGAGTTTTGTAACCGTCCTGGACATACCATCTATGATATCCTTTCCTAATTATTGTGTAGTAATGATAGCCGGAAAAAAACTGAAGGAGTTGGCTTAAGACTAGGCCTGCTCTCTCCCATAAAAGACCAGATCAGTTAGCATTCCCCACTACCTTACGCTTTTCAGGCCAATTCATGACCCATTCTCAGCTCCATCAAAAAATACTCATCCTCATACGAATGTCAAGTGCGTAGGTAAAACTTTAAAAAAATGTGATAATTTCACCATTTTACCCTCCGCTCCGTGGAGATCATTATGCTGTTGGCACAGCAAAAGTTTCCACTGCTTTTAAGTGATGCTGCAATTATTAGTGTTACATGTTATAATTAGATATATTTTCCTTACAGACGACTGTATAACATAACCTACCTTATATAGGGCAGATTATAAAATTTACCTAAAATCTTACGTGAGAAATCGACTTTTGCCTTATGAGGCTGTGTTGTCAAATAAGATACCAAGGTTCACTCTTAATATTTTGAGTACCAATTAAAGATTTATGTACTTGCTTTAATGATATTTAAATCTCAGTATCGCTATCCTCTAGAATGAGAAAATCCGATTCCTTCCCATCAGCTCTTCAGAAAAAAAACTTTCTAGACCACGGAAGGTAATGAGAGAAGAGGATGACGTTCGGGGAGGGAAAATAAGCACTAGAGAAGAAAGAGCGAGAAAGAAGGAGGCAGGAAATAGATGAAAGGTACTCGAGAGAGGGGGAAAAAAGAAAGGTGGAGAGAAGAGGAGTTGGGAAAGGGTTGTTACTCACTGATCGGTCACCCAGGTGGGACACAGTGCAGGGAAGGAAGGCAGAATCTCCAACTAGAGCTGTGATGTTGTGTGGAGTGTCCTGGAAGCTAGGTGTCAGGATGTGTGGGTACCCAGACCACAACTGCGAAGACGACTCCAGCTTCTTGGCGTCGAAGAAGACGGCTCCTGAGGACCAGAGAGAGACATGAGTACTAGACAGAGAGGAGTTAATTTGTGTGAGAACGAGATGATCTCACAACAGAAAACACATTATGCAGATGTCAACTGACCAGTTAAACTCTGACACAAAACTGGCTCTTTTCACCGAAATCCTTATATATGTCGTGCTGAATAGGTAAAACTTGCGATTTTGGATTAAATAACAGCGTTCTTCTTGCTGAATACGGCAACCCAAAATTTGTGTATGCAACAGTTTTGCAAATATCATTCAAAACCTAACGAAAAAAATATATTTCATAGTGTTTATTATTAAATTATTGTAAACTTACCTAAAATATACTTAGTTGGATTAGGTTTGTTATAATAAGGTTAGGAAGTTTCCTAAGGTTCTTTTGGTACAAAATTATTAATATAAATCATTAACTTAAATAAAAAATATATCTTTAAACGTATAAGAGTAAATTTTAAAAAAATACTTAATTTTAAATGAGAACTTGCTAACTGACCATATACATAATATATATTAATATATATATATGCTGCTCGTGGACTAGTACACCAAACAGGAATGAAAATGAAAATTATCCTAGAAGCTCCCACGACACCGAAGGTCGTCGGTTGGCAGTAAAACAGCTAGCTCTGCTGGGTGCTCCATCTTTGTAGGATATGGTGGTCCTGTGGGTTAAGGCGTCATGTGGTTCTAGCTCACCATGAGGCGGGCCAGTACAACATAGGTTCGAGCCCTTGGCTAGTGCCGTGTTGTTATTGATATATATATATATATATATATATATATATATATATATATATATATATTTATATATATATATATATATATGCAAAGAATCGCAGACGGAGTGGGATGCTGCTCAGATTATAGTACCAAACAGTTCTGTCATGAAAAGAAACATAATTGAATCTTCCCTCTTGAAACATGAAAGGAATACAGTATACAACTCAAATTATGGCTTATACAAGCTCGATAATTATTTAATAGAGTCCATTGTACACAATCTTAAACAACAATGCTGTACAAAATCCCAGGATTGTTTATTATGTCAGGTGGTTGATGGACTGGTGACGCCCGTCCAGTGTTGACGTACCAAAACTTCATACTACGTCAGTTTTGATGGTTATATAACACCTGTAGCTGTTAATGTACCATACAGTGACAAGATAACGTAACGTAAGGAAAGGTTAATTTCTTCTGGGATTCGCCAAGTCAGGCAGTTGATGAAAGTTAACTCGGTGAGAAGAATTGATGCAGATGCACTGAGTACTGGATTTACCATCTCTTTGAGGTGTTGTGGTCGAATTCCAGTGTAACCTCCTGCAGATCCTACTGGAAATGACACTATCGCCTTATAGACTTCTGATTCTGGCAAAATTAATTGTTCAGTGATAGGGTCTCCCTCATGGTTGTTGTTGACGGCTATTGTGTCCCTGTTTGGATGCTTGTCTCTTAGTGCTTGGGCTGTGGTCTCATCTTTGGGAGTTACAGTGTCGTCACTTCATTATTCTGATTGCTCCCACTGTATTACCTTCGATTTTTTGCTAACCTGTGATTCCTGCGATGATTGGGCAGAGGGACACAATTATCCGTTCTTGGGTAGTTGCACACTGCCTTGATGACAGATGTGGTTAGCAGTTTGTTAATGGTGCCTCTGGCTTCTAAGTTGGTGGAACCTCTATTCACCTGCTTAAGAAGGCCGGTAAATTTCCCTGCTGCATATGGGCGAACCGCTTTAGGAATGTGAGAGAGGGTACTGCTAACGGTGGACTTGAATGACAGCAGAAGGTTCTCGCAAGTGACGAGGTTGCCATTGGAATTGTCATCTGCCTGTGGAGGCTGTGGGCTGCTCTCTGCTGGGGGCATATGTGATCCTGCACACCCATTGTGTGCACGAATGCGGCCATCCCTGTTGCGTGCTCGAAACTCTTCACACACCTGACATGTGCCTCTTCTTTCATTGTTGGGTGCACTGTTACCCTGGCTTTGTGACTGGCTGGCTGCATCATTTGCCATACCTCAAACTGTGTGGTAAGCCCAGGCTGAAGGGAAAATGGCACATGGCACATACCGCATGTGGTTCATGGCAGTGATGGGGGAGGAGAGGGGTCTCCCATTTCTACGGTGGGCGGTGGGGGAGAGGGAGATGTGGAGGGTGTGTGATGAGGCAGGCCTGACGGAGTAGCTCACTGCCTCCCACAACACATCACTATACACCACTATACTCTGTGCACACCCCTCCACTATAAACAACACACCGCTATACACTACGCATGCTATGCGCATATCATGCGCATGCTGAGCACATACTATCCACTATACACTATATACATTATACACACGGTGAAACACTCCATTATTCTAACAAGAGCACATGGTGTATGCACGGCTGTTTGGAGAAGGGGAAGGAAGGGGAAGGAAGGGGAAGGAAGGGGAACAGTTTGCACCCCTCGCCGACCTCTCCCGTAGGTGACCGTTATGTTCCCTCACTGACATCACATACACGACACTTTCGTTGATTCTGAAGGAAAAGAGTCTTATTGCCCTTTCCAACACGAGCAGCAGATATTCACACACCAGCTTCTTGATAATAATCTTGGTAGATGTTCTTAATTGATCGATATTGTGCCAAAACCACAGAGCAGGATGCCTCTCTCTGGCACAGGTGCCAGATATTCAGAACTTAATTTTAAATGAGTTCTTGCTAATTGGGCAACGTTTCGCTCTCTAGGAGCTTAGTTATGCTTGACAAGCTTTATCAAGCTTGACATAGCTTCTGGAGAGCGAAACGTTGCCACAATAAAACGTCATATTAGCTGCACGTATGTACTGTTACTTAACATATTGTCAATAATTCTACCAATATTAACACAAGTGCGATTTAATTTAGCCTAATCCAACTAAATATATTTTAGATAAGTTTATAATAATTTAACAATAAACACAATGAAATATATTTTTTTTCGTTAGGTTCAGAATGATTTTTGGTGAAATTATTGCATTCATAAATTTTTGCTTGCGTTATTCGGCGAGAAGAGCGTTGCTATTTTAAGCCAAAAAAATCACAAGTTTTACCTATTCCGCACGACACATATATATATATATATATATATATACATATATATATATATATATATATATATATATATATATATATATATATATATATATATATATATATATATATATATATATATATATATATATATATATATATATATATATATATATTATATTCACTCAAACGAAAATAATAGAAAAAATTAGAAAACCGTCAGTTTGTTACTTAACATCTAATCTTTTTAATGAATGATAATTA
>NC_091309.1:48098561-48305648 GCF_038502225.1 Cherax quadricarinatus
CCTACTTAGGCGAGATGGGACAGGCACAGATGACAGCCAAGAAATGAGCGAGACCCTAAGTCTGGTTAGCCAGCCACTACCCAGACTAAGGATCGACAATCCAAATGAATTCTTTATGAATGAGACCCAAAATTTGATCCTTTCAAAAATCTTGGATATTATCGTAACACCAAAAAACATTGAAAATGCAATAAATGACATGCCCATGCACTCTGTCCCAGGACCAGACTCATGGAACTCCGTGTTCATCAAGAATTGCAAGAAGCCCCTATCGTGTGCCTTCAGCATTCTATGTAGAGGTAGCATGGACACAGGGGTCATCCCACACTCACTAAAAACAACAGACAAAGCCCCTCTACAAAGGTGGCAGTAAAGCAATTCCAAAGAACTACAGACCGATAGCACTAAGATCCCATATTATAAAAATCTGTGAAAGGGTTCTAAGAAGCAAGATAGCCAACCACCTAGCTACTCAACAATTACACAACCTAGGATATCATGGGTTTAGAGCAGGTCACTCCTGCCTGTCCCAACTACTGCAGCACTATGACAAGGTACTGGATGCTGTAGATGATAAACAAAATGCAGATGAATGCTTAGACTTTGCAAAAACCTTCGATAAAATGCGTGATAAAGGAATAACAGGAAAAGTTGGTAGACAGATCTGTAACTTTCTGACAAATTGAACGCATAAAGTAATAGTAAAGAGAGTAATGTCCGAGGCAGTTACGGCGAAAAACTCTGTTCCAGAAGGCGCAGCATTCCTATCCTATTCCTCATTCTCATATCTGACATAGACAGAGATGTAAGCCATAGCTCCGTGTCTTCCTTTGCGGATGTCACCCGGATCACCATCGAAGACACCGCGAGACTCCAAGCGGACATCAACCAAATCTTCAAATGGGCCACTCAAAACAATGTGAAGTTCAATGAAGAGAAATTTCAACTACTAAGGTATGGAAAGCTTGAAATTAAAATTGCATCAGGTTATACAACAAATTCTAACTTTACGATAGAGTAATGTGAAGGACCTGGGAGTGATAATGTCAGAGAATCTCGCCTTCAAAAACCGCAACAATGTATCTACCGCATCCGCTAGGAAAATGATAAGATGGATAACGAGAACCTTCAAAACTAGGGATGCAAAACCCATGATGATTCTCTTCAAATTGCTTGTTCTCTCTAGGCTGGAATACTGCTGTACACTAACGACCCCCTTCAAGGCTGGCGACATTGCAGACCTGGAGAGTGTACAAAGAACTTTCACGGCACATATAAATACGATAAGGCACCTAAATTACTGGGAACGGTTGAAGTCCCTTGATTTGTATTCCCAAGAACGTAGACGAGAGAGATACATGTTAATATACACTTGGAAAATCCTATAGGGATTAGTACCAAACTTTCACACGAAAAATCACTCCATATGAAAGCAAAAGACTCGGTAGGAGATGCAACATTCCCCCAATGAAAAGCAGGGTCGCCACGAGTACACTGAGAGACAGCACAATTAGTGTCCAGGGCTCAAGACTGTTCAACTACCTCCCAGCATACATAAGGGGGATTACCAATAGACCCTTGGCTGTATTCAAGAAGGCACTGGACAGGCACCTAAAGTCAGTACCTGACCAGCCGGTTTGTGCTTCGTATGTCAGCTTGCGTGCAGTCAGCAGTAGCAGCCTGGTTGATCAAACCCTGATCCACCAAGAGGGCTGGTCTCAGACCCAACCGCGCGGGCGTTGACTCCCAGAAACCCTCTCCAGAAAAACTCCAGATATACCACAAACGTAGTTGAAGTTCTAACAGTAAAGATCGAGAACCAGAACCTAGTCGTGATGGTTGTATATAAGCCACCAGATGCAACCTCCCAACGGTTCAAGGAACAGCTGCTGAAAATTCATTACTATCTGGAAAGCCTTCCAGCTCCATCCCCAAACATCTTACTGGTTGGTGACTTCAACCTAAGGCATACAAAATGAAAGAATGTAGGAAATAATGTTATAGAAGAGACAGTCACTGGAAGCAGCGCAGATGAAGTCACACACACATGAGCTGCTGAATCTGTGCACTAAACACACCATAAGTCAGCAGATAGTTGAGCCAACAAGACTGGAGAACACACTTGACCTTATTTTCACAAATATTGGGGACCTGGTAATATACATAACAATATCAAAAGCAACAAATTCCAATCACACTCTTATCAAAGTTCAGGCTTACATGTGCAGGGGTACTGACCAGCAATATGAAGGTGTCTTCACTAAATACAACCTCAATAACAAAAGCATCAACTGGAATCAGGTGAACCATGTCTTAAATGTAACATGTTGGGAAGATATCTTAAATAACATGGATCCAACATAGATCAACTTCCTGGTAGTTGAGGTATGTTCAAGGCATATTCTCCTAAGAAAAAAGAAAAGAAGTAAACTGGATAGAGAAAGAAGCTCCCTCTACAGAAAACGACGACGAATCACTGAACTCCTTAAAAGAAAGCTAGATTATCTGATACACGGAAGGAAGCACTGACCAGGGAAGTGAAAGGTATTGACCTTAAGCTAAAGGAGTCAAACATGATCAAGTAGAGACAGAAGGAACTAAAAGTGATTAGTGAAATTGAAAGAAATTCGAAATATTTCTTTTTGTGGGGAATTTCGTGATTCCCCAGAACCGTTATGCCCACCTCCCTGGTGGGGGGAATGTAGGGAAGGTGGGAACGACGCCTGGAGAAGTGTCAATTCTGTATATACCTAATTACAAAGAATTAGCCTTGTAACTCCTATTTTAATTATACACTGGAATTACTATGTTACTACTACACATATTTAAGTTAAGTTAGAGATAGTCGCTTATCTTAAGGCAGTAGTTACACTTCCCGTAAATAAGAACGCCTTAGGCACCTACAGCCCCCTAGTTTGAGTGCCCACAAGGGTAGGCTGAACCGACACTGGGTCAGTCACAATTCAACTGTGAGAAGAGCGCCTTCCCTTCTGTGTCCTTGTGCGGTGAATACACTTGTATACCATACGATCACCACAGGCAAGGGACTCACTAGCTGGAGCAGGCAGTTGCATGACTCTCACAGGTAATTCTCAGGTATCCCCCTGCTCCTAACACTACTACTTGAGTATAAATAAATGAATTCAGGTAAGTACACATGTGTAGAGGTGGCACCAACGACCATAGATTACCATATCAGCTGCCTGTCACAACCACACTGCCTACTGTGAGGAATGAAGGTCAGTACACCGTTGACTGAAGTTACCCTGAAGTGATGTGGCAGATTTCAGACTGAATTCACGACTGAAACAAGGGACAACTAACCCGGCTCAGCCATGACCCCACACACACACACTGCCTTAATTCCCCATACTTTTCATATGTAAAAACAGGTCAAAAAGCACATCTAGTGTCGGGCCTCTGCTCAGACAATATAGGACTTAAACAGATAACAACAAAGAAATGAGGGATATAATGAACTCTCAATGCGACTGTTTAGCTAGCCACTAATAAGTCTCAAGATCAACAATCGAAACAGGTTTTTTTTACGAATAAGCCTCCGTTAACATATGCCAATTTTCTGACAATACTCTAACTCCATCAGACTTTGAAAAAACTACTGACATCATCCGCATGCACTCAGCCCCGGGTCCAGACACTTGGAACTCTGCGTTCATTAAGAACCGCAAGAAACCCCTCTCGTGTACAATAACCATGCTATGGAAAAGAAGCAAAGACATAGGTAAAATTCCACAGTCACTAAAAACGACGGATATAGCTGCAAAGCATTAGCTAAGAACTATAGACCAATAGCTCTAACGTCCAACGTCATAAAAATCTTTGAAAGAGCGCTGAGAAGCATGATTGTAAACTAAATGGATTCCTTAAAACTGCACAATATAGGGCAATATGGGTTCAGAGAGGGTCGCTCCTGCCTCTTACAACTACTGGATCACTATGAAATGTCTTGGATGGACTGGAAGACAAACAGAATACGGATGTACTGTACACAGACTTTGCAAGACTTTGACAAGTGCGATCGTGGTGCAATAGCACACAAAATGCGTGCTAAAGGGATAACTGGCAAAGTCAGCAGATAGGTCTTCAACTTTCTAACCAATCGAACACAAAGAGTAGTGGTAGGAGGCTGCCAAAGTGAAGAGCTCTGTTCCACAAAGCACAGTACTCGCCCCCATCCTGTTCCTCATAATCTTATCAGACGTAGACAGAGATGAAATCCACAGCACCGTATCATTCTTTGCAGACGATACTAGGATCTGCATGAGACTGTAATCCATTGAAGACAAGGTTAACCTCCAAGAAGATATAAAACTAGTTTTCCAGTGAACAATGGAAAGCAATATAATGTTCAGTAAAGACAAATTCCAACTACTCCGTTATGGAAAACTGGAGGAGATAACTAGAACATAGTATACTACAAACTCTAATTATACTGTAGAGTGAAAAAGTAATGTGAGGAACCTGGGAGTGGTAATGTCTGAAAATCTGACTTTCAAGGATCACAACTGCGCCACTGTCACATCTGCAAAGAAAATAATAGGATGGATAATGGGAACGTTAAAAACAAGAGATGCCAAGCCAGTGATGATCAATTTTAAATCACTTGTTCTCTCTAGGCTGAAATACTGCTGTACATTAACATCTCTCTCCAAAGCAGGTAAAACTGAAGGTCTAGAAAATGTACTGAGAACCTTCACTGAATGTGTAAGTTCCATCATTCACCTTAAATACTAGGAACGCTTGGAATCATGCGAGAGAGGTGTATTATAATTTCCGAGAGAGATAAATCATAATGGAATGGAATGGACCGCAATATGCACACAAAAATCACTCTCTACGAAAACAAAAGACTTGACAGGTGGTGCAAAATACCCCCAATGAAAAGTAGGGGCGCCATGGGCACAATAAGAGAAAACCCAAAGTGTCCGGAGCCCAAGACTGTTCAACAGCCTCCCACCAATCCTAAAGGGAATCACCAATAGACCCTTGGCTGCCTTCAAGATGGAGCTGTATATATACTTAAAGTCGGTAACATGATTCACCGGGAGGCCTGGTCGTCGACCAGGCCTCCCGGTGGGACGTTGACCTCCGGAATATCCTTCAGATAGACTCCAAGTAGGTAGATTACAACGATCACCATTATAACCATCATCACTATTACAACACCAACACCATTCCCACCAATATGACCACAACACCATTACCATTACAACCATCACCACTACAACAATCATCTTTATTACAACCATTATTACGAAGAGAAGTAATAAATGGCCTATGAGACCTGGTCATAATGGGAATTGGAGCAAATAAACTCAGCAGTGGACTATAATGTATATTTTGCTTTCACCCACTATATGCAAATATGTACACTATGTAAAATATGTACAGATAGAATAATAATAAGTGTACACCACTGTGACAGATGGCAAAGCAGAAGCCAGAGAGAGTACACATTACTCAACCAGCAGATAGGCAAGTCTGCCAATGCTTACCGCAAGTGAACCATGTGGCTTCAGCTTTGGCGGGCTTGCCTGCAATTGGTCAATGAACCAATGAACTGATTTAACGTTGGTAACCTATTAATAGTTAAACCCTCAGCACCCGGTTCACTGGTTAGGAGGCAGCCTATATGGGAGTGTGACATATGCCAAATAAATTGTAACATACTCTTTACATGCCACACCCTCACTCCAAAAGGGCTCTAATAGTCAGGACTAGGCCTCCACCTCCATGGGCACAATGGTGCCATGGCACTGAACAATAAAGGAGCCACCTTTCCTCTCAACCATCCAACTCATTAAATAAGACTTTTCTCAAGACTAAAAGTTAAACTATCCTAAAGCAAGACAGCAGACAGTAGGGCAAACACTTGTTCAAGACACCTGTGGATGACAGCAGAATGTCCCTGGTCACAGACCGGGCCGCGGGGGCGTTGACCCCCGAAACTCTCTCCAGGTAAACTCCAGGTAAACTAAAAAAAAAAACTCTCCATTATTAAAAATCATATTTATAAATGGGTGAGAAACAGAACTAAGTTACCCATATGGTCCTTAACACATCCTAACCTAATTATTTAAACACGGGAGAGTGCATCAGCCAGCCCAATGTCCTTGTCGGCAATGTGTATGACTCTAATGTTATAGGGTTGCAACCTTAGACTCCATCTCATCAGATGTGTGTTGTGGTTTTTTCATGGTGATGAGGTAGACGAGTGGGTTGTGATTGCTGTGATCGCCTGGGACGATTGTCCCAGGTAGACTTCGAAATGTTGCAATGCAACTATCAGAGATAGGGCTTCTTTCTCTATGGTGGCATAATCCCTTTGGAGAGGTTGATACTTGGCAGAGAAGTAAGCAACAGGCTGCAACCACTCTTCCCCAGATTTTTGTAGGAGTGCTGCTGCAACAACTCTTTCCCGGATTTTTGTAGGTGTACTGCCCCTACCCATGACTCTCATGCATCAACCTGTAATACAAAAGGTTTTGAAAAATCGGGAACAGGAGAATGGGTGTAGTACAAAGTAGGTGTTTGACATTGTTAAATTATTCTTGACTCTCTGGGGGTCCATTGAAGGTTTTGTTTCTCACTGGAAAGTGAGGTTAGGGGGCTACAACATCTGCAAAGTTCTTACAGTAGCGTCTGTAGAAACCTGCTATCTGTAAGAAATGCTGGAGGGATTTCCTATCATGATGTACTGGGTAATTCTTAATGGCAAGAATTTTAGCAAACTTAGGGGCTATTTTATCGTTACCTACTTCATGGCTCAAAAACGTAGACTGGCCAGAGGATGACTTACACAAATTAACAGTTAATGGGAAACTCTTAAATTGTCCAGGTAAGCTGCAGTGCCTTCAGGTCGTTTAATAGCCTGATGGATCAGATTCTGAAACGTTGCTGGAGAGTTTGCATTCCAAATGTGATTACTTTATATGGAATTATGAAAGCAGAGATTTCCTTCGCCTTATCTGTCAAAGGTACCTGATAGTAACCTTTAAGGAGATCTAGTTTGGCAACAAAAGTAGCCTTACCCTCAAAGTCCACTGTGTCATCCACACTTGGCAGAGGATAAGTATCAGGAATAATGACCTCATTCATCTTCCAGTAGTCTGTACGCATTCAAAACCTTCCATCAGACTTCTTAACAAGGATGCCCAATGAAGCTCACGGACAAAGTGACTCCTCCACTAATTCGTGTTCTAACAGAAATGCTACCTACTGTTGAAGCTGCCTCTGTTTTTCAGGATTAGCTCTGTAAGGGGAGAGTTTAATAGGATTAGTGTTTCCAGCATCTACATCATGATATTCTAGGGTACATTTTTTTCTGGACATCCGAAAATATGTCGAAGTTAGCAAGAGGACAGATGAACTTAGTATTTGGTTTTCAGACAGCCCCAACAATAAAGGGCTGGGGTCCTTGAGGATTTAATTAGGAAGCTTAACTTAAATCTCTGGAATGGCGTGATGGGACTTTGTGCGCTACTAAATATTATAATCTGATTTATATGGTAAATTTTGCTCTTCGTGAGTTTATCAAGGGGAGCTAACACATAATTTACACCAGAAAATTTACTTACGATTTGCATTGGTCCCATAAATCTAGATTTTAAAGCTTCTCTAAAAGCAATAACTAAAGTTAATATCCTGGTCACTCTGGATAGACTGAGGAATGTCAAAGTAAGTTATAAATTTAGTTATAACTTTAAAAATGGCTTTAGTGCTTGTACTGCTCATTGAGACATCTTAACGATGGTAAATAGGTATTGGTTGCCTGACTTTGGTTTTGGTAATGGTCCCACATAATCAATAATTAGCTCTGCAAACGGTTCTCCATCTGCAGATCTGGGATGGAGTTGCGCAGGTTTAATGCAGTGTCCAGGTTTACCTATTTGTTGATATTCCCTACAAGAGGGGATGTGATTCTTCACATCTTGCCTTAATTTTGGCCAGTAAAACTCTTTCAGTATTCTGTAACGAGTTTTTGTACTTCCCAAATGACCTCCTAAAGAGGAATTATGAGCTTTGTTAAAAATTTGTAACCTAAATTTCTTAGGAACTACCAGTTTATCTATTTTTTGGCTTCCACCTACCTCCTTACCAGTCTCAGTGCATTGCAGTAGGTTGTGTTTAATTTTATATTTGTCTGGGTGATCTGAGTGGGATTCACCCATGGCTGCTTGAAAAGCAAAGTTTTTCCCGAAAGAACAGTCCCTCGATCATGGAAACAAAAATATCTGGCAATCTTGGAACCTTGGAGACAGAATAATAAGTGTACATCACTGTGACAGATGGCAAAGCAGAAGCCAGAGAGGGTACACCGTGCTCAACCAGCAGGTAGGCAAATCTGCCAATGCTTACCGCAAATGAACCACAATGCTTCAGCTTAGGTGGGATTGCCTGTGAATGGCCACTGTACCAAGGTACTGATTTAACGACGGGTACCCTAGTGATTGTTAAACCCTTAGCACCTGGTTCGCTGGTTGGGAGGGAGCCTATATGGGAGTGTGACATGCACCAAGTAAATTGTAACATACTCTTTGTGTGACACAACCATTATCACCAATAGAACATCATCATTATTACAACCACCATCACCATTTCAAGACAGTCACCATTACAACGCCATCACCATTACAACCCCATTACCATTACAACATCTTCGCCATTAAACCACCGTCTCCATTACAACCATCATCACCATTACAACCATCATCACCATTACAACCATCATCACCATTACAACTATCATCACCATTACAACCATCACCATAACACCATCACCATTACAACCATCAACACCATTACAATCATCATCACTATTACAACCATCGTCACCATTAAAACCATCACCATTACAACTCCACCATTACAACACTATCACCAATACAACCATCATCACCATTACAACACCATCACCATTACAACATCATTACAGCACCATCACAAAACCATCACCATTACAACCATCATCACTACTACAACACCATCATCAATACAACCACCATCACCATTACAACATTGTAATAAAGTTGGTAGAATTACCGACAGTATGCAAAGTAAAAGGACACAAGTGCAACTAATGTGACATTTATTGTGGCAACGTTTCGCTCTCCAGGAGCTTTATCAAGCCAAAAAGCTCCTGGAGAGCGAAACGTTGCCACAATAAATGTCACATTAGTTGCACTTGTGTCCTTTTACTTTACATACCATTACAACATGTTACAAACAACGCGATTTCTAATAATCATAGAGATTTCCAGTGAATACTAGAATGGACTGCCCTTCTAGCATCCAGCCTCTTACTGGGTTTTCGTAACAATTAGTCAGTATCCTTGTCCAATTATCCATTAGAATTCAATAAGAATTATTAGTGCTTCAGGATTACAACTGGTAGGCTACTAACTAAAGAAATTAAAATTTAATAAGTTTATTAACAAACAAAATTGTCTAGGAGTATATTATCAAATTAAAATAAATTAATCAATTTAAACAAATTAATAATAATAATCACTTCTCTCGTGTACAGTAGTATTGTGCTGAAGGCATATATCACATTTATACATCTTAAGTACCGTCTGGTACATTAACCTTTAATAATACAATATACAAATAAGTTTGTGTGTATGTGTGTAAGTGCTCTAAGTAGTTCGCTATGTCTCACGATTCTATTAGACTTAAACCAGTGACTGACAAAGTCCTCACATCGACTAACTTCTTGACCACCTGGCAATCAGAACAGCTTGCTTGAACAATAAAACGACTGTTAAGCCCAATAGCAATATAACAAGCAACTGCGACACAGAATCAGGAACAAGGAGATAATATAACGACACTAAGTAGGGACCATCAGCAGATCCTCCACAAAGGTCACAAAACTCCCATACTACTGAATCTAAGTTCAGCATAAGAAAATCCCCGACTGTGACAGCACACAGATACCAGTACAAGTTAGGTCAGAAGCTACAGCTCAGGACCTGAGTTGCTCAGAGTGTCTATGAGACACACAACCTCAGTACAACGTCGAAAATCACTAAGTCTAGACAATGTTCTGTGAACAGTTCTACAGAACCAACAACAAGAAAGCGACAGAGACAATCTTCCAACAAGGGCCAATAAGGAAATATAAAAAACATATGCAGTATAATGTGATCCTTTATTGACAACGTTTCGCCCACACAGTGGGCTTTTTCAAGTCACAAACTGATCTACCTGGGGTGGAAGGTACGTGAGTATTTATTGTCAGGTTCACCAGAACACCAATACGCAAGCAAGTCTGGCGATACAAGGAATGCCTGTGTACAACACCGTAATTCACACAACTACTTGATAAACTACAGAAACTCAAGACTTATCACCACAGAAGACAACACTCAGTACCGAAGAATCCTGGAATCATCACTTATTTCTATATCCGACAACTTCAACCAGAATAGTGGCTTCTATAACATAGCTAAACCACTTGCCAAGAAACTTCTCCATCGCTATCCCACATAAGAACATAGGAATGGAAGAACACTGCAGAAGGTCTGCTCACAAACTTATCCAATCTCCTTTCCAAGCTACCCAAGATTTTAGACTCTGTAACTCCACTCGGCACATCATCAGATGCAGCATTCTCCACCTGACCTCAGCATTCTGAACCTGACTATAAATACTCGCATACCTTCCACCCCAGGTAGATCTGTTTGTGACTTGAAAAAGCCCACTGTGTGGTCGAAACGTTGTCAATAAAGTATCACATTATACTGCATATGTGTTTATATTTCCATTGTGTCAGTATTTTATACCATTTATTTCCAAGGGCCAATAAGGGAGAGTTAGGCGCGTCTTGTCAGGAATACGTCCAACCACCAAGAGAGTCTAGCTCAGACTGACTACTTCAGGCGAGGTGTGAACACCCCCTTGATCACATGATAGCTCCGTGGACAGTTGCTGCCCAGCAACACCGAGAAGCCTGCAGAGTAACGAGTCACGAGCGATAATTAGATAATTACAATAGTTAGACAATCAAGACTTGAACTATGAGAACATAATAATATATCAATATTACATCCTATCTAACAATATAACTAAGTCAAATAATAATATAAAGCAATGTATTTATGATTTAGCTATTATCGCAAATATAAGCAATATAAAATTATATGAAAAGTTAATATACATTATATATATTGTGACCCATTCAGGGGTCGCAACAACACTCGAGGGTTACACTAGTGTGTTACACTCGAGGGTTACACTTGTGTGTTACACTCGAGGGTTACACTCGAGGGTTACACTAGCGTGTTTCACTCGAGGGTTACACTTGTGTGTTACACTCGAGGGTTACACTCGATGGTTACACTTGTGTGTTACACTCGAGGGTTACACTCGAGGGTTACACTTGTGTGTTACACTCGAGGGTTACACTTTTGTGTTACACTCGAGAGTTACACTTGTGTGTTACACTCGAGGGTTACACTTGTGTGTTACACCCGAGGGTTACACTTGTGTGTTATACTCGAGGGTTACACTTGTGTGTTACACTCGAGGGTTACACTCGAGGGTTGCACTTGTGTGTTACACTCGAGGGTTACACTTGTGTTACACTAGAGGGTTACACTCGAGGGTTACACTAGTATGTTACACTCGAGGGTTACACTTGTGTGTTACATTCGAGGGTTACACTCGAGGGTTACACTTGTGTGTTACACTCGAGGGTTACACTTTTGTGTTACACTCAAGGGTTACACTCGAGGGTTTCACTTGTGTGTTACACTCGAGAGTTACACTTGTGTGTTACACTCGAGAGTTACACTTGTGTGATACACTCGAGGGTTACACCCGAGGGTTACACTTGTGTGTTACACTCGAGGGTTACACTTGTGTTTTACACCCGAGGGTTACACTTGTGTGTTACACTCTAGGGTTACACTCAAGGGTTACACTTGTGCGTTACACTCGAGGGTTACACTTGTGTGTTACATCGAGGGTTACACTCGAGGGTTACACTTGTGTGTTACACTCGAGGGTTACACTCAAGGGTTACACTTGTGTGTTACACTCGAGGGTTACACTCGAGGGTTACGCTTGTGTGTTACACTCGTGGGTTACACTTGTGTGTTATACTCGAGGGTTACACTCGAGGGTTACACTTGTGTGTTACACTCGAGGGTTACACTTGTGTGTTACACTCGAGGATTACACTCGAGGGTTACACTAGTGTGTTACACTCGAGGGTTACACTTGTGTGTTACACTCGAGGGTTACACTAGCGTGTTTCACTCGAGGGTTACACTTGTGTGTTACACTCGAGGGTTACACTCGATGGTTACACTTGTGTGTTACACTCGAGGGTTACACTCGAGGGTTACACTTGTGTGTTACACTCGAGGGTTACACTTTTGTGTTACACTCGAGAGTTACACTTGTGTGTTACACTCGAGGGTTACACTTGTGTGTTACACCCGAGGGTTACACTTGTGTGTTATACTCGAGGGTTACACTTGTGTGTTACACTCGAGGGTTACACTCGAGGGTTGCACTTGTGTTACACTCGAGGGTTACACTTGTGTTACACTCGAGGGTTACACTCGAGGGTTACACTAGTGTGTTACACTCGAGGGTTACACTTGTGTGTTACACTCGAGGGTTACACTTGTGTTACACTCGAGGGTTACACTCGAGGGTTTCACTTGTGTGTTACACTAGTGAGTTACACTAGAGGATTACACTTGTGTGTTACACTCGAGGGTTACACTCGTTACATGGTTACACTTGTGTGTTACACTCGAGGGTTACACTGTTACACTCGTTACACTTGTGTGTTACACTCGAGGGTTACACTCGAGGGTTACACTTGTGTGTTACACTCGAGGGTTACACTTTTATGTTACACTCGAGAGTTACACTTGTGTGTTACACTCGAGGGTTACACTTGTGTGTTACACACGAGGGTTACACTTGTGTGTTATACTCGAGGGTTACACTTGTGTGTTACACTCGAGGGTTACACTCGAGGGTTGCACTTGTGTGTTACACTCGAGGGTTACACTTGTGTTACACTAGAGGGTTACACTCGAGGGTTACACTAGTATGTTACACTCGAGGGTTACACTTGTGTGTTACATTCGAGGGTTACACTCGAGGGTTACACTTGTGTGTTACACTCGAGGGTTACACTTTTGTGTTACACTCAAGGGTTACACTCGAGGGTTTCACTTGTGTGTTACACTCGAGAGTTACACTTGTGTGTTACACTCGAGAGTTACACTTGTGTGATACACTCGAGGGTTACACCCGAGGGTTACACTTGTGTGTTACACTCGAGGGTTACACTTGTGTTTTACACCCGAGGGTTACACTTGTGTGTTACACTCTAGGGTTACACTCAAGGGTTACACTTGTGCGTTACACTCGAGGGTTACACTTGTGTGTTACATCGAGGGTTACACTCGAGGGTTACACTTGTGTGTTACACTCGAGGGTTACACTCAAGGGTTACACTTGTGTGTTACACTCGAGGGTTACACTCGAGGGTTACGCTTGTGTGTTACACTCGTGGGTTACACTTGTGTGTTATACTCGAGGGTTACACTCGAGGGTTACACTTGTGTGTTACACTCGAGGGTTACACTTGTGTGTTACACTCGAGGATTACACTCGAGGGTTACACTAGTGTGTTACACTCGAGGGTTACACTTGTGTGTTACACTCGAGGGTTACACTAGCGTGTTTCACTCGAGGGTTACACTTGTGTGTTACACTCGAGGGTTACACTCGATGGTTACACTTGTGTGTTACACTCGAGGGTTACACTCGAGGGTTACACTTGTGTGTTACACTCGAGGGTTACACTTTTGTGTTACACTCGAGAGTTACACTTGTGTGTTACACTCGAGGGTTACACTTGTGTGTTACACCCGAGGGTTACACTTGTGTGTTATACTCGAGGGTTACACTTGTGTGTTACACTCGAGGGTTACACTCGAGGGTTGCACTTGTGTTACACTCGAGGGTTACACTTGTGTTACACTCGAGGGTTACACTCGAGGGTTACACTAGTATGTTACACTCGAGGGTTACACTTGTGTGTCGAGGGTTACACTCGAGGGTTACACTTGTGTGTTACACTCGAGGGTTCGATGGTTACACTTGTGTGAGGGTTACACTCGAGGGTTACACTTGTGTGTTACACTCGAGGGTTACACTTGTGTGTTACACTCGAGAGTTACACTTGTGTACACCCGAGGGTTACACTTGTGTGTTACACTAGGGAGGATTACACTTGTGCGTTACACTCGAGGGTTACACTTGTGTGTTACACTCGAGGGTTACACTCAAGGGTTACACTTGTGTGTTACACTCGAGGGTTACACTCGAGGGTTACACTTGTGTGTTACACTCGAGGGTTACACTTGTGTGTTACACTCGAGGGTTACACTAGCGTGTTTCACTCGAGGGTTACACTTGTGTGTTACACTCGAGGGTTACACTTGTGTGTTACACTCGAGGGTTACACTTGTGTGTTACACTCGAGGGTTACACTCGAGGGTTACACTTGTGTGTTACACTCGAGGGTTACACTTGTGTGTTACACTCGAGGGTTACACTCGAGGGTTACACTTGTGTGTTACACTCGAGGGTTACACTCGAGGGTTACACTTGTGTGTTACACTCGAGGGTTACACTCGAGGGTTACACTAGTGTGTTACACTTGAGGGCTACACTTGTGTGTTACACTCGAGGGTTACACTTGTGTTACACTCGAGGGTTACACTTGTGTTACACTCGAGGGTTACACTCGAGGGTTACACTAGTGTGTTACACTCGAGGGTTACACTTGTGTGTTACACTCGAGGGTTACACTCGAGGGTTACACTAGTGAGTTACACTAGAGGATTACACTTGTGTGTTACACTCGAGGGTTACACTCGATGGTTACACTTGTGTGTTACACTCGAGGGTTACACTCGAGGGTTACACTTGTGTGTTACACTCGAGGGTTACACTTTTGTGTTACACTCGAGAGTTACACTTGTGTGTTACACTCGAGGGTTACACTTGTGTGTTACACCCGAGGGTTACACTTGTGTGTTATACTCGAGGGTTACACTTGTGTGTTACACTCGAGGGTTACACTCGAGGGTTGCACTTGTGTGTTACACTCGAGGGTTACACTTGTGTTACACTAGAGGGTTACACTCGAGGGTTACACTAGTATGTTACACTCGAGGGTTACACTTGTGTGTTACATTCGAGGGTTACACTCGAGGGTTACACTTGTGTGTTACACTCGAGGGTTACACTTTTGTGTTACACTCAAGGGTTACACTCGAGGGTTTCACTTGTGTGTTACACTCGAGAGTTACACTTGTGTGTTACACTCGAGAGTTACACTTGTGTGTTACACTCGAGGCTTACACCCGAGGGTTACACTTGTGTGTTACACTCGAGGGTTACACTTGTGTTTTACACCCGAGGGTTACACTTGTGTGTTACACTCTAGGGTTACACTCAAGGGTTACACTTGTGCGTTACACTCGAGGGTTACACTTGTGTGTTACATCGAGGGTTACACTCGAGGGTTACACTTGTGTGTTACACTCGAGGGTTACACTCAAGGGTTACACTTGTGTGTTACACTCGAGGGTTACACTCGAGGGTTACGCTTGTGTGTTACACTCGTGGGTTACACTTGTGTGTTATACTCGAGGGTTACACTCGAGGGTTACACTTGTGTGTTACACTCGAGGGTTACACTTGTGTGTTACACTCGAGGATTACACTCGAGGGTTACACTAGTGTGTTACACTCGAGGGTTACACTTGTGTGTTACACTCGAGGGTTACACTAGCGTGTTTCACTCGAGGGTTACACTTGTGTGTTACACTCGAGGGTTACACTCGATGGTTACACTTGTGTGTTACACTCGAGGGTTACACTCGAGGGTTACACTTGTGTGTTACACTCGAGGGTTACACTTTTGTGTTACACTCGAGAGTTACACTTGTGTGTTACACTCGAGGGTTACACTTGTGTGTTACACCCGAGGGTTACACTTGTGTGTTATACTCGAGGGTTACACTTGTGTGTTACACTCGAGGGTTACACTCGAGGGTTGCACTTGTGTGTTACACTCGAGGGTTACACTTGTGTTACACTAGAGGGTTACACTCGAGGGTTACACTAGTATGTTACACTCGAGGGTTACACTTGTGTGTTACATTCGAGGGTTACACTCGAGGGTTACACTTGTGTGTTACACTCGAGGGTTACACTTTTGTGTTACACTCAAGGGTTACACTCGAGGGTTTCACTTGTGTGTTACACTCGAGAGTTACACTTGTGTGTTACACTCGAGAGTTACACTTGTGTGTTACACTCGAGGGTTACACCCGAGGGTTACACTTGTGTGTTACACTCGAGGGTTACACTTGTGTTTTACACCCGAGGGTTACACTTGTGTGTTACACTCTAGGGTTACACTCAAGGGTTACACTTGTGCGTTACACTCGAGGGTTACACTTGTGTGTTACATCGAGGGTTACACTCGAGGGTTACACTTGTGTGTTACACTCGAGGGTTACACTCAAGGGTTACACTTGTGTGTTACACTCGAGGGTTACACTCGAGGGTTACGCTTGTGTGTTACACTCGTGGGTTACACTTGTGTGTTATACTCGAGGGTTACACTCGAGGGTTACACTTGTGTGTTACACTCGAGGGTTACACTTGTGTGTTACACTCGAGGATTACACTCGAGGGTTACACTAGTGTGTTACACTCGAGGGTTACACTTGTGTGTTACACTCGAGGGTTACACTAGCGTGTTTCACTCGAGGGTTACACTTGTGTGTTACACTCGAGGGTTACACTCGATGGTTACACTTGTGTGTTACACTCGAGGGTTACACTCGAGGGTTACACTTGTGTGTTACACTCGAGGGTTACACTTTTGTGTTACACTCGAGAGTTACACTTGTGTGTTACACTCGAGGGTTACACTTGTGTGTTACACCCGAGGGTTACACTTGTGTGTTATACTCGAGGGTTACACTTGTGTGTTACACTCGAGGGTTACACTCGAGGGTTGCACTTGTGTTACACTCGAGGGTTACACTTGTGTTACACTCGAGGGTTACACTCGAGGGTTACACTAGTGTGTTACACTCGAGGGTTACACTTGTGTGTTACACTCGAGGGTTACACTCGAGGGTTACACTAGTGAGTTACACTAGAGGATTACACTTGTGTGTTACACTCGAGGGTTACACTCGATGGTTACACTTGTGTGTTACACTCGAGGGTTACACTAGTATGTTACACTCGAGGGTTACACTTGTGTGTTACACTCGAGGGTTCGAGTGTTACACTTGTGTGTTACACTCGAGGGTTACACTTGTGTGTTACACTCGAGTTACACTTGGTTACTACACTTGTGTGTTACATAGGGTTACACTCAAGGGTTACACTCAAGTGTTACACTCGAGGGTTACACTTGTGTGTTACACTCGAGGGTTACACTCGAGGGTTACACTTGTGTGTTACACTCGAGGGTTACACTCAAGGGTTACACTTGGGTGTTACACTCGAGGGTTACACTCGAGGGTTACACTTGTGTGTTACACTCGAGGGTTACACTTGTGTGTTATACTCGAGGGTTACACTCGAGGGTTACACTTGTGTGGTACATTCGATGGTTACAATAGTGTTTTACACTAGAGGGTTACACTCGAGGGTTACACTAGTGTGTTACACTCGAGGGTTACACTTGTGTGTTACACTCGAGGGTTACACTAGCGTGTTTCACTCGAGGGTTACACTTGTGGGTTACACTCGATGGTTACACTCTTCCTTATAGGCCCTTGTTGGAAGATCGTCTCTTGTCTCATTATTGTTAGTTCTGGAGACTGTTCACAGAACATTGTATAGACTTAGTGATTTTCGAAGTTGTACCGAGGTTGTGTGTCGCATAGACATTCTGAACAACTCAGGTCCTGAGCTGTAGCTTCTGACCTAACTTGTACTGGTATCTGTGTATTATCACAGTTTAGGATTTTCTTATGCTGAACTTAGATTCAGTATTATGGGAGTTTTGTGACTTTTGTGGAGGATCTGCAGATGGTCCCTACTTAGTGTCGTTATATTATCTCCTTGTCCTGATTCTGTGTTGCAGTTGCTTGTTATATTGCTATTGGGCTTAACATTCTTTTGTTGTTCAAGCAGATTGTTCTGATTACCAGTTGGTCAAGAAGTTAGTTTATTTGAGGACTTTGTCAGTCACTTGTTTAAGTCTAGTCGAGTCTTGAGACATAGCGAACTACTTAAAGCACTTACACACATACACAAACTTACTTGCACATATTTGTAATATCTTATTAAATGTTAATGTACCAGACGGTACTTAAGAATTATAAATGCGATATGTGCTTTCAGCACAATAATACTGTAAACGAGAGAAGTGATTATTATTATTTTGATTATTATTAATTTGTTTGAATTGATTAATTTAATTTAATAATATACCTCTAGACGATACTCAATAAATTTATTAAATTTTATTTTCTCTAGTTAGTAGCCTACCAGTTGTAGTCCTGAAGCACTATTGAATCATACTGAATTCTAATGGATAATTGGACAAGGATACTGACTAATTGTTACGAAAACCCAGTAACAGGCTGGATGCTAGAAGGGCAGTCCTTTCTAGTATTCACTGGAGATCTCTAAGCTTTTAGAATCGCGTGTTTTGTAACAGTCACACTCGAGGGTTACACTAGAGGGTTACACTCGAAGTTACAAAGGTTCCTCAAAGATTAAACTCAAAGCTTGCACTTGAGAGTAACACTCGGTCCTCGCACTCAAGGGTTACACTTAAGGATCTGAATGGTATACTACAGGATTTCCTGTTCTCATTATGTATCCAAAGTCTGTGTTCATACGAATACTGGAGAATAGAGGTCTATCAGGCTTGATCCGTGGAAGTAGAGGGGTAGCTCCAAGTATCTGAATCAAGAACCCTTCACCAGGGCAAAGGTGTGCCTTTTTACTTCAAGAATGAAGGACCCGTTGTATTTAACAGAATATTTCTCATTCCCAAGGAGCTACAGAACCCAAGTGATGTTAGTTCTTCCTTCCGATTACTACAGAAAGAAATAAGAGAGATATGGATCACTTTGTGGTTTTTAATTTTGTCCAAACCTCAGATTGGATGGGGTGTAGGTATTTCAAGAGTGTGGTGTATACTCAAGAATAGAGTAATCTGCTAATCCCTCGTACAGTTTTACAGTCCTACAGCCACTACTGTCTAAATATGACTTTTCTGAAGCCTCTACTACCACTCCATCCAACAGCACCCTCTTGGGAGCACCGCTGGGTCACCAGGCCATCGACACAGTCCTCAAGGACAACCTGAATGACCTGAAGAAAATGGAGAGAATAAGTGATCTTGATGCCCATGATGCCCTGTATCTCCTTACAAGGTGTCTTACTCTTCTAAGACTCCCTTTTTGAGGTGCGCACCCATTTCGACAACCCAACACTCAACGAATATGACTCACTCCTGATATTGTATCATTAAGAAGACATTGAGTCTGTCACTGGAATATTAGCTGTGGGATCAAGCAACTCTTCCAGTGCGACTGGGAGATACAGGATTGCGCAAGGCAACGCAGGTACCTTTACCTGCATTTCTGTCCTCGTGTATGGCTTTCATTGGACTACTCAAGAAGATTGTTCCCAAACACTTGAGAAGTGTGGTAGGAGCTCAAGAGCCCAGGTTCACTGAAGCAGCAATGTTGTGGGACACCCTTGCAGACTCCTCAAACAGACCAGCTCCTCCCAAAGACCACAAACAATCCCACTGGGACAAACTGATCATGGAAAAAATTGCCAACACAGTTCTCAACAACGCTTCATGAAATGACAAAGCTCGTCTACTAGCGGTGAAGGCGGCACATTCAGGAGATTTCCTTTTAGCTGTTCCCAATTCCTCCCTTGGCACTCGACTCGACCCACAGGTCATTCAGGTTGGTGTTGCTTTCCTGCTAGCCGCCCACATACTCACAAAACATAGATGTATTTGCAGCAGGGCGTCTGCTGATCAATTCGGACTTTATGGTTTCGCGTGTCATATATCAGAAGGGAAGTATGCCAGACATGAGGTCAACGACATCATAAAGAGAAGCCTCGCCACAGTCCGTTGCCCAGCTGAATGGGAACCCCAAATACTGAGGTCTGAAAGAAGTCAAAAGCGTCCAGATGGAGTTACTATGCTTGCCTGGGACTTCACCTGTGCCGCCACGTTGGCAGACATCTACTTGCCATACTCTGAAGATGAAAGGGGTAGAGCCGCCAGTTACAGTGAGACCCAGATGATCGACAAATATATAGACCTGAGCCCTTGGTATAACTTCAAGTAGGGTCGGACACCCTTGTAGAATGAGGCAAGTGCGCTCTAAAGTTCCTCAAAAAGCTGGGAGAAAAACTCATCACAGAAACTAAGGATCACAAAGCAGCCAGCTTCCTCTTTAAGAGACTCAGTGTTGCGATCAAGCAGGGAAATGCGAGAGGCATTCTGGGCATGCGGCCCACCACCAGGAAGCTGGAAGAATTATTTGAGATGTAGCTCTGAGATGTTATGTATGTTGTTCTACTCCCTATTGTATTTTTGTTAATGTATTTTGTCTTTACATAAAGTCCACTCGATATATATATATATATACATATATATATATATATATATATATATATATATATATATATATATATATATATATATATATATATATATATATATATATATATATATATATATATATATATATGTGTGTGTGTGTGAGACAAGCCACGGAGGGGGGGAATCTTTAGCTCAAGCACTTTCACACTTCTCAGTGCGTCATCAGGAGCTGTGCAATGTTGCAAGGGAGCAACCAAAGCAGGGAGAGAGGTCTCAGAGTAGCGTAGGTGTCACCGGCCACAGTTACCCTTAGACTGGGTTAGTGGTCGGTGCCAACCCCACCCTACCATCATCCCCCCACTCCCCATATGGGGTAGGAGGGTTTCTGAGATGTCAAGTATGAAACTATAAGATATAAAAAAGCCAGCCCTATGCTTTTTCTAATCATTTATAACAGGTCATATGGTTTGAGAAAATAAGTTTCTGGATAGATACTATAGACATGGATAGCTATTATTCTGTGTGACCTTTTCAAATAATGAAAGAAAAGAATACAATGTGCTCTTTGTCCGTTTAAATGTCCTGCTCTGAGGTACTCGAATGTTCTACCCATGTACTCAGAAGTGTCTCTTCCTACATATTGTTTACTATTTTCTCAGTGGCTGTTAACATGCCATACATGGGGACTTCTATGTCTATCCGATAATATTTCTATGATCTAAATTCTACGAATACCCTTTAAGCCTTTCTTTTTTGGAGCCTGACTATGTGCTTTGAAGATGGATGGGGGAACCACACCCATTTGTTTGGTAACACTCTTCGCCGTCTCGCTGCCAATGAAGCAAGGAGTAAGAAATATTTGCCTAGAAGCTGCCAGTTTACTCCAGCCACACCAACTGGGGTTTGGGGTCTCTCAAGGTGGTGAAGCCGCAGCTCATGCGGCAAGGGACCTACCAGAAGACATGACCATAGACAAACTTGATTTTAGAAATGCCTTTAATATGGTGAAGAGAAATGTGGTCTTGCTGGCCATTCGGGATTGGTTTCCTAATCTCTTTCCCTTCATTTCAGCTGCCTACAGCAAACCCTAAATTCTATTGTTTGACAAACATGAAATTCCCTCATCAGAGGGTGTTGAGCAGGGTGATCCACTCTCTTCACTTCTCTTCTGCTTGGCAGTAAGAGAACTAACTTCCAGCATATGCAGCGAGCTCAGCATTTGGTACCTGGATGATGGCACTCTGGCAGGTACTGAAGAGTCCCTGTTGGAGGACCTACAACTGGTGAAGACACAGGGAGAAGCCCAGGGACTCATCCTCAATCCCTCTAACTGTGAAATCATTACAACGAACCGGGATATAATCAATGCTGTGTGAACAATCCTCCCATAAGTCTCTATCACCACTATCACCAGTGGGCACTCTTGGGAGCACCCACTGGGTCACCAAACCATCGGTAACATCCTCAAGGACAAATTGACTGACCTGAAGAGAATGGAGGAGAGAATAAGCGATCTTGATGCACATGATGCCCTATATCTCCTCACAAGGTGTCTTACTATGCCATGGCTCACCCACTTCCTGAGGTGTACACCCTCTTTTAACAACCCAACACTCGACAAATATGACTGAATCTGAATCTGTCACTAGAGGATCGGCAATGGGATCAGGCAACCCTCCCAGTGCGACTGGGAGGTATAGGGGTGTGCAAAGCAATGCAGGTAGCTTTTCCTGCATTTCTGTCTTCGTGTTTGGCTTCCAGTGGATTAGTCAAGAAGTTTGTCCCCAAACGCTTGAGAGACATGGTAGGAGTTCAAGACCCCAGATTCACTGCAGCAGCCATGCGGTGGGACACCCTTGCAGACTACTCCAGTAGACCAGCTCCTCCAAAGAGTACAAACAGTTCCATTGGAACAAACCGATCATGGAAAAAATCGCCAACGTAATGCTCACCAACGCTTCAGGAAAGGACAAAGCTCGTCTCCTAGTGATGAAAGCACAATACTCAGGAGATTTCCTTCTAGGTGTTTCCAATTTCCCTCTGGGCACTCGACTTTACCCACAGGCCATTCGGATTTTGTTGCTCTTCGCCTAGCTTCCCCCATCCTCACCGAACATAGGTGTATTTGCGGCAGGGTGACGGCTGATCAATTCGGACTACATGGTCTCGTGTGTCACACATCAGAAAGGAAGTATGCCAGACATGAGGAGGTCAATGACATTATAAAGAGAAGCCTCTCCACAGCCCATTTCCCACCCCAATGGGAACCCCAAGTGCAGAGGTCTGATGGGAGTCAAAAGCATCCTGATGGAGCCACTATGCTACCCTGGAAGGGTGGAAAGCCTGGGACTACACCTGGGCCGCCACATTGGAAGACACCTACTTCCCATATTCCTTAAAACTAGCTGAAGGGGGTGGATCTGCCAGCCACAGGGAGGCCCAGAAGACCTGCAAATATGAAGACCTTTCCCCTTGCTATAACTTCATCCCAATAGGGTCAGAGACCCTTGGAGCATAGGGCAAGTGTGCTCTAAAGTTCCTCAAAGAGCTGGGTGAAAATCTAATCATAGAAACCAAGGACCACAGAGCGGCCCGCTTCCTGTTACAGAGACTCAGTGTTGCGATCCAGAGGGGAAATGCCTGCAGCATTCTGGGCATGTTGGTTTACTCTCTATTGTATTTTTGTGAATGTTTTGTCATTGTGTTTTGTCTTTAAATAAAATATATATTAAATATATATTAAATATAAGGAGGTGAACGTATTCAGATATTTGGGAGTGGACGTGTCAGCGGATGGGTCTATGAAAGATGAGGTGAATCATAGAATTGATGAGGGAAAAAGAGTGAGTGGTGCACTTAGGAGTCTGTGGAGACAAAGAACTTTGTCCTTGGAGGCAAAGAGGGGAATGTATGAGAGTATAGTTTTACCAACGCTCTTATATGGGTGTGAAGCGTGGGTGATGAATGTTGCAGCGAGGAGAAGGCTGGAGGCAGTGGAGATGTCATGTCTGAGGGCAATGTGTGGTGTGAATATAATGCAGAGAATTCGTAGTTTGGAAGTTAGGAGGAGGTGCGGGATTACCAAAACTGTTGTCCAGAGGGCTGAGGAAGGGTTGTTGAGGTGGTTCGGACATGTAGAGAGAATGGAGCGAAACAGAATGACTTCAAGAGTGTATCAGTCTGTAGTGGAAGGAAGGCGGGGTAGGGGTCGGCCTAGGAAGGGTTGGAGGGAGGGGGTAAAGGAGGTTTTGTGTGCGAGGGGCTTGGACTTCCAGCAGGCATGCGTGAGCGTGTTTGATAGGAGTGAATGGAGACAAATGGTTTTTAATACTTGACGTGCTGTTGGAGTGTGAGCAAAGTAACATTTATGAAGGGATTCAGGGAAACCGGCAGGCCGGACTTGAGTCCTGGAGATGGGAAGTACAGTGCCTGCACTCTGAAGGAGGGGTGTTAATGTTGCAGTTTAAAAACTGTAGTGTAAAGCACCCTTCTGGCAAGACAGTGATGGAGTGAATGATGGTGAAAGTTTTTCTTTTTCGGGCCACCCTGCCTTGGTGGGAATCGGCCGGTGTGATAATAAATAATAAAAAAAAAATAATAAGGGGTGGTAGGAGAATATTAGTGGTGTGAATAAATAGTTTAGAAACCCAACCAGTTGATAAACCAGGCACTTGTGGAACATTTGGGGACTTTTATTCTGAAAGCTTTTTGCCAGCCAGTGGCTTTTTCAGTCCATTCCTGGAAAAGGTGGAAGATGAGGAATAGTTTGAGGTAATCAGTCCCTGAGCCTAGAGTCGATGTGTTGAGTCCATCAGTCTTGACGGACTCAACACATCTCTATTGGTGGTTAACCACACCATAATTGTCAAGCATGTAACTGTAAGATGCTACTCTCTAAACCAGGATAACTATGATCTGGGATCACTATTAATAACGTATTAATATCAATTTGGAGTCTCTCTCTCTCTTTCTCTCTCTCTCTCTCTCTCTCTCTCTCTCTCTCTCTCTCTCTCTCTCTCTCTCTCTCTCTCTCTCTCTCTCTCTCTCTCTCTCTCTCTCTCTCTCTCTTATTCTCTTTCAGGAATAGAAGAGTTAATAAGTAATCTCGTGTGTGTGATGCCCCGCTATGTTGGTTGAGAGGGGCAGTCCAGCAAGTCTGCCAGACCACCTGTAGAGACCTGCTAGACCACATACAGGGTGCAGCCCAGCACGTCTGCCAGACCACCTGTAGAGACCTGCTAGACCACATGCAGGGTGCTACCATATGTTGTAATCCTCACAACCCTCGTGACTTGGACTGTCCTCGACCTTCTCTTTCCCATATCCTCTTGGCGTGTTTTCCGCATTATCTTCGCCTTTCCTTTTTCATGACTTTCTTCCTTCTTGCATTCTTTTCTTTCGCTGCTTAGGCCAGTAGGCCTATTGCAGTTCTTCTCTGCCTCCTTGAGAACAGGTGCTAGTGCTCAATTACTTCAGCCTCTGCTGCTCACATATGCAATTGACTGGACCTGTCTAGCGTGCACCAGTAGATCTACTCTGCTTCTCTATAATCTATTGTACGTCTGCTGAAACTACTACAACGTCCATTACAACAACAACAAAATCTTTTATTTTCATTACACTCTATATTTTTGCTTCTGCCACAACTGTTAAAAATAGTAGTAGTAGTAGTACTGAGTGGGGGTGCACAGTAGAGGTGACTATTGTATCATTAATCAAGGAGGGCAGCCTCTCGCTATTGTTCATTAAATTACACTCAGTGGCCACTTTATTAGGTTCCTCCTGTTAACACTAGATAGGGCCTCCCTTTGCCCCCAGATCAGCCTGAATTTCTCGTGGCATGAATTTAACGAGGTGCTGGAAACATTGCTTAGAGATGGTGCTCCATGTTGATTTGATAATATCACGAAGTTGTCGCAGATTTGTCGGCTGATATGCCAAATTCTGACCCCTGTCATCTGTATGTCTTCCAATCTTCAACTCTCCAGTTTTGGAGAGACTGTGCCCAATTTCCTGTTCTTGGCTGGCAAGAGTGGAACCTGGTGTAATCTTCTGCTGCTGTAACTCATCCATTTCAGTGTTGAACGTGTGCTTTTAGGTACTCTTTTCTGTACTAGACTGCTATAACGAGTCATTATTTGAGTTAATGTCGCCTTCCTGTTAAATTGAACCAGTCTGGCTATTTCCCTCTCATCTATTTTAACAACAACGCATTTTAACCCACATAAATGTTGTTAACTGGATGTTTTAAATTTTTCACACCATTCTTGGCAAGATCTAGCGACTACTGAGCGTGAATTCCAGATATTCATTAGTTTCTGAGACACTCAAACCACACCATCTGGCACCAACAATCACTGTACAGTTAAAGTCCTCTAGAACCCACTTCTTCCCCATATATCTGCGTGCTTGTAGGCTCTGAGGTGCTGCCACGTCATTGGCGCATATGTGGGAAGGGACTTAAATACTGTAGACACTATATAAACCACTTCTTCGCCTATATGCTGCATTCTTTTCAAGAATGAGGGACTGATTACCTCAAACTCCTTCTCATCTTCACCATTCTTCCTTGTACGGACTGATGAAGCCACTGTGTGGCGAAACGTTTCCCCAGTAAAAAATACCCAAGTATTGCATATGTGTCTAATTCATCACCCTGTCAGTTCTCTGTACTATTTATCTACATAGTATCTTGCTGACTAACTTACGAAGAGGTACACAGGCACACAACACTTCACATGTACTCGTAATAATAACAAAAGACTGTCCACTGAAGAAACAATGTTGCTCTAACTGTTGAAATTAGGTACACATATCAAGGACTGCACATCGACCACTTTGTTAAAATGTTGAAATTAGGTACACATATCAAGGACTGCACATCGACCACTCTGTTAAAATGTTGAAATTAGGTACACATATCAAGGACTGCACATCGACCACTCTGTTAAAATGTTGAAATTAGGTACACATATCAAGGATTGCACATCGACCACTTTGTTAAAATGTTGAAATTAGGTACACATATCAAGGACTGCACATCGACCACTCTGTTAAAATGTTGAAATTAGGTACACATATCAAGGACTGCACATCGACCACTCTGTTAAAATGTTGAAATTAGGTACACATATCAAGGACTGCACATCGACCACTCTGTTAAAATGTTGAAATTAGGTACACATATCAAGGACTGCACATCGACCACTCTGTTAAAATGTTGAAATTAGGTACACATATCAAGGACTGCACATCGACCACTCTGTTAAAATGTTGAAATTAGGTACACATATCAAGGACTGCACATCGACCACTCTGTTAAAATGTTGAAATTAGGTACACATATCAAGGACTGCACATCGACCACTCTGTTAAAATGTTGAAATTAGGTACACATATCAAGGACTGCACATCGACCACTCTGTTAAAATGTTGAAATTAGGTACACATATCAAGGACTGCACATCGACCACTCTGTTAAAATGTTGAAATTAGGTACACATATCAAGGACTGCACATCGACCACTCTGTTAAAATGTTGAAATTAGGTACACATATCAAGGATTGCACATCGACCACTCTGTTAAAATGTTGAAATTAGGTACACATATCAAGGATTGCACATCGACCACTCTGTTAAAATGTTGAAATTAGGTACACATATCAAGGATTGCACATCGACCACTCTGTTAAAATGTTGAAATTAGGTACACATATCAAGGACTGCACATCGACCACTCTGTTAAAATGTTGAAATTAGGTACACATATCAAGGACTGCACATCGACCACTCTTAAAATGTTGAAATTAGGTACACATATCAAGGACTGCACATCGACCACTCTGTTAAAATGTTGAAATTAGGTACACATATCAAGGACTGCACATCGACCACTCTGTTAAAATGTTGAAATTAGGTACACATATCAAGGACTGCACATCGACCACTCTTAAAATGTTGAAATTAGGTACACATATCAAGGACTGCACATCGACCACTCTGTTAAAATGTTGAAATTAGGTACACATATCAAGGACTGCACATCGACCACTGTTAAAATGTTGAAATTAGGTACACATATCAAGGACTGCACATCGACCACTCTGTTAAAATGTTGAAATTAGGTACACATATCAAGGACTGCACATCGACCACTCTTAAAATGTTGAAATTAGGTACACATATCAAGGATTGCACATCGACCACTCTGTTAAAATGTCTCAACTGCAAGAGTGATTATCGCACTCTTGCTGCCAAATGCCCACACAGGAAGGAAAATATAAATAAGTAGAGTCCTGAGTGGCAGAATCTTAGCTCCACCAAGACTGACCTGTGCTGCCAACACTCTACTCCATGCTAATACTCAGAACATTCTCCAGGTAACCCAGCAACTGGACTCAGCAATCAGTATCTTTCCAACACTCCCAGATGGCGCTCCCATATGCTCCAATATGCTCACATACCAAACTAGGAAATATATCTTTAGCCATAGAGTGGTCAGGAAGTGGAATAATCTAGATTCTAGAGAGTGATGTGGTAGAGGCCATGTCCACATGGAAGGGTTCATGCAATCGGAAGTAATTATTATAGAAAACGAAGCGCTATGCAGGCAGAAGAAAGAATCCAGCAGCGGCTAGCGGAGAGGCGGGACCAGGAGCTGAAACTCATCCCCGGCAACCATAATTAGATGAGAATGGGGAGGAAGAACGTTCAACTTTTATGGGCAATACAGCCCAGGGTTAAAAGGCAAAAATGTTTAACGGGAAGGGCAGATTCAATAAAGTGAATCACCAGCCCATCACCGGCATCAAAGAGTTTCCAACTCTTGTTGTGGCTACTGAAGGATTAAAGCAAATTATTAATTTGTGTCCTGTTTAATATAAATGAGAAGTAAGACACATAGGCATCTTTATTCCAAAACGTTACGCTTACACAGTAGGTTTCTTCAGTCGAGTACAGAAAGTAGGCAGGAGCAGTAGAGATGTGAAGACGATGCAATCAGTTCATCACCCTTGAAGTAGTAGATTTGACGTGGTCAGTCCCTCAGCCTGGAGAAGAATTCTGTTTCATAGTCTGAGACAATGTGAAGAACCAATGGCAAAGTGGAGACTTATATACTGTCGCCAGTATATAAACAAAGTTTTCCAGTGGGCAACGGTAAACAATATGATGTTCAATGAGGACAAATTCCAACTACTCCGTTATGGAAAACTGGAGGAGATAATAACTAGAACAGAGTATACTACTGACTCCGGCCATACAATAGAGCGGAAAAATAATGTAAGGGACCTGGGAGTAATAATGTCTGAGGATCTCACTTTCAAGGATCACAACAGTGCCACGATCGCACGTGCAAAGAAAATGATGGGATGGATAATGAGAACTTTCAAAACGAGAGATGCCAAGCCCATGATGATCCTTTTCAAATCACTTGTTCTCTCTAGGCTGGAATACTGCTGTACATTAACATCTCCATTCAAAGCAGGTGAAATCGCAGATCTAGAGAGTGTACAGAGATCCTTTACTGCACGTATAAGTTCTGTCAAGCACCTTAACTACTGGGAACGCTTGGAAGCACTTGACTTGTCCTCGTTGGAACGCAGGAGGGAGATATATATCATAATCTACACTTGGAAAATCTTGGAGGGAATGGTCCCAAATCTGTACACAGAAATCACTCCCTACGAAAGTAAAAGACTGGACAGGCGATGCAAAATGTCCCCAAGAAAAAGTAGGGGCGCCATTGGTACACTAAGAGAAAACACCATAAGTGTCCGGGGCCCAAAACTGTTCAACAGCCTCCCATCAAGCATTAGGGGAATTGCCAATAAACCCCTGGCTGCCTTCAAGAGAGAGCTGGACAGATACCTAAAGTCAGTGCCGGATCAGCCGGGCTGTGGCTCGTATGTTGGACTGCGTGCGGCCAGCAGTAACAGCCTAGTTGATCAGGCCCTGATCCATCGGGAGGCCTGGTCATGGACCGGGCCGCGGGGGCGTTGATCCCCGGAATAACCTCCAGGTAACCTCCAGGTAACCAGGAGAGGTGTAGAGTAGCAAAAATATAATGAAATCACTAAGGGGTCCCGTCCCTCTCAGATCCAACCATTCTCTCTTGAAAAAGTTGTCCAAAGTGCTTTTTCTCTTGTGTACCAAGACACCATTGTGTTGCAGTGTCTGACAGAGTGAATGTCAAAATGGTACACAATACCGTTCTAGTTTACACTTTTACGCCTAGAAATGTTTTTCAAAATCGTCGCCATGTTTCCTCTGGCTGTACATTCCGCCAGAGACAATACGTCTATGTTATTTAATGTTTTTCTTTTTGGAATACTAGAATAATGGTGTAGTGGAGTCCAGAGAGAGGGAGAGAGAGAGAGAGAGAGAGAGAGAGAGAGAGAGAGAGAGAGAGAGAGAGAGAGAGAGAGAGTGTGTGTGTGTGTGTGTGTGTACTCACCTAGTTAAGGTTGCAAGGGTCGAGTCCAAGCTCCTGGCGCCGCCTCTTCACTGATTGCTACTAGGTCCTCTCTCTCCCTGCCCCATGAGCTTTATCATACCTCGCCTTAAATCTATGTATGATTCCCGCCTCCACTACGTCACTTTCTAGGCTATTCCACGGCCTGACTACTCTATGACTGAAGAAATACTTCTTAACATCCCTTTGATTCATCTGAGTCTTCAGCTTCCAATTGTGACCTCTTGTGTCTGTGTCCCTTCTATGGAACATCCCGTCTTTGTCCACCTTGTCTATTCCGCGCAGTACTTTATATGTCGTTATCATGTCTCCCCTGACCCTCCTGTCCTCCAGTGTCGTCAGGCCGATTTCCCTCAACCTTTCATCGTAGGACAATTCTCTTAGCTCTGGGACTAGTCTTGTTGCAAACCTTTGCACTTTCTCTAATTTCTTGACGTGCTTGACCAGGTGTGGATTCCAAACTGGTGCTGCATACTCCAGCATGGGCCTGACGTAAATTGTATACAGAGTCTTGAACCATTCCTTACTGAGGTATCGGAACGCTATCTGTAGGTTTGCCAGACGCCCGTATGCTGCAGCAGTTATCTGATTGATGTGCGCCTCAGATGTGCTCGGTGTTATACTCACCCCCAGATCTTTTTCCTTGAGTGAGGTTTGCAGTCTTTGGCCATCTAGACTATATTGTGTCTGCGGTCTTCTTTGCCCTTCCCCAATCTTCATGACTTTGCATTTGGCATGGTTAAACTCAAGGAGCCAGTTGCAGGACCAGGCTTGTAGCCTGTCCAGGTCTCTTTGTAGTCCTGCCTGATCCTCGTCCGATTTGATTCTTCTCATTAACTTCACATCATCTGCAAACATGGACACTTCTGAGTCTATCCATTCCGTTATGTCATTCACATATACCAAAAACAGCACAGGTCCTAAGACTGACCCCTGTGGAACCTCGCTTGTCACAGGCGCCCACTCTGACACCTCGTCGCGTACCATTCGTCACGTACCATGACTCGTTGTTGCCTCCCTGTCAGGTATTCTCTGATCCATTGCAGTGCTTTTTCTGTTATGTGTGCCTGATCTAGCTTTTGCAGTAACCTCTTGTGAGGAACTGTGTCGAAGGTCTTCTTGCAGTCCAAAAAAATGCAGTCGACCCACCCCTCTCTCTCTTGTCTTACTTCTGTCACCTTGTCATAAAACTCCAGTAGGTTTGTGACACAGGATTTTCCTTCCCTGAAACCGTGCTGGTTGTCGATTATACACTTGTTTCTTTCTAGGTGTTCCACCACTCTCCTCCTGATGATCTTCTCCATGACTTTGCATACTATACACGTTAGTGACACAGGTCTGTAATTTAGTGCCTCAATTCAACGCTAATATATATAGTTATACTGGGGTGTCTGGTTGAGGTTGACATCGTCTTGTAGAAATTGTAGCCGTTGCTGATGATGTGCAGGGGGGGTCACAGGTGTTTAGTGACAACCCAACGACTAGTTCTTCACAGAGTCTATAGCCTTGAATAGTCAGTCCCGGTGACATCAACGCAGGTTCTTTACCACTGCAAAGATGAGGGGTAGTGTCCTGTACAATTAATCAGGTAGGTAGATCATAAAGTGACGTCCCAAGACCGGTTTCAGTCCGTCTCCTTCAACACTTCTCGTTGGTTGGCAGGTGACCCGAGCTGTCATTCCATGCTGGAAAGAGAGACAGGTTACCCACTGCTTAAGAAATCACTCTCCACGATAAGTGCAAGATACTTAAAAAAAGGTGGTGATTATCTAAAACTCTCATGTGGAGCTTAAAACTGAAAGGACTAAGTTTATTATTGGTCAAAAGTGAAGCTTTCAACCAATATCCACTAGAATAGGAGCAGAGGCTTTTACTTACAGTTGTGCTGGGAACTGTGAGTCGAGTGATTACTGTTTGGCCGGAGCCCCACACGTCACCTTTTGGGGTGGGGAAAAAGGAGGGGGGGATAGTGGGGGCTAGACTGACCCTATCTCAACAAGCAGCCGGCAATCAAACTATCGTTACCATATACTCGCTCGCTACTCCTATCTGTTGAACTTTTTCCCTCACACTTCTGTACCTTTTCCATTCTCTAGTACACCTAGTTTTTGCCTCCCTACACCTTTGGGTGAACCAAGGACTCATTCTGTTCTTCCCATTATTTCTGTTTCCCTTGGGAACAATCCTCTCCTCTGCCTCCTTGCATTTTGTTGTCACATAGTCCATCATTTCTTGTACTGGTTTTCCTGTCAGTTCTCTCTCCCACTGAATGTCTTGCAGGAAGTTTCTCATGCCTGAGTAGTTCCCCCTTTTGTAGTTTGTTTTTTTCCCACCCTATTCCTGCTACTCTCTCCACTTGAAGCTCAACTATGTAGTCGAAGCACGAACCACATGATCACTAGCTCCTAGGGGCTTTTCATACATGATATCTTCGATGTCTGAACTACTCAAGGTGAATACAAGGTCCAGTCTTGCTGGATCATCCTCACCTCTGTCTCTGGTAGTGTCTCTAACATGTTGATGCATGAGGTTTTCCAGTACCACATTCATCATCTTGGCTCTCCATGTTTCGGGACCCCTTTGGGGCTCCAGGTTTTCCTAGTCAATCTCCTTGTGATTGAAATCACCCATAACTAGTAACTTTGCTCCCCTCATGTGAGCTCTTCTGGCCACCTCGGCTAGTGTGTCGACCATTGCTCTGTTGCTCTCATCATATTCTTCTCTTGGCCTCCTGCAGTTCTGTGGCGGGTTGTACATTACTGCAATTATCACCTTATGTCCCTCAGACTGGATTGTTTCTACTAAGTAGTCCCTTTCGCCGATGCCATCCATTCCTTCCAATTTCTCAAAATTCCACTGGTTTTTAATGAGCAGTGCAACTCCTCCTCCCCCTCTCCTCCCTCTGTCATTCTTGAGGATTTGATATCCGGGTGGAAAGATTGATTCTGTTATCATTCTGGTGAGTTTTGTTTCTGTGAGTGCTATTAAGTCTGGGGATGTCTCCTTGATTCTTTCATGCCACTCCTCACACTTATTTGTTATTCCTTCTGCATTTGTATACCACACCTTCAACTTCTTTTCTAAGACTGTGGTCTGGGGGGTACATTGGGGTTGGGGAAGTGGGAGACCTGATAAGGAACTATGGGTGGTTGCTGTAGGGGTGGAGTTTGTAATGCAGTGGGTGGGGGCATTGGATGTGGCATGGGTGTTTTGGTTTAGAATGTTTGGTTGCACTGGGGTTGACCTGGTTGGGGGGCTTCTATAGGAAGTTGTGAAGGAGGCCGAATTTGATCTTCCTGGGTCTGGGATCTCCTGTCTGTCTCTTCCATCTCCTCTCTTTCCTCCTTTCGCCTCTGTACCATCTCTCTCAGTTTCTGCCTTTCTTCTTGTGTTCTGTCGCAGTCGAGATACACTTTCCTGTATGCCGGCATGTCCCTTAGTCTTGCTTTCTCCTGCAGGATCCTGTTCCGAGTCGATTCTGCCTTGAAAGTCACTTTCACTGTGTGTGTGTGTGTGTGTGTGTGTGTGTGTGTGTGTGTGTGTGTGTGTGTGTGTGTGTGTGTGTGTGTGTGTGTGTGTGTGTGTATGTGTGTGTGTGTGTGTGATTATTATAATTGTTTTATGAAAACAGGCTTTCACTTTATTCACGTCAGTGCAAGATCACTTTTTCCAAAATTGGCAAAGATTAGGATTCTAGCTCACAGAACTAGGGCGGCAGTTACATCCATCTCTGAATCCTGGTAGGATGATACTGTGACTGACGACGAGGTCAAAATAGAAGGTTACAATATAAAACGCTTAGATAGGAATGGTGGGGCACGTGCCTACATAAGGAATGACTTAGCCTATAATCTAAGACCTGATTAAAATGACAATAAACTGGAGATTCTATGTTTTGAAGTGCTACTTCAAAAAAACAAAATCCATCTTAGTAGAAACTAATTACTGCCCTCCCACCCATGACCAGTTCTTAGAGGAGTTTTCCTGAGTCTTGTCCGGACTTGACAACAATTGCGAGACAGTAATACTGGGAGACTTCAATATCTGTTTACACAGCAAAATAACGGGCTATGTGAAAGGTATAAGCAAATTCTAGGTTTAAATAGTTACACTCAACTAATTAATACACCAACCCTGATCACACAGTTCCCAGCCACCTTAATTGACCACATACTTTGTAACCGCGCTGAGAACATTAGTCAGTCAGGCGTCATTACCACAGGTCTTAGTGATCATTTCATCATTTACTGCACCAGGAAAATCACTAGGGATAGGATAGGCCTACACAGGACAATAAAAATGAGATCAACTAAAAACTAGAGTAAAGAAACACTGGTAAATAGGCTACACAATTGTGACTGGACAGAGATAACAAGTTGCACGGACGTAAACGATGCCTGGGAAAAATTCAAAACAATGTTCACTGCCATCCTTGATAATATTGCACCAGTTAAAGAGGTTAGGATTAAACGGAGAACTGAACCCTGGATGACTACTGAGATATTAGATTTAAAACAAACAGACAGAATAATGCAGCACTAAATGAATTCCAAGGGGTGAAGAACAGGGTACAGAGACTTATAAAAGGAGCAAAGGCAAAGCACTATTGCTCATATACTGAAGAGTATAAGCATAACCCCAGAAAGCTCTGGCAACAACTAAAACAGTTGGGGTATAGCCATAAGCCAGTAGATAGATCTAACATAGAACTAAATATCGATAACGAGGTATGCCATGAAACAACTAAGGTGGCAAATTGCTTTAATTCCTAGTACACATCTGTTGCATCAACACTAGTAAGTAAACTACCAGCTGCATCAAATACCTTTAACACAGATTCTGATAAGTTTAAAACATACTATACCAATAAAGGGGTAACCTCAAACAGTCGTCAAATAGCAAGTGTATCATGACTTCGAGCAAAAAGAACTAAGCAGGTTAAACCCAGGTAAGAGCACAGGCCCAGATAACATCCCGTCTAAGTTCCTAAAAGATGGTGCCTCTTAATTTCCAGTCCTAATTGCTCACATAATAAATTGATTCAACTCCACTAATACCGTACCAGAGAGGTTCAAAGAGGCCAGAGTTACTACTATCTTCAAGAAAAATACTAGGTCTGATGTAAGCAACTATAGGCCTGTTAGTATACTCAGTATAATATCCAAAATTCAAGAGAGGGCGGTGTACTCTCAAGTAGTTAAGTACCTTAATGACTACAACATTCTTCATAGTTACCAATAAGGCTTTAGGAGATCTTACTCAGCCGACACCTCCCTAATTAATCTGATGGATTACATGAGAACTGAAATGTTGATAGGGAACCTCATGTGTATGGTAATCTTAGACCTGCAAAAGGCCATCGATACTGTCAGCCACAATATATTATGTAAGAAACTTCAAACTATCGGTATAGGCTCTATAGACTGGTTTAAGCCCTACCTTAACAGGAAACAAATTGTCAAAATCAACAAAATAGAATCAGAACCCCTGCCGATAGCATGTGGAGTTCCCCAAGGAAGTATTCCGGGTCCCTTATTATTCTTATGTTATATAAACGACATGTCCATCAGTGTCAAGTGCAAACTCCTACTGTATGCAGATGACAGTGCTCTGTTAGTGTCAGGTAAAGACCCACAAGATATTGCTAATGTAATAACACTGGAACTGGAGTCCTGCAGCAAATGATTAGTAGACAACAAACTATCATTACACCTCGGGAAAACTGAAACCATTCTCTTCGGCAGGAAACATAAACTGAGAAGAGTAAATAATTTTAATGTCCGGTGCAATGGTGAGCCCATCGCTTCAGTTTCCTCAGTAAAATATCTGGGAATCCCCTTTGACCCATGTCCTCTATAGACAAGCACAGTGTCTTCCAACTGAGGCTCGCAGGACCTTATTTCTAGCCCTTTTACAATGCCATATGGATTACGCTTGCTCTTCTTGGTACTCTGCCTTGACAAAAAAATGAAAGATAAACTGCATATCACCCAGAACAAAATGATAAGATTCATCCTGGACCTGGGACCAAGAGAACATGTAGGCCAGGATGAATTACAACAAATGAATATGCTGAATGTCGAAGACCGAGTAAAACAACTGAAGTTAAATCAAGTTTATAAAATTGCTCACAAACAGTGTCCAGAATATCTTGCTGTTAATTTTGTCAAGGTTGGGAACCGCAGCAATCATAGTACTAGGGGGAGAGAACACAACTTTGTAGTACCCACAGTCAGTGGCCAGGCTTCAAACACCTTTAATTGTACAGCAATAAAAGAATGGAACAAACTACTTGCACATATCAAAGCCAGTCATAGCATGAACCAGTTCAAGAAGACAGCCAAAAGGTGCGTAATGAATGTAGCGACAGAAAGGGAGGAGAATTATTTTTTTTTTTTTTTTGCTAACACTCACTTTACCTTATTCCTAGTATATCTTCTTTATAGTATAATAATAAGATATTATATCCTTTATAGTATAATAATAAGGTATTAAAAGGACCCCAATGGAAATAAGTCACTCTGACTTTTTTGGATTATCTTAGGTTCTCTACACATATGCTGCTATGTATGATAATCTATGTAACTGTATTGGTGTATACCTGAATAAACTTTCTTACTCATATTCAGGTGGGAAAATTGCATCTGTTATAATCTCAGCGAGTTTCTTTTATGCGAGTGCTATGATGTTTGGGTACAGCTCCTTGATTCTTCCATGCAACTCCTCACATATATTTATTCCATCCACATTCATATACCAAACCTTTAACTTCTTTCCTAAAACTGTGGTCTGGGGGGAACGTTGGGAAGTTGCTGTGGTGGGGTAATTTGTGATGAGGGTAGTGGTGGCAGTGGATATGGTGTGTGGATTTTGGGTTAGATTGTATGGTTGCATTAGGGTTGTCGTGGTTGAGGTCCTTTTGTAGGTGGTTCTGAGGGAGGTTGCATTTTCTTTTCCTCCTGAGTCTGGGTTCTCCTTCTCATCTCTGTCTTTGCCTCTCTTTCCTCCTTGCATCTTTGTACCTTCTCTTTCAATTCATGCCTTAACTCTTGTGTTCTCATGCGGTCGAGGAACACCCTCTGTTACACCGATATGTCCCTAAGACGTGTTTTCTCGTTCAGGATCCTGCTTTGAGCCGATTCTGCCTCAAAAATCCCTGTGACTGGCCTGTTTCCTCCTCTTGCAAATTCACCTCATTCTCAGAAAATTTTTCAACTGGGTCATGTTGTCCTCTCCTACTGCTTTCATGATACTTTCAATTGCTTTTTCCACCCCCTGTCTTCTTGCTTCATAAATTTCCCCTTCAACATCCCAGATATCATAAGCAGAAACTGACCTCTCCCTTTCATCCTCCCACTCCTGAGTCGATTTAGTTTCCTCCACTGCAGCATTCCTTCCTTCAATCTCTTCTCTATCTGATGTTTCTGTGCTCAGTGGTCTGTCATTTTCCCCTCACAGCTTTTCCTGGGCACTGCTGTGGTCTGTTAGAACCTCTACATATAGCTCAGCTCTTTCATTTTCTTCAGTCCTATCATCTGATCCTGGAGTGCGCCTTGTCTTTCCCTGGGCACCATGGTGCTCTTTGATACTTTGGACTCTTTCACATTTTATAGTTCCTCTTCCCAGCTCTGTATCTTAGCTTCTGCTACCTTGGCTTGTAGCTCCTAGTTCCTGCTCTACACAGCTATCCTCTCCTCCATTTTTTGCTAAGCTCTTCTAACTTCCTTTCCCACTCTTCCTTTTCCTGAGCTCTGCCACCCAATCATCCCTCCCAGGTGTGTGTGTGTATTCAGTGCGTGTGGGTGCATCAATGGCTGTTTTTATATATAAGTGTGTGCTTGTGTGTGGCTGGAGTGTTCTCCCCTCAGTGTGACAATGCGCTGATGATACCCAATGACCTTCCTAAATCAAGTAAGATATATTATCCAATCGATTGTTGAAGTATTTCTAACTTGTGTGTACCAGTTTGCTACCTGGTCCTTAACCTCAATATTGTTTGACCTGTTGGCTTATTTAACCTACTCCATATTGCTCTCGGAATCTTTCTATAGATCACCTGTCATCGCCTGCTCATTGTTTCTTAATAAGTACCTATTACTGTTTGTTAATGTGTGTGTACTCTCCTAGTTGTACTCACCTAGTTGAGGTTGCAAGGGTTGAGTCCAAGCTCCTGGCCCCACCTCTTCACTGGTCGCTACTAGGTCATTCTCCCTGAACCGTGAGCTTTATCATACCTCTGCTTAAAGCTATGTATGGATCCTGCCTCCACTACATCGCTTCCCAAACTGTTCCACTTCCTGACTACTCTGTGGCCGAAGAAATACTTCCTAACATCCCTATGATTCATCTGTGTCTTCAACTTCCAACTGTGTCCCCTTGTTGCTTTGTCCTACCTCTGGAACATCCTGTCTTTGTGAACCTTGTCAATTTCTCTCAGTATTTTGTATGTCATTATCATGAAATCCCTATCTCTCCTGTCCTCCAGTGTCGTCAGGTTGATTTCCCTTAACCTCTCCTCGTAGAACATACCTCTTAGCTCTGGGACTAGTCTTGTTGCAAACCTTGGCACTTTCTCTAGTTTCTTTACGTGCTCGGCTAGGTGTGGTTTCCAAACTGGTTCCGCATACTCCAATATGGGCCTAACGTACACAGTGTACAGGATCCTGAACGATTCCTTATTAAGATGTCGGAATGCTGTTCTGAGGTTTGCTAGGCGCCCATATGCTGTAGCAGTTATTTGGTTGATGTGCGCCTCAGGAGATGAGCCTGGTGTTATACTCACCCCAAGATCCTTTTCCTTGAGCGAGGTTTGTAGACTCTGGCCCCCTAGACTGTACTCCGTCTGCGGTCTTCTTTGTCCTTCCCCAATCTTCATGACTTTGCACTTGGTGGGGTTGAACTCCAGGAGCCAATTGCTGGACCAGGTCTGCAGCCTGTCCAGATCCCTTTGTAGTTCTGCCTGGTCTTCGATCGAGTGAATTCTTCTCATCAACTTCACGTCATCTGCAAACAGGGACACCTCAGAGTCTATTCCTTCCGTCATGTCGTTCACAAATACCAGAAACAGCACTGGTCCTAGGACTGACCCCTGTGGGACCCTGCTGGTCACAGGTGCCCACTGACACTTCGCCACGTACCATGACTCGCTGCTGTCTTCCTGTGTATGTGTATGTATATGTGTGTGTGTATGTGTGTGTGTGTGTGTGTGTGTGTGTGTGTGTGTGTGTGTGTGTGTGTATGTGTGTGTGTGTATGTATATGTATGTGTGCGTGTGTGTGTGATCATTTTCTCTACGTGCTCTTCGATCCAATTATTCACTCGTCCCTTCGTTCATCCTTCTTTCATTTTATCCGCTTCATCCACACTTTTACCTTTCTTCTGCCTCGCCCTTATAACATTCATCCTCCCTCTCTCTCTCTTCCTCTTTTCTGAAAACCTTGTATAAAATATTCCTCTTATCTCTGGTATTAAATTCTGAGGTTAAAAGGGAAAATAATGAATATTAATAAAAAGAGTTTTTTATATCTTTGCTATTTTCCACCATCACAGGATAACCCATGGAAAACATCGCCCTCAGAGAGAGAGAGAGCGAGAGAGAGAGAGAGAGAGAGAGAGAGAGACAGAGAGAGAGAGCTGTTTTCAGGTTCAAGGCGGTTCTCTCTATACTATATACATTTGCTTCTCCATAATTTTCAGAGACGGGGCGGCGGCTGCCATCTACGGGGCGGCGGCTGCCATCTACGATATGCAGTCAAGGGCGGAAGTTTAGACACTCGACGGATGTCATAAGATAAACAGGAGAAACGAGACAGCTCGGTAGCGGAAAGAGGAAAAGGAAGGCGGGGAAACACTCAGGTAAGTGGTCAAGAGTAGTTCCTGGAGCATCCAAGTGCGTTTTATGACACACACACACACACACACACACACACACACACATACACACACATACACACACATACACACACACATACACACACACACACACACACACACACACACACACACACACACACACACACATACACACACACATACACACACACACACACACACACACACACACATACACACACATACACACACATACACACACACACACACACACACACATACACACACACACACACACATACACACACACATACACACACACACACACACACACACACACACACACATACACACACACATACACACACACATACACACACACACACACACATACACACACATACACACACATACACACACACATACACACACACACACACACACACACACACACACACATACACACACACATACACACACACATACACACACACACACACACACACACACATACACACATACACACACACACACACACACACACACACACACACACACACATACACACACACACACACACACACACACACACACACACACACACACACACACACACACACACGAGGATCAGGCAGGACTACAAAGAGATCTGGACAGGCTACAAGCCTGGTCCAGCAACTGGCTCCTTGAATTTAACCCTGCCAAATGCAAAGTCATGAAGATTGGGGAAGGGCAAAGAAGACTGCAGACACAATATAGTTTAGATGGCCAAAGACTGCAAACCTCACTCAAGGAAAAAGATCTGGGGGTGAGTATAACACCGAGCATATCTCCTGAGGCGCACATCAATCAGATAACTGCTGCAGCATAAGGGTGCCTGGCAAACCTACGGATAGCATTCCGATACCTCAGTAAGGATTCGTTTAAGACTCTGTACACCATCTACGTCAGGCCCATACTGGAGTATGCAGCACCAGTTTGGAATCCACTCCTAGTCAAGCACGTCAAGAAATTAGAGAAAGTGCAAAGGTTTGCAACAAGACTAGTCCCAGAGCTACGGGGATTGTCCTATGAAGAAAGGTTGAGGGAAATCGGCCTGACGACACTGGAGGCCAGGAGGGTCAAGGGAGACATGATAACGACATATAAAATACTGTGCGGAATAGACGAGGTGGACAAAGACGGGATGTTCCAGAGATGGGGCACAGACACAAGAGGTCACAATTGGAAGTTGAAGACTCAGATGAATCAAAGGGATGTTAGGAAGTATTTCTTCAGTCATAGAGTAGTCAGGCCATGGAATAGCCTAGAACGTGATGTGGTGGAGGCAGGAACCATACATAGTTTTAACCCTTCATCGTGCAAGGGGTCCGAAAATTTGAAATTCGAACTGAACTCCCTATGGTGGATAGAGTAACTCAATACAAGGTCACTGATCCCATATAAATTGATTTCTGATGGTTAGTTTTCGAGCAATTGCCAATCTCCGAAGACCGAAAATATTAGGCTGCTCCCGACAAAGGGATTAAAAAATTTTATGTTGCAAACTTGCAATTGTTAATAAAACACACCAAAACATTTTTTTAAATTTAATATACAAACAGACAATATAAAAAACATAAATGGAACTTGTATCAAAACAATTTTTAATTGTTACAAAAATATAAAAAGGAAGCAAATATCAACAATGCCAAATTGCAAAGTGATGCAAGTTTCAATCCCTATATTCCTGAGATTCATTTGGAAGACCAATGATTCTATATTGCTAAATGGAAAGATGGAAGTCTGAGAAACAATTTCTATCAGTCTTTATGCACAGATTTACTTTGAAGAGCAATATTCTCATGGATCTCTTCCTCATCCGGGTATTCCTCAATCCTAAAAGTTTTCTTTTTCCTCATTACTTTCTGCTTTTTGGCTGGCCTTTCTTTCCTTTTATCCTCCTCATCATCACTTGACATCTCTGCATCCTTTGCATCCGGTGGCAAGTATTCATCACCACTATCCAGCAATTCTGGTTCGTCTACCTCTGGTTCCGAGTCACTGTCTTCAGAAACGCAGACATACCTCGACCTGCTGGTCGACTGCTCCCCATAAAACAGCCTCTCATGGAACTGGAAGGACAATAGAAACCTCCTGTATAAATCCAGACCACTACAGAGTTCATATATGCAATTGAAAATTTTTTATAAATATTTATTTGACTATAATTGGACATTCCCGGAAACTCGCGCAAGACCGAATGTAAGACCGAAAGAATTCGGACTAAAATGCTTGCACTTTTTTCAACTGCATGCTACACTCATATTATGCTTCACACGGACTTTAGGTATATATCAAAATATGCCTAAACTATTCATGTAAGCACTAAACACAACAATCAGTACTTACCGACATTGTAGAATGTATAATCCAAGAGTAGATTAGTAAGGGTGGAGGGAGAAATGCGTGTGTGGGCGAAGCCAAGCCACCAGTGTTTATATTTTGATCTCTCAACCAATGGGAAGGCGGCAGAAGCGAACTGTACTTAGCTGAAGAGACTCAGGGAAGGCTTGTGATTGGTTGGAACTAAAGAACGGGAAGCTGGCCATGCGGGGCGCGAAGTATGACACGCATATATATATATATATATATATATATATATATATATATATATATATATATATATATATATATATATATATATATATATATATATATATATGGTGGAATGATGATGTAAAGAGAGTAGTAAGGGAGAAAAAGTTAGCATATGAGAAGTTTTTACAAAGTAGAAGTGATGCAAGGAGGGAAGAGTATATGGAGAAAAAGAGAGAAGTTAAGAGAGTGGTGAAGCAATGTAAAAAGAGAGCAAATGAGAGAGTGGGTGAGATGTTATCAACAAATTTTGTTGAAAATAAGAAAAAGTTTTGGAGTGAGATTAACAAGTTAAGAAAGCCTAGAGAACAAATGGATTTGTCAGTTAAAAATAGGAGAGGAGAGTTATTAAATGGAGAGTTAGAGGTATTGGGAAGATGGAAGGAATATTTTGAGGAATTGTTAAATGTTGATGAAGATAGGGAAGCTGTGATTTCGTGTATAGGGCAAGGAGGAATAACATCTTGTAGGAGTGAGGAAGAGCCAGTTGTGAGTGTGGGGGAAGTTCGTGAGGCAGTAGGTAAAATGAAAGGGGGTAAGGCAGCCGGGATTGATGGGATAAAGATAGAAATGTTAAAAGCAGGTGGGGATATAGTTTTCGAGTGGTTGGTGCAATTATTTAATAAATGTATGGAAGAGGGTAAGGTACCTAGGGATTGGCAGAGAGCATGCATAGTTCCTTTGTATAAAGGCAAAGGGGATAAAAGAGAGTGCAAAAATTATAGGGGGATAAGTCTGTTGAGTGTACCTGGTAAAGTGTATGGTAGAGTTATAATTGAAAGAATTAAGAGTAAGACGGAGAATAGGATAGCAGATGAACAAGGAGGCTTTAGGAAAGGTAGGGGGTGTGTGGACCAGGTGTTTACAGTGAAACATATAAGTGAACAGTATTTAGATAAGGCTAAAGAGGTCTTTGTGGCATTTATGGATTTGGAAAAGGCGTATGACAGGGTGGATAGGGGGGCAATGTGGCAGATGTTGCAAGTGTATGGTGTAGGAGGTAGGTTACTGAAAGCAGTGAAGAGTTTTTACGAGGATAGTGAGGCTCAAGTTAGAGTATTTGGAAAGAGGGAAATTTTTTCCCAGTAAAAGTAGGCCTTAGACAAGGATGTGTGATGTCACCGTGGTTGTTTAATATATTTATAGATGGGGTTGTAAGAGAAGTAAATGCGAGGGTCTTGGCAAGAGTCGTGGAGTTAAAAGATAAAGAATCACACACAAAGTGGGAGTTGTCACAGCTGCTCTTTGCTGATGACACTGTGCTCTTGGGAGATTCTGAAGAGAAATTGCAGAGATTGGTGGATGAATTTGGTAGGGTGTGCAAAAGAAGAAAATTAAAGGTGAATACAGGAAAGAGTAAGGTTATGAGGATAACAAAAAGATTAGGTGATGAAAGATTGAATATCAGATTGGAGGGAGAGAGTATGGAGGAGGTGAACGTATTCAGATATTTGGGAGTGGACGTGTCAGCGGATGGGTCTATGAAAGATGAGGTGAATCATAGAATTGATGAGGGAAAAAGAGTGAGTGGTGCACTTAGGAGTCTGTGGAGACAAAGAACTTTGTCCTTGGAGGCAAAGAGGGGAATGTATGAGAGTATAGTTTTACCAACGCTCTTATATGGGTGTGAAGCGTGGGTGATGAATGTTGCAGCGAGGAGAAGGCTGGAGGCAGTGGAGATGTCATGTCTGAGGGCAATGTGTGGTGTGAATATAATGCAGAGAATTCGTAGTTTGGAAGTTAGGAGGAGGTGCGGGATTACCAAAACTGTTGTCCAGAGGGCTGAGGAAGGGTTGTTGAGGTGGTTCGGACATGTAGAGAGAATGGAGCGAAACAGAATGACTTCAAGAGTGTATCAGTCTGTAGTGGAAGGAAGGCGGGGTAGGGGTCGGCCAAGGAAGGGTTGGAGGGAGGGGGTAAAGGAGGTTTTGTGTGCGAGGGGCTTGGACTTCCAGCAGGCATGCGTGAGCGTGTTTGATAGGAGTGAATGGAGACAAATGGTTTTTAATACTTGACGTGCTGTTGGAGTGTGAGCAAAGTAACATTTATGAAGGGATTCAGGGAAACCGGCAGGCCGGACTTGAGTCCTGGAGATGGGAAGTACAGTGCCTGCACTCTGAAGGAGGGGTGTTAATGTTGCAGTTTAAAAACTGTAGTGTAAAGCACCCTTCTGGCAAGACAGTGATGGAGTGAATGATGGTGAAAGTTTTTCTTTTTCGGGCCACCCTGCCTTGGTGGGAATCGGCCGGTGTGATAATAATAATAATATATATATATGTCGTGCCGAATAGGCAGAACTTGCCATCTTGGCTTAAATAGCAACGCTCATCTTGCCATATAGGACAAGTGAAAATTTGTGTATGCAATAATTTCGCCAAAATCATTCTGAACCTAACGAAAAAAATATATTTCACTGTGTTTGTTTAGTATTAAATTATTGTAAACAAATCTAAAATATATTTAGTTGGGTTAGGCTAAAATAAATTGTTCTTGTTATAATACGGTTAGGTAAGTTTTCTAAGATTCTTTTGGAGCAAAATTGAAATTTTTTACATCAACATTAATGAAAAAAATATATCTTTAAACGTATAAGAGAAAATTTCAGAAAGGACTTAATTTTAAATGAGTTCTTGCTAATTGACCAGTTTTACATATTCGGCACGACATATATATATATATATATATATATATATATATATATATATATATATATATATATATATATATATATATATATATATACAAAATAACCATAGTGATGATGTGAGATCGTGTGTATGTGTACTCACTTAATTCTTCACCTAATTGGGGTTGCACGTTTCGATTCATAGCTCCTGATCCCGCCTCTTCACTAGTCGCTATTAGGTCACTCCCTGGATGCTCCGTGAGCTTTATCATACTTCTTCCTAAAGCTATGTATGGATCCTGCCTCCACCACCTCACTTTCCAGGCTATTCCGCTTTCTGAGCAATCTGTGACTGAAGAAATACTTCCTATTATCTTTGTGACTCACCTGAGTCTTCATCTTCCAACTGTGACCCCTTGTTGCTGTATCCCATCATTGAAACATCCTGTCCCTGTCCACCTTGTTTATTCCTATCTGTATTTTATATGTCGTTTTCATGTCCCCTCTGTCCTTTCTGTCCTCCAGTGTCGTCAGGTCGATTTCCCTTAACCTCTCCTCGTAGAACAATCCCCATAGCTCCGGGACTAGTCTGGTTGCAATCATCTGCACTTTCTTTAATTTTTTGTCGTACTTGGCCAGGTGTGGGTTCCACAATGGTGTTGCATACTCCAATATACTCCGATATACAGAGTCCTGAAAGATTCCTTACTGAGATGTCGGAATGCTATTCTTAGGTTTGCTAGGCGCCCGTATGCCGCAGCAGTTATTTGGATGATGTGCACCTCAGGAGATGAGTTCGGTGTTATACTAACCCCAAGTTCCTATTCCTTGAGTGAGGTTTGTATCCTTTGGCCCTCTAGACTGTATTCTGTCTGCGTTCTTCTTTGCCCTTCCCCGATGTTCATGACTTTGTACTTGGCGGGGCTTAACTCCAGGAACCAGTTGCTGGACTAGGCCTGTAGCCTGTCCAGATCCCTTTGTAGTCTTGCCGGGTCCCGCGATTGAATTCTCCTCATTAACTGGACATTGTCTGCAAACAGAGGCACTTCTGAGTCAATTCTTTCCATCATATCATTCAGATATACCAGAAACAGCACCGGCCTTAGCACAGACCCCTGTGGAACCCCGCTCCGACACCTCGTCACGTACCATGACTCCTGTGTGTGTTTGTGTGTGTGTGTGTGTGTGTGTGTGTGTGTGTGTGTGTGTGTGTGTGTGTCTGACTCATCCGCTACCCTCTCATAAATCATTATCAATATTAACATTATGACGATCTATCATGCAACAGCTGCTACTCCAAAATTACCACCTGCATTTGCTATTAACCCATAATTATACTGGATGGTGTCAGCTCAGCCGATATTACTCAGTCGTACTGACGCTGGAAAGCAAATGATATACTCACTTGTGTACCATCACAAGCTTCCATAAATGTTGAAATGTGTTACTCATAACGATGAAGAACACTTATTGAAGCCTGGTTGACAGACCTAGCTTGTATAGTTGATTAATTGAGTTGAGGGCCTATCAACTACTCAAAGGCTCATCACGGCTGCATGTCATTTGTTTATCATCAGTTAGTAATAAGAATGTTTATACACTGGATCTGGCTTACATGTCAGCCAAGATGGCGTCTATCTAGAGATTGTTGCTTTGATTATGGCTCGGTAATCTCCCTGATAGACACCAGTATGAGTAGAACTGACGTAACTAATTAAGTCAGTACGACGCATCATCCGTCTCAGTAACCCACTAGCGTAATAATTTTGTGTTGTTGACGATCATTATATCTAAGTATCTGTCTGTTTAACAACCTTGATGCGAAATCTTGTCACAGCTAGAATATATTTCTTCACTTACTCCTCTGAGGTAGAAATACCGTGTGAATATGCATGGAAAATAATTTATATGATACGACTATTATCCTATTACACCACTATTACTGTTATTACTAGTTCTTCTAAGTTTATATAAACATTAGAATAATAGAAATAACTTCTACTAAAATAAGTAACATCGTAGCACAGATACGCCTTAAATGCTTCTATTTTCTCCTTCAAGTAATTACGTGAATCTGGAGACAGTGTAATTGGCTGCCTGCCGTCGGCAACTCCAAGCAAAAACATGAAGAAAACATGTCTAGTTAAAGGTTGTTGTGGCACCCAGGTGGAATATATTGTGGTGGTGGCGCTCTGTGTGATGGTGGTGGTGATAGTTATGGTGTGATAACCATGCTGTGGTCGTTGTGTTGGTGCTAGTTGGGGTGATGGTGGTCGAAGTTGTGGTGATAGTGTTGGTAGTAGTTGTGGTGAAAGTGGTGGTGATAGTGTTGTGGTAGCTGACAGTGTTGGTGGAAGTTGTGGTAAGGGTTAGTTGTACTTGTTCTGGTAATGATAGATGACGTCGTGAAGCGGTGGTGGTTGTGGGGTGTGGAGTGGTATTGGGTTTTGGTGGTGAGATGGTGATAGTAGGTCGTTAGATTATTATGGTGGAGGTCGTGCAGAGAGTAGTGGTGGGTGGTGAGGTGGTGGTAGTGAATGTGAGGTAGTGATGGTGGTGGGTCATGTGTGTGGTTGTGGGTCGTGATATGTGTGGTGGTGGGTCGTAAGGTATGTGGTGGTGGGTCGTGATGTGTGTGGTGGTGGGTCGTGATGTGTGTGTGGTGGTGGGTCGTGATGTGTGTAGCGATGGGTCGTGATGTGTGTGGTGGTGGGTCGTGATGTGAGTTGTGGTGGGTCGTGATGTGTGTGGTGGTGGGTCGTGATGTGTGTAGTGGTGGGTCGTGATGTGTGTGGTGGTGGGTCTTGATGTGTGTGGTGGTGGGTCGTGATGTGTGTAGTGGTGGGTCGTGATGTGTGTGGTGGTGGGTCTTGATGTGTGTGGTGGTGGGTCGTGATGTGTGTGTGGTGGTGGGTCGTGATGCGTGTAGTGGTGGGTCGTGATGTGTGCGGTGGTGGGTCGTGATGTGTGTCGTGATGTGTGTAGTGGTGGGTCGTGATGTGTGTCGTGATGTGTGTGGTGGTGGGTCGTGATGTGTGTCGTGATGTGTGTGGTGGTGGGTCGTGATGTGTATGGTGGTGGGTCGTAAGGAAGCTGAACTGCTGTTCTCTCAATAGATAACTGGGTTTCAAGTCTATCTACTACTGTGGCTCCAGGTAGATCATTCACCACTAGTCAAGAATATTTCACTCCACGAAAAAGTAATTACTGAGCTGAGAGACCCACGTCATGGTGTATAATGTTCCCTGAGACACACGTCATGGTGTATAATGTTCCCTGAGAGACACACGTCATGGTGTATAATGTTCCCTGAGAGACACACGTCATGGTGTATAATGTTCCCTGAGAGACACACGTCATGGTGTATAATGTTCCCTGAGAGACACACGTCATGGTGTATAATGTTCCCTGAGAGACACACGTCATGGTGTATAATGTTCCCTGAGAGACACACGTCATGGTGTATAATGTTCCCTGAGAGACACACGTCATGGTGTATAATGTTCCCTGAGAGACACACGTCATGGTGTATAATGTTCCCTGAGAGACACACGTCATGGTGTATAATGTTCCCTGAGAGACACACGTCATGGTGTATAATGTTCCCTGAGAGACACACGTCATGGTGTATAATGTTCCCTGACAGACACACGTCATGGTGTATAATGTTCCCTGAGAGACACACGTCATGGTGTATAATGTTCCCTGAGAGACACACGTCATGGTGTATAATGTTCCCTGAGAGACACACGTCATGGTGTATAATGTTCCCTGAGAGACACGTCATGGTGTATAATGTTCCCTGAGAGACACGTCATGGTGTATAATGTTCCCTGAGAGACACACGTCATGGTGTATAATGTTCCCTGAGAGACACACGTCATGGTGTATAATGTTCCCTGAGAGACACACGTCATGGTGTATAATGTTCCCTGAGAGACACGTCATGGTGTATAATGTTCCCTGAGAGACACACGTCATGGTGTATAATGTTCCCTGAGACACACGTCATGGTGTATAATGTTCCCGGAGAGACACGTCATGGTGTATAATGTTCCCTGAGAGACACACGTCATGGTGTATAATGTTCCCTGAGAGACACACGCGTCATGGTGTACAATGTTCCCTGAGAGACACACGTCATGGTGTATAATGTTCCCTGAGAGACACACGTCATGGTGTATAATGTTCCCTGAGAGACACGTCATGGTGTATAATGTTCCCTGAGAGACACACGTTATGGTGTATAATGTTCCCTGAGACACACGTCATGGTGTATAATGTTCCCTGAGAGACACGTCATGGTGTATAATGTTCCCTGAGAGACACACGTCATGGTGTATAATGTTCCCTGAGAGACACACGCGTCATGGTGTACAATGTTCCCTGAGAGACACACGTCATGGTGTATAATGTTCCCTGAGAGACACACGTCATGGTGTATAATGTTCCCTGAGACACACACGTCATGGTGTATAATGTTCCCTGAGAGACACACGTCATGGTGTATAATGTTCCCTGAGAGAGACACACGTCATGGTGTATAATGTTCCCTGAGACACACACGTCATGGTGTATAATGTTCCCTGAGAGACACACGTCATGGTGTATAATGTTCCCTGAGAGACACGTCATGGTGTATAATGTTCCCTGAGAGAGACACACGTCATGGTGTATAATGTTCCCTGAGAGACACACGTCATGGTGTATAATGTTCCCTGAGAGACACACGTCATGGTGTATAATGTTCCCTGAGAGACACGTCATGGTGTATAATGTTCCCTGAGAGACACGTCATGGTGTATAATGTTCCCTGAGAGACACGTCATGGTGTATAATGTTCCCTGAGAGACACGTCATGGTGTATAATGTTCCCTGAGAGACACACGTCATGGTGTATAATGTTCCCTGAGAGACACGTCATGGTGTATAATGTTCCCTGAGAGACACGTCATGGTGTATAATGTTCCCTGAGAGACACGTCATGGTGTATAATGTTCCCTGAGAGAGACACACGTCATGGTGTATAATGTTCCCTGAGAGAGACACACGTCATGGTGTATAATGTTCCCTGAGAGACACACGTCATGGTGTATAATGTTCCCTGAGAGACACACGTCATGGTGTATAATGTTCCCTGAGAAACACACGTCATGGTGTATAATGTTCCCTGAGAGACACACGTCATGGTGTATAATGTTCCCTGAGAGACACACGTCATGGTGTATAATGTTCCCTGAGAGACACACGTCATGGTGTATAATGTTCCCTGAGAGACACACGTCATGGTGTATAATGTTCCCTGAGAGACACACGTCATGGTGTATAATGTTCCCTGAGAGAGACACGTCATGGTGTATAATGTTCCCTGAGAGACACACGTCATGGTGTATAATGTTCCCTGAGAGACACACGTCATGGTGTATAATGTTCCCTGAGAGACACACGTCATGGTGTATAATGTTCCCTGAGAGACACACGTCATGGTGTATAATGTTCCCTGAGAGACACACATCATGGTGTATAATGTTCCCTGAGAGACACACGTCATGGTGTATAATGTTCCCTGAGTGACACACACGTCATGGTGTATAATGTTCCCTGAGAGACACACACGTCATGGTGTATAATGTTCCCTGAGAGACACACATCATGGTGTATAATGTTCCCTGAGAGACACACGTCATGGTGTATAATGTTCCCTGAGAGAGACACACGTCATGGTGTATAATGTTCCCTGAGAGAGACACACACGTCATGGTGTATAATGTTCCCTGAGACACACGTCATGGTGTATAATGTTCCCTGAGAGACACACGTCATGGTGTATAATGTTCCCTGAGAGACACACGTCATGGTGTATAATGTTCCCTGAGAGACACACGTCATGGTGTATAATGTTCCCTGAGACACACGTCATGGTGTATAATGTTCCCTGAGAGACACACGTCATGGTGTATAATGTTCCCTGAGACACACACGTCATGGTGTATAATGTTCCCTGAGACACACACGTCATGGTGTATAATGTTCCCTGAGACACACGTCATGGTGTATAATGTTCCCTGAGACACACGTCATGGTGTATAATGTTCCCTGAGAGACACACGTCATGGTGTATAATGTTCCCTGAGAGACACACGTCATGGTGTATAATGTTCCCTGAGAGACACACGTCATGGTGTATAATGTTCCCTGAGAGACACACGTCATGGTGTATAATGTTCCCTGAGAGACACACGTCATGGTGTATAATGTTCCCTGAGAGAGACACACGTCATGGTGTATAATGTTCCCTGACAGACACACGTCATGGTGTATAATGTTCCCTGAGACACACACGTCATGGTGTATAATGTTCCCTGAGACACACACGTCATGGTGTATAATGTTCCCTGAGACACACGTCATGGTGTATAATGTTCCCTGAGACACACGTCATGGTGTATAATGTTCCCTGAGACACACACGACATGGTGTATAATGTTCCCTGAGACACACACGACATGGTGTATAATGTTCCCTGAGAGACACACGTCATGGTGTATAATGTTCCCTGAGACACACACGACATGGTGTATAATGTTCCCTGAGACACACACGTCATGGTGTATAATGTTCCCTGAGACACACACGTCATGGTGTATAATGTTCCCTGAGAGACACACGTCATGGTGTATAATGTTCCCTGAGAGACACACGCGTCATGGTGTATAATGTTCCCTGAGAGACACGTCATGGTGTATAATGTTCCCTGAGACACACACGTCATGGTGTATAATGTTCCCTGAGAAACACACGTCATGGTGTATAATGTTCCCTGAGAGACACACGTCATGGTGTATAATGTTCCCTGAGAAACACACGTCATGGTGTATAATGTTCCCTGAGAGACACACGTCATGGTGTATAATGTTCCCTGAGAAACACACGTCATGGTGTATAATGTTCCCTGAGACACACACGTCATGGTGTATAATGTTCCCTGAGAGACACACGTCATGGTGTATAATGTTCCCTGAGAAACACACGTCATGGTGTATAATGTTCCCTGAGAGACACACGTCATGGTGTATAATGTTCCCTGAGAGACACGTCATGGTGTATAATGTTCCCTGAGAGACACACGTCATGGTGTATAATGTTCCCTGAGAGAGACACACGTCATGGTGTATAATGTTCCCTGAGAGAGACACACGTCATGGTGTATAATGTTCCCTGAGAGACACACGTCATGGTGTATAATGTTCCCTGAGAGACACACGTCATGGTGTATAATGTTCCCTGAGAGACACACGTCATGGTGTATAATGTTCCCTGAGACACACGCGTCATGGTGTATAATGTTCCCTGAGAGACACACGTCATGGTGTATAATGTTCCCTGAGACACACGCGTCATGGTGTATAATGTTCCCTGAGAGACACACGTCATGGTGTATAATGTTCCCTGAGACCACGCGTCATGGTGTATAATGTTCCCTGAGAGAGACACACGTCATGGTGTATAATGTTCCCTGAGAGACACACACGTCATGGTGTATAATGGTCCCTGAGAGACACACGTCATGGTGTATAATGTTCCCTGAGAGACACACGTCATGGTGTATAATATTCCCTGAGAGACACACGTCATGGTGTATAATGTTCCCTGAGAGACACACGTCATGGTGTATAATGTTCCCTGAGAGACACACGTCATGGTGTATAATGTTCCCTGAGAGAGACACACGTCATGGTGTATAATGTTCCCTGAGTGACACACACGTCATGGTGTATAATGTTCCCTGAGACACACGTCATGGTGTATAATGTTCCCTGAGAGACACACGTCATGGTGTATAATGTTCCCTGAGAGACACACGTCATGGTGTATAATGTTCCCTGAGACACACGTCATGGTGTATAATGTTCCCTGAGAGACACACGTCATGGTGTATAATGTTCCCTGAGAGACACACGTCATGGTGTATAATGTTCCCTGAGAGACACACGTCATGGTGTATAATGTTCCCTGAGAGACACACGTCATGGTGTATAATGTTCCCTGAGAGACACACGTCATGGTGTATAATGTTCCCTGAGAGACACACGTCATGGTGTATAATGTTCCCTGAGAGACACACGTCATGGTGTATAATGTTCCCTGAGAGACACACGTCATGGTGTATAATGTTCCCTGAGACACACGTCATGGTGTATAATGTTCCCTGAGAGAGACACACGTCATGGTGTATAATGTTCCCTGAGAGACACACGTCATGGTGTATAATGTTCCCTGAGAGAGACACACGTCATGGTGTACAATGTTCCCTGAGAGAGACACACGTCATGGTGTATAATGTTCCCTGAGAGAGACACACGTCATGGTGTATAATGTTCCCTGAGAGACACACGTCATGGTGTATAATGTTCCCTGAGAGAGACACACGTCATGGTGTACAATGTTCCCTGAGAGAGACACACGTCATGGTGTATAATGTTCCCTAAGAGAGACACACGTCATGGTGTACAATGTTCCCTAAGAGAGACACACGTCATGGTGTATAATGTTCCCTGAGAGAGACACACGTCATGGTGTACAATGTTCCCTGAGAGAGACACACGTCATGGTGTATAATGTTCCCTGACAGACACACGTCATGGTGTATAATGTTCCCTGAGACACACACGTCATGGTGTATAATGTTCCCTGAGACACACACGTCATGGTGTATAATGTTCCCTGAGACACACGTCATGGTGTATAATGTTCCCTGAGACACACGTCATGGTGTATAATGTTCCCTGAGACACACACGACATGGTGTATAATGTTCCCTGAGACACACACGACATGGTGTATAATGTTCCCTGAGAGACACACGTCATGGTGTATAATGTTCCCTGAGACACACACGACATGGTGTATAATGTTCCCTGAGACACACACGTCATGGTGTATAATGTTCCCTGAGACACACACGTCATGGTGTATAATGTTCCCTGAGAGACACACGTCATGGTGTATAATGTTCCCTGAGAGACACACGCGTCATGGTGTATAATGTTCCCTGAGAGACACGTCATGGTGTATAATGTTCCCTGAGACACACACGTCATGGTGTATAATGTTCCCTGAGAAACACACGTCATGGTGTATAATGTTCCCTGAGAGACACACGTCATGGTGTATAATGTTCCCTGAGAAACACACGTCATGGTGTATAATGTTCCCTGAGAGACACACGTCATGGTGTATAATGTTCCCTGAGAAACACACGTCATGGTGTATAATGTTCCCTGAGACACACACGTCATGGTGTATAATGTTCCCTGAGAGACACACGTCATGGTGTATAATGTTCCCTGAGAAACACACGTCATGGTGTATAATGTTCCCTGAGAGACACACGTCATGGTGTATAATGTTCCCTGAGAGACACGTCATGGTGTATAATGTTCCCTGAGAGACACACGTCATGGTGTATAATGTTCCCTGAGAGAGACACACGTCATGGTGTATAATGTTCCCTGAGAGAGACACACGTCATGGTGTATAATGTTCCCTGAGAGACACACGTCATGGTGTATAATGTTCCCTGAGAGACACACGTCATGGTGTATAATGTTCCCTGAGAGACACACGTCATGGTGTATAATGTTCCCTGAGACACACGCGTCATGGTGTATAATGTTCCCTGAGAGACACACGTCATGGTGTATAATGTTCCCTGAGACACACGCGTCATGGTGTATAATGTTCCCTGAGAGACACACGTCATGGTGTATAATGTTCCCTGAGACCACGCGTCATGGTGTATAATGTTCCCTGAGAGAGACACACGTCATGGTGTATAATGTTCCCTGAGAGACACACACGTCATGGTGTATAATGGTCCCTGAGAGACACACGTCATGGTGTATAATGTTCCCTGAGAGACACACGTCATGGTGTATAATATTCCCTGAGAGACACACGTCATGGTGTATAATGTTCCCTGAGAGACACACGTCATGGTGTATAATGTTCCCTGAGAGACACACGTCATGGTGTATAATGTTCCCTGAGAGAGACACACGTCATGGTGTATAATGTTCCCTGAGTGACACACACGTCATGGTGTATAATGTTCCCTGAGACACACGTCATGGTGTATAATGTTCCCTGAGAGACACACGTCATGGTGTATAATGTTCCCTGAGAGACACACGTCATGGTGTATAATGTTCCCTGAGACACACGTCATGGTGTATAATGTTCCCTGAGAGACACACGTCATGGTGTATAATGTTCCCTGAGAGACACACGTCATGGTGTATAATGTTCCCTGAGAGACACACGTCATGGTGTATAATGTTCCCTGAGAGACACACGTCATGGTGTATAATGTTCCCTGAGAGACACACGTCATGGTGTATAATGTTCCCTGAGAGACACACGTCATGGTGTATAATGTTCCCTGAGAGACACACGTCATGGTGTATAATGTTCCCTGAGAGACACACGTCATGGTGTATAATGTTCCCTGAGACACACGTCATGGTGTATAATGTTCCCTGAGAGAGACACACGTCATGGTGTATAATGTTCCCTGAGAGACACACGTCATGGTGTATAATGTTCCCTGAGAGAGACACACGTCATGGTGTACAATGTTCCCTGAGAGAGACACACGTCATGGTGTATAATGTTCCCTGAGAGAGACACACGTCATGGTGTATAATGTTCCCTGAGAGACACACGTCATGGTGTATAATGTTCCCTGAGAGAGACACACGTCATGGTGTACAATGTTCCCTGAGAGAGACACACGTCATGGTGTATAATGTTCCCTAAGAGAGACACACGTCAAGCTGTACAAAGTTCCCTAAGAGAGACACACGTCATGGTGTATAATGTTCCCTGAGAGAGACACACGTCATGGTGTACAATGTTCCCTGAGAGAGACACACGTCATGGTGTATAATGTTCCCTGAGAGAGACACACGTCATGGTGTATAATGTTCCCTGAGAGACACACGTCATGGTGTATAATGTTCCCTGAGAGAGACACACGTCATGGTGTACAATGTTCCCTGAGAGAGACACACGTCATGGTGTATAATGTTCCCTAAGAGAGACACACGTCATGGTGTACAATGTTCCCTAAGAGAGACACACGTCATGGTGTATAATGTTCCCTGAGAGAGACACACGTCATGGTGTACAATGTTCCCTGAGAGAGACACACGTCATGGTGTACAATGTTCCCTAAGAGAGACACACGTCATGGTGTACAATGTTCCCTGAGAGAGACACACGTCATGGTGTACAATGTTCCCTGAGAGAGACACACGTCATGGTGTACAATGTTCCCTAAGAGAGACACACGTCATGGTGTACAATGTTCCCTGAGAGAGACACACGTCATGGTGTACAATGTTCCCTAAGAGAGACACACGTCATGGTGTACAATGTTCCCTAAGAGAGACACACGTCATGGTGTACAATGTTCCCTAAGAGAGACACACGTCATGGTGTACAATGTTCCCTGAGAGAGACACACGTCATGGTGTACAATGTTCCCTGAGAGAGACACACGTCATGGTGTACAATGTTCCCTAAGAGAGACACACGTCATGGTGTACAATGTTCCCTGAGAGAGACACACGTCATGGTGTACAATGTTCCCTGAGAGAGACACACGTCATGGTGTACAATGTTCCCTGAGAGAGACACACGTCATGGTGTACAATGTTCCCTGAGAGAGACACACGTCATGGTGTACAATGTTCCCTGAGAGAGACACACGTCATGGTGTACAATGTTCCCTGAGAGAGACACACGTCATGGTGTATAATGTTCCCTGAGAGAGACACACGTCATGGTGTACAATGTTCCCTGAGAGAGACACACGTCATGGTGTATAATGTTCCCTGAGAGAGACACACGTCATGGTGTACAATGTTCCCTGAGAGAGACACACACGTCATGGTGTATAATATTCCCTGAGAGACACACGTCATGGTGTATAATGTTCCCTGAGAGACACACGTCATGGTGTATAATGTTCCCTGAGAGACACACGTCATGGTGTATAATGTTCCCTGAGAGACACACATCATGGTGTATAATGTTCCCTGAGAAACACACGTCATGGTGTATAATGTTCCCTGAGAGACACACGCGTCATGGTGTATAATGTTCCCTGAGACACACACGTCATGGTGTATAATGTTCCCTGAGAGACACACACGTCATGGTGTATAATGTTCCCTGAGAGACACACGTCATGGTGTATAATGTTCCCTGAGAGACACACGTCATGGTGTATAATGTTCCCTGAGAGACACACGCGTCATGGTGCATAATGTTCCCTGAGAGAGACACACGTCATGGTGTATAATGTTCCCTGAGAGACACACGCGTCATGGTGTATAATGTTCCCTGAGAGACACACGCGTCATGGTGTATAATGTTCCCTGAGAGAGACACCCATGGTGTATAATGTTCCCTGAGAGACACACGTCATGGTGTATAATGTTCCCTGAGAGACACACACGTCATGAGAGGTCATGTATAATGTTCCCTGAGAGAGACACACGAGACACACGCGTCATGGTGTATAATGTTCCCTGAGAGACACACTGAGAGACACACGTCATGGTGTATAATGTCCCTGAGAGAGACACACCTGTATAATGTTCCCTGAGAGACACACGTCATTGTGTATAATGTTCCCTGAGAGAGACACACGTCATGGTGTATAATGTTCCCTGAGAGACACACGCATCATGGTGTATAATGTTCCCTGAGAGAGACACCCATGGTGAGAGACACACGCATCATGGTGCATCATGGTGTATAATGTTCCCTGAGAGAGACACACGTCATGGTGTATAATGTTCCCTGAGAGACACACGCGTCATGGTGTATAATGTTCCCTGAGAGACACACGCGTCATTGTGTATAATGTTCCCTGAGAGAGACACACGTCATGGTGTATAATGTTCCCTGAGAGACACACGTCATGGTGTATAATGTTCCCTGAGAGACACACGTCATGGTGTATAATGTTCCCTGAGAGACACACGCATCATGGTGTATAATGTTCCCTGAGAGACACGTCATGGTGTATAATGTTCCCTGAGAGAGACACACGTCATGGTGTATAATGTTCCCTGAGAGACACACGTCATGGTGTATAATGTTCCCTGAGAGACACACGTCATGGTGTATAATGTTCCCTGAGAGACACACGTCATGGTGTATAATGTTCCCTGAGAGACACACGTCATGGTGTATAATGTTCCCTGAGAGACACACGTCATGGTGTATAATGTTCCCTGAGAGAGACACACGTCATGGTGTATAATGTTCCCTGAGAGACACGCATCATGGTGTATAATGTTCCCTGAGAGACACACGTCATGGTGTATAATGTTCCCTGAGAGACACACGTCATGGTGTATAATGTTCCCTGAGAGACACACGCATCATGGTGTATAATGTTCCCTGAGAGACACGTCATGGTGTATAATGTTCCCTGAGAGAGACACACGTCATGGTGTATAATGTTCCCTGAGAGACACTCGTCATGGTGTATAATGTTCCCTGAGAGACACACGTCATGGTGTATAATGTTCCCTGAGAGACACACGTCATGGTGTATAATGTTCCCTGAGAGACACATGTCATGGTGTATAATGTTCCCTGAGAGACACACGTCATGGTGTATAATGTTCCCTGAGAGACCCACGCATCATGGTGTATAATGTTCCCTGAGAGACACACGTCATGGTGTATAATGTTCCCTGAGAGACACACGTCATGGTGTATAATGTTCCTTGAGAGACACACGTCATGATGTATAATGTTCCCTGAGAGACACACGTCATGGTGTATAATGTTCCCTGAGAGACACACGCATCATGGTGTATAATGTTCCCTGAGAGACACACGTCATGGTGTACAATGTTCCCTGAGAGACACACGTCATGGTGTATAATGTTCCCTGAGAGACACACGCGTCATGGTGTATAATGTTCCCTGAGAGAGACACACGTCATGGTGTATAATGTTCCCTGAGACACACGTCATGGTGTATAATGTTCCCTGAGAGACACACGCATCATGGTGTATAATTTTCCCTGAGAGACACACGCGTCATGGTGTATAATGTTCCCAGAGAGAGACACACGTCATGGTGTATAATGTTCCCTGAGAGACACACGCATCATGGTGTATAATGTTCCCTGAGAGAGACACACGTCATGGTGTATAATGTTCCCTGAGAGACACACGCATCATGGTGTATAATGTTCCCTGAGAGAGACACACGTCATAGTGTATAATGTTCCCTGAGAGACACACGTCATGGTGTATAATGTTCCCTGAGAGACACACGCATCATGGTGTATAATGTTCCCTGAGAGACACACGCGTCATGGTGTATAATGTTCCCTGAGAGACACACGCATCATGGTGTATAATGTTCCCTGAGAGAGACACACGTCATGGTGTATAATGTTCCCTGAGAGACACACGTCATGGTGTATAATGTTCCCTGAGAGACACACGTCATGGTGTATAATGTTCCCTGAGAGACACACGCATCATGGTGTATAATGTTCCCTGAGAGACACGTCATGGTGTATAATGTTCCCTGAGAGAGACACACGTCATGGTGTATAATGTTCCCTGAGAGACACACGTCATGGTGTATAATGTTCCCTGAGAGACACACGCATCATGGTGTATAATGTTCCCTGAGAGACACACGTCATGGTGTGTAATGTTCCCTGAGAGACACTCGTCATGGTGTATAATGTTCCCTGAGAGACACACGTCATGGTGTATAATGTTCCCTGAGAGACACACGTCATGGTGTATAATGTTCCCTGAGAGACACACGTCATGGTGTATAATGTTCCCTGAGAGACACACGTCATGGTGTATAATGTTCCCTGAGAGACCCACGCATCATGGTGTATAATGTTCCCTGAGAGACACACGTCATGGTGTATAATGTTCCCTGAGAGACACACGTCATGGTGTATAATGTTCCCTGAGAGACCCACGCGTCATGGTGTATAATGTTCCCTGAGAGACACATGTCATGGTGTATAACGTTCCCTGAGAGACACACGTCATGGTGTATAATGTTCCCTGAGAGACACACGCGTCATGGTGTATAATGTTCCCTGAGAGACACACTCGTCATGGTATATAATGTTCCCTGAGAGAGACACACGTCATGGTGTATAATGTTCCCTGAGAGACACACGTCATGGTGTATAATGTTCCCTGAGAGACACACGTCATGGTGTATAATGTTCCCTGAGAGAGACACACGTCATGGTGTATAATGTTCCCTGAGAGACACACGTCATGGTGTATAATGTTCCCTGAGAGACACACGCATCATGGTGTATAATGTTCCCTGAGAGAGACACACGTCATGGTTTATAATGTTCCCTGAGAGACACACGCGTCATGGTGTATAATGTTCCCTGAGAGACACACGTCATGGTGTACTATGTTCCCTGAGAGACACACGTCATGGTGTATAATGTTCCCTGAGAGACACACGCGTCATGGTGTATAATGTTCCCTGAGATCTCAGTAGTAGTAACCAGTTACCAGTAACCACTGTGCCAGTTGACTCACGACCAACCGTCTCTGCCTGAGTCACTGTATATTCATATTGTGCTGACCTGGCATTATTCAAAGACCCTCTCACATATGGGTACTGTGGGCGGCCAGTCAGTCAGTGTTAAGAGAGCAGAGAGATAGGTACGGCTGTAAGGGCGCACTCCACATTATCAGTAATTATACGTACTACCAGCCTACGTGAGTATTTCTTTACCTAATCCACGTGTCGAACTCCCACATGATAAATGGTGGCACCGGTGTGGAGCGTGGATTTAGTTTTTACGGGTAATTCCAGACGTTACAAGACTGTTTGTGCGTAGCCGGCAGGGTCAAAGGTGAACCTCCAGCCAGCCGCTTACCCTCACTCACCACCTCCAGCCTGCAAGCCTGTTGCAGCCGCTTCAAGCTTCCTGGCTTAGTTCGTGTGCTAATTGCTTCAATCTCCGAGGGGTTGACCCGGATTTTGCAATTAAGCCAGTCAGTAAGCCAGACTGTGGAAGTGAACGCCAGTCAGCCTATCATCCAGCCTGTCTCCTGTCATCCAACTGCTCCTCCGTGCTTTGTGCATCGTTAAACGTCTTCCAGTCAGCCATTCTCGTGGGGTAAGCCAGTCAGCCAACCCAGCTTCTAACCCAGCTGAGAGAGAGAAGTAAGCCACGCAGTAAGAAGTAAGCCAAGTTCCTCTGAAGTATTGTCTATATCGCTTTGTGCTCCCTGATGGATGCTAAGAGTGGTTTTCACCATTCCTGTAGCATAGAGGGGCTTATCAAGCCACCTTCGTGGGTAGAGTGGCGGGCGTTGCGCGCCAGCATCTCACCCACCACACTCTACCCCCACCACTTTCCACAACCACCACCAGCCACCCACCTCATCTACCTGTGGTTGTTTGCACCCTTGTACCGGGTCCTAATACTGTTTTGGCTCACATAATTGGTCAAGAGATGTAGTGAGCGCCAACGATAAAACCCAATTATGGGAGTTCACCGAGAGAGCGCATTTCTTCCGACAACAGTGAGTGTAGGAGGAGTCAGTCATCACCGCGCAGGACAACCTACAACCTACCCTCATCACCAGTAATCACCCGACTACTACAGATTTCAGTGATAATTTAGAGACATTTTTCTTGCATTTAAAGACATTTGCGTGTGTGAGACATTGATAGTAAATTGCTTGTGTACTCTAAACCTTGTGTTTTCAGTGTAGATTAAGTATTTCTTTGACTCGTTTACAATATTTTTCAGTGTTTTCACTCATCTTATATTTTTTTATTCTGTGTTTTTTTTATGTTACTCCTGTCTGTAGTAAGTATTATTGTGTAGTGTACCAGTCAGTCACTCTGTGTGAAGTGATTCATTTTTTTTTATTGTATTCTTTCAGCGTTGTATTCTCCAGTAATTGTCATTGTATTTCATGCAGTGATATTCACCCCAGTATACCAAATTATCCATTTATTTCTATGTGTGTCTTTTTTTCGTATGCCAGCAGTGTCTCATTCCTCTAATTTTTTCGCAGACTGTGTACCATTATTTTTGCCAGCAAATTTTTGTCGTATCAGTCACAGCAAGATTTTGTTGTAAGAATATACTAATAATGTTGTGTGCCCCGCCACTGTAAGTGTTAATTTACCCGTTTTGTTCCTTTGTTTTATTTTATTCATATTTTTATATTTCTTTGAACAAATTCACTCTTGATGCAATTTCAATTACTTTTAACGTAAAGTGTTTTCCTTACTCTGTTTGAGTAAATTGTTTTGTCTAATTTACAATTAAGAGTTAAAGTGTTCAATCAGTTTTTTTTTCTTCATAATTTTATTTCATTATTTTACCTGAGTTTTCCCAGTGACACTATTACTGCAGTGAATTATTTTGTTGCACTTGTTCTGCAGTGAATTATTTTGTTGCACTTGTTCTGCAGTGAATTATTTTGTTGCACTTGTTCTGCAGTGAATTATTTCTTTTATTAATATTTTTATGAATTATATTTTAATCTCGTTTATGCATTCTTAGAAAATACTTAAATTTCCCAGTTAACAATTTAATAATTTTATTTTATACTTTTACATTGATTTAAAATTTAATTAATTAATTTCTTTATTAGCAAGAGTAAAGACAGCTCATTTTGCATTTAATTCAGTCTCCAGTAATATTTTTACTTGTATATTTCAATGTAAATTTTTTTATCTTGGCCAATAGTCCTTTAAATTGAGTTGTCCTTCCTCTTGCAGTGTATCTTAGACATTTTTTTTTTATTCCTTCTGCAGAATTAGTTGCATCTTTATTTCAATTCTAGAATTTTATATCATTTTTATTCTTCATTATTTTTGTCTTATTTGTTCTCGTGTTACTTTGCCATTATGTCTCACATACCGTCAAGTGATACTTTAGTGAATGTCGATACTCAGACCTCTCAGGCTACTGCTGCTCCTGTCATCAGTCCTCACAGTTCCTTACCGACTGACTGACCGACCCAGATACCGAGATATTATAGTTATACTCGTGATTCCCTTGATGCGTTACCTTTATTCAATGGCCATGTACATAGTCTTGAAGCATGGTTTGCGGCCATTCGTTCTCGTGCTAGTGCTCTAGTTGAAGGTCCTCCTTCAGAGGAAAGCCTTATCAGACTTGCTAAAGAAGCTCTTTATCGATCCCCTGCTGCTGTTCACGTTGTAGATCTCCTTGATATGCGAGACTTCAGGAATCTTACTAAGTGGTCACAATATGAGGAACTGATTCGTTCTTTCCTTGTCCCAGTAAAAACAGCTGATCCATATGTCGTTCTTAGGGAACTAGTGAATGCTACACCCATGAGTAATGAATCGTTGAGTGCATTTGCTGTTAGATTAGACAAACTTTTATCATCATTTATCAATGCTGTCCAATCATCATCTTTTGTCCCTGACGAGGATAAACCATCCACAGCATCGTTTGCTAAATTGGCAGCTTTTGGAGCAATTAAAGAACTAATGCCACCTGCTTCTGTGTGTGCTTATGAGGCTCATCCTCCAACTGTGACGATGGAACCACTTACAGCCTTAAATCATGTACGTTCCTTGTGCCCCCAGGGTACTTTCCCTTGTATCAAAAGTAATGTCACACATATGCCTCAGTCTGCACCACCTCTTGTTTGCGCCACAGAGACAAATCGTGGTCGTCAACCATCTCAGAGATCACCAAGAACCAGTGTACAGAGTCGTTATACACCTCGTAGTATTCATAGTACATTCAGTAACCATAATCGGCGGACTTGTTATAACTGTGGTTTCCGTGGCAATATTGCAATTAATTGTCCTGATAGTTACCCTAAGAGACGTCGTACTGATGATGAGTACCCAGATCTTCCCTACTGTACTTATCATAGAATGCATGGACATGACACATCTGAGTGTAATGCTCTCTATAACCTTCAGTACTCTAGGTCTTTCTTTGGCCGTTCCAACCGCAGAACCCGTAGAGGAAACAGATATCGTGGTTCTCAACATAACCAGAACCAGGCTCATTCTTCCAATTCTCAAACTAACCAAAACCAGGCTCGTTCTTCCAATTCGGGGGAATTCGAGCGCCCCAGTCAAACCGTCCCATGGTGACAGTAGGTGATAATGAGTACACCATCCCCGTTCACAATTCCTTTGAAGCCTTAAGCAGTCTCGAGAAAGACAATCCTGCTGATGATGTTGCTTCACATGTCTCTGACATAGATGATTTTGGGGATGAAGTAGAACAAGTCTTTTCTGATGACAATCCACCTTTTTGTTTGCACATAACTTCCAATGCAACCATAGGCCCTATAGTGCAAGCATCTGTTTATAATGCGCCTGTTCATTTGTTCATGGACTCTGGTGCGCAAGTCAATATTATTAGGTCTAGTTTGTTTAAGGAAAAGAAGTTACGACATGTCCTTCTCGTAGAACCGACTCATGTGTCCTCCCTTAGTGGAGTATCTGGTTCTCACCTGCGTGTCCGAGGTCGGACTTCCCTAACCTTTTCTATCCAAGGTAGAGACTTCACTGCTTCCTTCCTTGTTGTCGACCAGATTACTTTCCCTGGTGACCTTCTACTGGGATTTGCTTCCATGCGAGACTTACGCATTGTGCTCGACCCTTATCGATGGCATGCCCAAATTGACGACTTGATCGTTCCATTCTGGGGTTACCAGCTTGGATCAGAAATCTGTTATACTGCGGCAGAGTATGATGTACGGATTAAGTCCTTACAAGCTAATGCATTCTCCAGTAGCGTACCCAAGCGGTCAGGCACTGGTAATTCTGTCACTCCCATCAGTGTTCCACCTATACCTTCAGACTTGCAGGATAGTCCGATGCCTCAAGTGTCCGAGGACACTCAGATTGCCTTGAGTGCACAACCTATCCCTGCAATGACTGCTAGTTCGAGTAGTAGTTTCTCCACAGGGGACGCCTTGTCAGAAAACGATTACTTGAAACTAGTAATGCCATCTCTTGTTGATGTCACATGCCGTCTGCAGAAAGACGTCTCTGTTGCGGCTAGTGCTCTCACTAGAGTGTCTGTTGTTGTTCCTAGTGTTCCAGATGGTGATAACGTCCTAGTTGACAGTGATTCTTGCAAAGTAAAAGGTCTATTTGTTGAACCATCCTTACATGTTGTAAGAGATAGTAAGATCCATTTCTTCCTGGCCAACACTTCTGGTCACAGTGTTCGCCTCAGAGCAAATACCAATCTTGTTGACCTTGTTCACTATCCTTACCCTGTTCAGGTAGAGGATGAGTTGTCACCTGACCAGTGGGTCGGTGCTATTTCTGCCGGGGAGACCTCATCCACTTCACTGGATCAATCTGTTCCACCAGTTGAGGAGAAAGACCTAGCTCCCACTGACTTCCCAGATGAAGTCAAGCGTTTGTTGACTCTGTTGAACAAACGTCGTAAAGCCATTGCTTTACCAGGTGAGAAGATGGGTATAACGAACTTATTGTCCCATCGTATTCCACTTGAACCTGGTACTAGACCTATCTACATACCTGCGTACAGAATGCCTCATTCACAAGTTGCTGTCGCAGAAGAATTGATCAATCAAATGCTTGATGATGGAGTTATTGCACCTAGCAATTCACCTTGGAATGCACCCTTGATACTAGTACCTAAGAAGGATGGTACTTGGCGCCCAGTGATTGACTTTAGGAAGTTAAACGCGAAAACCATTCCAGATCGCTTTCCACTCCCTGTACTGGGTGATCTTTTACGTAATATCGGAGATAACAAAGTCTTTTCAACCCTAGATTTGTTACAAGGGTTTTGGCAAGTCCCTCTTCACGAGGACAGCCAAGAGCTAACTGCATTCTCCACTCCTACAGGTCATTATCACTTCCTCCGTATGGCGTTTGGATTACGATCTTCCCCTATCACGTTCTCAAGGCTCATGACTAATATCTTTAGAGGTCTCATAGGTAATGCACTTATGGTGTACTTAGATGACGTAATCGTCATGTCTAAAGACGTGGATACACACTTGAAAAGACTTGATGTAGTACTTGGTAAGCTTGAAGAAGCCAATTTAAAGATCAAACTGTCTAAATGTCAATTTTTCAGATCAGAAATTAAGTTTCTTGGTCACGTAGTCACTCCTAGAGGGGTTACGACTGACCAAAGTAAAGTAACTGCAGTACTAAATTTTCCAACTCCCAAAACTGCTGATGCCGTAAGATCCTTTGTGGGCTTAGCAGGTTTTTATAGATCTTTCATTGCCAATTTTTCTTCCATAGCTGCTCCTCTAACTGAGTTGCTTAAGAAAGATGCTCCTTTTGTTTGGACCTTCCGTCAAGAAAGAGCATTCCAAACTCTAAAAGAAAAGCTAACATCTGCTCCAATTTTGAAATTTCCAGATTTTTCTAAGCCCTTCTATCTGACAACTGATGCTAGTTCAATTGGCATAGGTGCCATACTAGCTCAGAAGACCGATGGCAAGTACAACGCAGTTGCATTTGCTAGCCGAGTCCTTACAAAGGCTGAACGTAATTATACAGTAACTGAGCAAGAAGCTTTAGCAATAGTATGGTCTTTAAAGTACTTCCGAGACATTATTTATCAGTACTCTGTTCATGTCTTGACAGACCATGCTCCACTGATACCCTTATTCCAGAACAAACAACCTACTGGAAGGTTAGCCAGATGGACCTTGACTATCCAAGAGTTCAATCCCACCTTTGAGCATTTACCTGGCAAGTCAAATGTAGTCGCAGATGCCTTATCGCGACATGTTAGTATAGTAACTGCAGACCCTCCATTTAGTGCTGAAGATGTAAAGAATGCTCAACGAACAGATCCCATGTGGTCTGGTGTGATTCGATTCCTGCTCCAGGAAGATCTTATTCTGACTGTGAAGCCACCAGCACCCATCAGTGACTTTGTCATGAACCAAGAATTACTGTATCGAACAGCCGAGTTGGGTACTCCTAGCAGAAGAGTATACCAGTTAGTAATTCCACAGTCACTAGTGAATGTAGCCTTACAGCTAGTTCACGATGTACCAGGTGTTGCACACCCTGGTATGGATCGTTCAGTAAAACAAGCCAGATTGAAATACTTTTGGCCTCGTATGGCAACTGATATTTCTGAGTATGTTAAGAAATGTAGTGTCTGCATGCAACATAAAGGCAATGCTAATGGTCCTAATCCAATCCAAGTATATCCAACTACTAGCGAACCGTGGGAAAGAGTTGCGCTAGATTTGTTAACTAATTTCCAATGTTCCCTCCAAGGTAACAAATATCTGTGTGTTATGGTAGACCATTTCACCAGATATTGTGAGTTAGTTCCTATTGCAGATAAGACTGCCGAGACAGTAGCTAAAGCGTTTAAAGAACGCATTATCTGCAGGCATACTACCCCTAAGTCCCTAGTAACAGATAATGGAGGTGAATTCTGTAATGAGATTCTTGAAAATTTGTGTACCTTGTACAAGATCTCTAAATCCACCATTGTTCCTCATCATCCTGCCAGCAATGGGTTAGCGGAACGAACCAATAAGAAAGTACTTGATGTCTTGAGAGCCACTATCAATCCCAACAGTGAAACTTGGGATGAAGTTATACCTGATGTGCAGTGTGCTATAAATTCTGCTTACAATGTTTCTATAGGTGACACTCCACATTATGCATTGTATGGTGTAGATAAACGTTTGCCTTATGAGTTGTTATATTCTAATCCGAAACCAAATTACAACCCTGATGATTTCATAGCAACTCGTACCAGCTTAGCTCAAAGTGTTTTTAGAAGAATCCGTGAAACACTTCATAAATCAACAGCAGAATTTACAAGAGTTGCAAACACTCGAGCAAAGCCATCCAAAATCAAAATAGGTTCGAGAGTTATGCTGATTAACTTTAACAAAACGTCTGCAATGCCAAAGTTTGATCAAAAGTTTGTTGGTCCTTATCGAGTAGTTGAACATATCACTGGTAATAAGTATAAGGTTAGAGAGATTAGTACTGGTCAGTATAAAGAATCGCATTTGGATCATATGAAGTTAGTATGTGATGATAATGATGTTCCAACCCAGACTAATGTGACAGACTCTGACAATCCTCCTGATCCTGTACTCTCTTCCTCTGATACTCAGTCAGACGATCAACCTGAATGTCGTTATTCCCTGCGTACACGACAGGTATTGAGAAATCCTCAAGTATCATTTGTAACTTCCAATTCAGATTTGCCTCAAATACAGCATGAGTTAGCCAATGCTACAGAGTTTGATCATCCCAGAGATGACACCCATTCTGCATATGTCAATCTCACCCTAGCAGAGTTGGGGTTAAATGTAAATAACCTGTATAGATGAATAATTACAGTATCAACTTATCAGTATTCAAGAATTTTTTTTTGTGTTCATGTTCTCTCCGCATTCTGAGAGTTAACAGTCTAGATTTGAGTGCACCGAATCTGCCTTTCTGTTAAACACTCTTTCTTTGTATATATTCCTCCCTCAGAATCCGTAGATCACATGAATACAGATCGATCGATCAAAATTTTTTTTTTTATCACTTGTAATCTCAACGTTGAGTTCGATGTTCATTTGTTGAGTTTTAAGTTGTGCTATATTATACCTTGTATTGCATTACAGTTTCAGTTACGTAAGCTTCCATTCCAATGTTCTACTTATGTATGTTATAATGTTTAATTGTTGTGTACTTTGACATTGTATAGAATCAGCCCAAGCCGTACACCTGCCATCTCTAGTTTGTATTAGTTGTATGTCGGGACGACATACGTTAGCGTCGCCGAGCTCTCAGTAGTAGTAACCAGTAACCACTGTGCCAGTTGACTCACGACCAACCATCTCTGCCTGAGTCACTGTATATTCATATTGTGCTGACCTGGCATTATTCAAAGACCCTCTCACATATGGGTACTGTGGGCGGCCAGTCAGTCAGTGTTAAGAGAGCAGAGAGATAGGTACGGCTGTAAGGGCGCACTCCACATTATCAGTAATTATACGTACTACCAGCCTACGTGAGTATTTCTTTACCTAATCCACGTGTCGAACTCCCACATGATAGAGAGAGACACACGTCATGGTGTATAATGTTCCCTGAGAGACACACGTCATGGTGTATAATGTTCCCTGAGAGACACACGTCATGGTGTATAATGTTCCCTGAGACACGTCATGGTGTATAATGTTCCCTGAGAGACACACGTCATGGTGTATAATGTTCCCTGAGAGACACACGTCATGGTGTATAATGTTCCCTGAGAGACACACGTCATGGTGTATAATGTTCCCTGAGAGACACACGCGTCATGGTGTATAATGTTCCCTGAGAGACACACGTCATGGTGTATAATGTTCCCTGAGAGACACACGCGTCATGGTGTATAATGTTCCCTGAGAGACACACGTCATGGTGTACAATGTTCCCTGAGAGACACACGTCATGGTGTATAATGTTCCCTGAGAGACACACGCGTCATGGTGTATAATGTTCCCTGAGAGACACGTCATGGTGTATAATGTTCCCTGAGAGACACACGTCATGGTGTACAATGTTCCCTGAGACACACACGTCATGGTGTATAATGTTCCCTGAGAGACACACACGTCATGGTGTATAATGTTCCCTGAGAGACACACGTCATGGTGTATAATGTTCCCTGAGACACACACGTCATGGTGTACAATGTTCCCTGAGACACACACGTCATGGTGTACAATGTTCCCTGAGAGACACACGTCATGGTGTATAATGTTCCCTGAGACACACACGTCATGGTGTATAATGTTCCCTGAGAGACACACGTCATGGTGTATAATGTTCCCTGAGAGACACACGTCATGGTGTATAATGTTCCCTGAGAGACACACGTCATGGTGTATAATGTTCCCTGAGAGACACACGTCATGGTGTATAATGTTCCCTGAGAGACACACGTCATGGTGTATAATGTTCCCTGAGAGACACACGTCATGGTGTATAATGTTCCCTGAGAGACACACGCGTCATGGTGTATAATGTTCCCTGAGAGACACACGTCATGGTGTATAATGTTCCCTGAGACACACGCGTCATGGTGTATAATGTTCCCTGAGAGACACACGTCATGGTGTATAATGTTCCCTGAGAGACACACGTCATGGTGTATAATGTTCCCTGAGACACACACGTCATGGTGTATAATGTTCCCTGAGACACACGTCATGGTGTATAATGTTCCCTGAGAGACACACGTCATGGTGTATAATGTTCCCTGAGAGACACACGTCATGGTGTATAATGTTCCCTGAGAGACACACGTCATGGTGTATAATGTTCCCTGAGAGACACACGTCATGGTGTATAATGTTCCCTGAGACACACACGTCATGGTGTATAATGTTCCCTGAGACACACGTCATGGTGTATAATGTTCCCTGAGAGACACACGCATCATGGTGTATAATGTTCCCTGAGAGACACACGCGTCATGGTGTATAATGTTCCCTGAGACACACACGTCATGGTGTATAATGTTCCCTGAGACACACACGTCATGGTGTATAATGTTCCCTGAGACACACACGTCATGGTGTATAATGTTCCCTGAGACACACACGTCATGGTGTATAATGTTCCCTGAGACACACACGTCATGGTGTATAATGTTCCCTGAGAGACACACGTCATGGTGTATAATGTTCCCTGAGACACACGCGTCATGGTGTATAATGTTCCCTGAGACACACACGTCATGGTGTATAATGTTCCCTGAGACACACACGTCATGGTGTATAATGTTCCCTGAGAGACACACGTCATGGTGTATAATGTTCCCTGAGAGACACACGTCATGGTGTATAATGTTCCCTGAGAGACACACGTCATGGTGTATAATGTTCCCTGAGAGAGACACACGTCATGGTGTATAATGTTCCCTGAGAGACACACGTCATGGTGTATAATGTTCCCTGAGAGACACACGTCATGGTGTATAATGTTCCCTGAGAGACACACGTCATGGTGTACAATGTTCCCTGAGAGACACACGTCATGGTGTATAATGTTCCCTGAGAGAGACACGTCATGGTGTATAATGTTCCCTGAGAGACACACGTCATGGTGTACAATGTTTCCTGAGACACACGTCATGGTGTACAATGTTCCCTGAGAGACACACGTCATGGTGTATAATGTTCCCTGAGAGACACACGTCATGGTGTATAATGTTCCCTGAGAGAGACACACGTCATGGTGTACAATGTTCCCTGAGAGACACACGTCATGGTGTACAATGTTTCCTGAGACACACGTCATGGTGTATAATGTTCCCTGAGACACACACGTCATGGTGTACAATGTTCCCTGAGAGACACACGTCATGGTGTACAATGTTCCCTGAGACACACACGTCATGGTGTACAATGTTCCCTGAGAGACACACGTCATGGTGTATAATGTTCCCTGAGACACACACGTCATGGTGTATAATGTTCCCTGAGAGACACACGTCATGGTGTACAATGTTCCCTGAGAGACACACGTCATGGTGTATAATGTTCCCTGAGAGACACACGTCATGGTGTATAATGTTCCCTGAGAGAGACACACGTCATGGAGTATAATGTTCCCTGAGAGACACACGTCATGGTGTATAATGTTCCCTGAGAGACACACGTCATGGTGTATAATGTTCCCTGAGAGACACACGTCATGGTGTATAATGTTCCCTGAGAGACACACGTCATGGTGTATAATGTTCCCTGAGAGACACACGTCATGGTGTATAATGTTCCCTGAGACACACACGTCATGGAGTATAATGTTCCCTGAGACACACGTCATGGTGTATAATGTTCCCTGAGAGACACACGTCATGGTGTATAATGTTCCCTGAGAGACACACGTCATGGTGTATAATGTTCCCTGAGACACACGTCATGGTGTACAATGTTCCCTGAGAGACACACGTCATGGTGTATAATGTTCCCTGAGACACACACGTCATGGTGTATAATGTTCCCTGAGACACACACGTCATGGTGTATAATGTTCCCTGAGACACACACGTCATGGTGTATAATGTTCCCTGAGAGACACACGTCATGGTGTATAATGTTCCCTGAGACACACGCGTCATGGTGTATAATGTTCCCTGAGACACACACGTCATGGTGTATAATGTTCCCTGAGAGACACACGTCATGGTGTATAATGTTCCCTGAGACACACACGTCATGGTGTATAATGTTCCCTGAGAGACACTCGTCATGGTGTATAATGTTCCCTGAGACACACACGTCATGGTGTATAATGTTCCCTGAGAGACACACGTCATGGTGTATAATGTTCCCTGAGACACACGTCATCGTGTATAAAGTTCCCTGAGACACACGTCATGGTGTATAATGTTCCCTGAGACACACATCATGGTGTATAATGTTCCCTGAGACACACGTCATGGTGTATAATGTTCCCTGAGAGAGACACGTCATGGTGTATAATGTTCCCTGAGACACACGTCATGGTGTATAATGTTCCCTGAGACACACGTCATGGTGTATAATGTTCCCTGAGAGAGACACGTCATGGTGTATAATGTTCCCTGAGACACACACGTCATGGTGTATAATGTTCCCTGAGACACACACGTCATGGTGTATAATGTTCCCTGAGAGACACACGTCATGGTGTATAATGTTCCCTGAGAGACACACGTCATGGTGTATAATGTTCCCTGAGAGACACACGTCATGGTGTATAATGTTCCCTGAGAGACACACGTCATGGTGTATAATGTTCCCTGAGAGACACACGTCATGGTGTATAATGTTCCCTGAGAGACACACGTCATGGTGTATAATGTTCCCTGAGAGACACACGTCATGGTGTATAATGTTCCCTGAGAGACACACGTCATGGTGTATAATGTTCCCTGAGACACACGTCATGGTGTATAATGTTCCCTGAGACACACGTCATGGTGTATAATGTTCCCTGAGACACACACGTCATGGTGTATAATGTTCCCTGAGAGACACACGTCATGGTGTATAATGTTCCCTGAGACACACACGTCATGGTGTATAATGTTCCCTGAGAGACACTCGTCATGGTGTATAATGTTCCCTGAGACACACACGTCATGGTGTATAATGTTCCCTGAGAGACACACGTCATGGTGTATAATGTTCCCTGAGACACACGTCATGGTGTATAATGTTCCCTGAGACACACGTCATGGTGTATAATGTTCCCTGAGACACACGTCATGGTGTATAATGTTCCCTGAGACACACGTCATGGTGTATAATGTTCCCTGAGAGAGACACGTCATGGTGTATAATGTTCCCTGAGAGACACACGTCATGGTGTATAATGTTCCCTGAGACACACGTCATGGTGTATAATGTTCCCTGAGAGACACACGTCATGGTGTATAATGTTCCCTGAGAGACACACGTCATGGTGTATAATGTTCCCTGAGAGACACACGTCATGGTGTATAATGTTCCCTGAGAGACACACGTCATGGTGTATAATGTTCCCTGAGACACACACGTCATGGTGTATAATGTTCCCTGAGAGACACACGTCATGGTGTATAATGTTCCCTGAGAGACACACGTCATGGTGTATAATGTTCCCTGAGAGACACACGTCATGGTGTATAATGTTCCCTGAGAGACACACGTCATGGTGTATAATGTTCCCTGAGAGACACACGTCATGGTGTATAATGTTCCCTGAGAGACACACGTCATGGTGTATAATGTTCCCTGAGACACACGCGTCATGGTGTATAATGTTCCCTGAGACACACACGTCATGGTGTATAATGTTCCCTGAGAGACACACGTCATGGTGTATAATGTTCCCTGAGACACACGTCATGGTGTATAATGTTCCCTGAGAGAGACACGTCATGGTGTATAATGTTCCCTGAGAGACACACGTCATGGTGTATAATGTTCCCTGAGACACACGTCATGGTGTATAATGTTCCCTGAGAGACACACGTCATGGTGTATAATGTTCCCTGAGAGACACACGTCATGGTGTATAATGTTCCCTGAGACACACACGTCATGGTGTATAATGTTCCCTGAGAGACACACGTCATGGTGTATAATGTTCCCTGAGAGACACACGTCATGGTGTATAATGTTCCCTGAGAGACACACGTCATGGTGTATAATGTTCCCTGAGAGACACACGTCATGGTGTATAATGTTCCCTGAGAGACACACGTCATGGTGTATAATGTTCCCTGAGAGACACACGTCATGGTGTATAATGTTCCCTGAGAGACACACGTCATGGTGTATAATGTTCTCTGAGAGACACACGTCATGGTGTATAATGTTCCCTGAGAGACACACGTCATGGTGTATAATGTTCCCTGAGAGACACACGTCATGGTGTATAATGTTCCCTGAGAGACACACGTCATGGTGTATAATGTTCCCTGAGAGACACACGTCATGGTGTATAATGTTCCCTGAGAGACACACGTCATGGTGTATAATGTTCCCTGAGAGACACACGTCATGGTGTATAATGTTCCCTGAGAGACACACGTCATGGTGTATAATGTTCCCTGAGAGACACACGTCATGGTGTATAATGTTCCCTGAGAGACACACGTCATGGTGTATAATGTTCCCTGAGAGACACACGTCATGGTGTATAATGTTCCCTGAGAGACACACGTCATGGTGTATAATGTTCCCTGAGAGACACACGTCATGGTGTATAATGTTCCCTGAGAGACACACGTCATGGTGTATAATGTTCACGTCTGTATAATGTTCCCTGAGACACACGTCATGGTGTATAATGTTCCCTGAGAGACACACGTCATGGTGTATAATGTTCCCTGAGACACATGTCATGGTGTATAATGTTCCCTGAGAGACACACGTCATGGTGTATAATGTTCCCTGAGACACACGTCATGGTGTATAATGTTCCCTGAGACACATGTCATGGTGTATAATGTTCCCTGAGAGACACACGTCATGGTGTATAATGTTCCCTGAGACACATGAGACTGAGAGACACGTCATGGTGTATAATGTTCCCTGTATAATGTTCCCTGAGACACATGTCATGGTGTATAATGTTCCCTGAGAGACACACGTCATGGTGTATAATGTTCCCTGAGAGACACACGTCATGGTGTATAATGTTCCCTGAGAGACACACGTCATGGTGTATAATGTTCCCTGAGAGACACACGTCATGGTGTATAATGTTCCCTGAGACACACGTCATGGTGTATAATGTTCCCTGAGAGACACACGTCATGGTGTATAATGTTCCCTGAGACACACGTCATGGTGTATAATGTTCCCTGAGACACACGTCATGGTGTATAATGTTCCCTGAGAGACACACGTCATGGTGTATAATGTTCCCTGAGACACATGTCATGGTGTATAATGTTCCCTGAGAGACACATGTCATGGTGTATAATGTTCCCTGAGACACACGTCATGGTGTATAATGTTCCCTGAGACACATGTCATGGTGTATAATGTTCCCTGAGAGACACACGTCATGGTGTATAATGTTCTCTGAGAGATACACGTCATGGTGTATAATGTTCCCTGAGAGACACACGTCATGGTGTATAATGTTCCCTGAGAGACACACGTCATGGTGTATAATGTTCCCTGAGACACACGTCATGGTGTATAATGTTCCCTGAGACACACACGTCATGGTGTATAATGTTCCCTGAGAGACACACGTCATGGTGTATAATGTTCCCTGAGAGACACACGTCATGGTGTATAATGTTCCCTGAGACACATATCATGGTGTATAATGTTCCCTGAGACACACGTCATGGTGTATAATGTTCCCTGAGACACATGTCATGGTGTATAATGTTCCCTGAGAGACACATGTCATGGTGTATAATGTTCCCTGAGACACACGTCATGGTGTATAATGTTCCCTGAGACACATGTCATGGTGTATAATGTTCCCTGAGACACACACGTCATGGTGTATAATGTTCCCTGAGACACATGTCATGGTGTATAATGTTCCCTGAGAGACACACGTCATGGTGTATAATGTTCTCTGAGAGATACACGTCATGGTGTATAATGTTCCCTGAGACACACGTCATGGTGTATAATGTTCCCTGAGAGATACACGTCATGGTGTATAATGTTCCCTGAGACACACGTCATGGTGTATAATGTTCCCTGAGACACACGTCATGGTGTATAATGTTCCCTGAGACACATGTCATGGTGTATAATGTTCCCTGAGACACACACGTCATGGTGTATAATGTTCTCTGAGAGATACACGTCATGGTGTATAATGTTCCCTGAGACACACGTCATGGTGTATAATGTTCCCTGAGAGACACACGTCATGGTGTATAATGTTCTCTGAGACACACACGTCATGGTGTATAATGTTCCCTGAGACACACGTCATGGTGTATAATGTTCCCTGAGACACACGTCATGGTGTATAATGTTCCCTGAGACACACGTCATGGTGTATAATGTTCCCTGAGAGACACACACGTCATGGTGTATAATGTTCTCTGAGACACACACGTCATGGTGTATAATGTTCCCTGAGACACACGTCATGGTGTATAATGTTCCCTGAGAGACACACGTCATGGTGTATAATGTTCCCTGAGACACACGTCATGGTGTATAATGTTCCCTGAGAGACACACGTCATGGTGTATAATGTTCCCTGAGAGACACACGTCATGGTGTATAATGTTCCCTGAGAGACACACGTCATGGTGTATAATGTTCCCTGAGACACACGTCATGGTGTATAATGTTCCCTGAGACACACGTCATGGTGTATAATGTTCCCTGAGACACACGTCATGGTGTATAATGTTCGTCATCTCAATCTCGTTCAAGTGAGACTTGAGTCAGTCGTCGTGTTGAGACTTGAGTCAGTCGTCGTGTTGAGACTTGAGTCAGTCGTCGTGTTGAGACTTGAGTCAGTCGTCGTGTTGAGACTTGAGTCAGTCGTCGTGTTGAGACTTGAGTCAGTCGTCGTGTTGAGACTTGAGTCAGTCGTCGTGTTGAGACTTGAGTCAGTCGTCGTGTTGAGACTTGAGTCAGTCGTCGTGTTGAGACTTGAGTCAGTCGTCGTGTTGAGACTTGAGTCAGTCGTCGTGTTGAGACTTGAGTCAGTCGTCGTGTTGAGACTTGAGTCAGTCGTCGTGTTGAGACTTGAGTCAGTCGTCGTGTTGAGACTTGAGTCAGTCGTCGTGTTGAGACTTGAGTCAGTCGTCGTGTTGAGACTTGAGTCAGTCGTCGTGTTGAGACTTGAGTCAGTCGTCGTGTTGAGACTTGAGTCAGTCGTCGTGTTGAGACTTGAGTCAGTCGTCGTGTTGAGACTTGAGTCAGTCGTCGTGTTGAGACTTGAGTCAGTCGTCGTGTTGAGACTTGAGTCAGTCGTCGTGTTGAGACTTGAGTCAGTCGTCGTGTTGAGACTTGAGTCAGTCGTCGTGTTGAGACTTGAGTCAGTCGTCGTGTTGAGACTTGAGTCAGTCGTCGTGTTGAGACTTGAGTCAGTCGTCGTGTTGAGACTTGAGTCAGTCGTCGTGTTGAGACTTGAGTCAGTCGTCGTGTTGAGACTTGAGTCAGTCGTCGTGTTGAGACTTGAGTCAGTCGTCGTGTTGAGACTTGAGTCAGTCGTCGTGTTGAGACTTGAGTCAGTCGTCGTGTTGAGACTTGAGTCAGTCGTCGTGTTGAGACTTGAGTCAGTCGTCGTGTTGAGACTTGAGTCAGTCGTCGTGTTGAGACTTGAGTCAGTCGTCGTGTTGAGACTTGGAGTCAGTCGTCGTGTTGACTTGAGTCAGTCGTCGTGTTGAGACTTGAGTCAGTCGTCGTGTTGAGACTTGAGTCAGTCGTCGTGTTGAGACTTGAGTCAGTCGTCGTGTTGAGACTTGAGTTAGTCAGTCGTGTTGAGACTTGAGTCAGTCGTCGTGTTGAGACTTGGAGGTCAGTCGTCGTGTTGAGACTTGAGTCAGTCGTCGTGTTGAGACTTGAGTCAGTCGTCGTGTTGAGACTTGAGTCAGTCGTCGTGTTGAGACTTGAGTCAGTCGTCGTGTTGAGACTTGAGTCAGGTCGTCGTGTGAGACTTGAGTCCAGTCGTCGTGTTGGGCGAGACTTGAGTCCAGTCGTCGTGTTGAGACTTGAGTCAGTCGTCGTGTGTTGAACTTGAGTCAGTCGTCGTGTTGAGACCTTGAGTCAGTGGCGTCGTGTTGAGACTTGAGTCAGTCGTCGTGTTGAGAACTTGAGTCAGTCGTCGTGTTGAGACTTGAGTCAGTCGTCGTGTTGAGACTTGGAGTCAGTCGTCGTGTTGAGACGAGTCAGTCGTCGTGTTGAGACTTGAGTCAGTCGTCGTGTTAGGGGAACCCTTGAGTCAGTCGTCGTGTTGAGACGGAGTCAGTCGTCGTGTTGAGACTTGAGTCCAGTCGTCGTGTTGACTTGAGTCGGTCGTCGTAATTGAGACTTGAGTCCAGTCGTCGTGTTGAGACTTGAGTCAGTCGTCGTGTTGAGACTTGAGTCAGTCGTCGTGTTGAAGACTTGAGTCAGTCGTCGTGTTGAGACTTGGAGTCAGTCGTCGTGTTGAGACTTGAGTCAGTCGTCGTGTTGAGACTTGAGTCAGTCGTCGTGTTGAGACTTGAGTCAGTCGTCGTGTTGAAGACAGGTCAGTCGTCGTGTTGAGACTTGGAGTCAGTCGTCGTGTTAGACTTGAGTCAGTCGTCGTGTTGAGACTTGAGTCAGTCGTCGTGTTGAGACTTGAGTCAGTCGTCGTGTTGAGACTTGAGTCAGTCGTCGTGTGTTGAGACTTGAGTCAGTCGTCGTGTTGAGAACTTGAGTCAGTCGTCGTGTTGAGACTTGAGTCAGTCGTCGTGTTGGAGACGGAGTCAGTCGTCGTGTTGAGACTTGAGTCAGTCGTCGTGTTGAGACAGTCAGTCGTCGTGTTGAAGACTTGGAGTCAGTCGTCGTGTTGAGACTTGGAGTCAGTCGTCGTGTTGAACTTGAGTCAGTCGTCGTGCTTGAGACTTGAGTCAGTCGTCGTGTTGAGACTTGAGTCAGTCGTCGTGTTGAGACTTGGAGTCAGTCGTCGTGTTGAGACTTGAGTCAGTCGTCGTGTTGAGACTTGGAGTCAGTCGTCGTGTTGAGACTTGGAGTCAGTCGTCGTGTTGAGACTTGAGTCAGTCGTCGTGTTGAGAACTTGAGGTCGAGTCGTCGTGTTGAGACTTGAGTCAGTCGTCGTGTTGAGACTTGAGTCAGTCGTCGTTGAGGACTTGAGTCAGTCGTCGTGTTGAGACGAGTCAGTCGTCGTGTTTGAGACTTGATCAGTCGTCGTGTTGAGAACTTGGAGTCAGTCGTCGTGTTGAGACTTGAGTCCAGTCGTCGTGTTGAACTTGAGGTCAGTCGTCGTGTTGAGACGGAGTCAGTCGTCGTGTTGAGAACTTGAGTCAGTCGTCGTGTTGAGACTTGGAGTCAGTCGTCGTGTTGAGACTTGAGTCAGGTCGTCGTGTTGAGACGACTTGAGTCAGTCGTCGTGTTGAGACTCTTGAGTCAGTCGTCGTGTTGAGACTTGAGTCAGTCGTCGTGTTGAGACTTGAGTCAGTCGTCGTGTTGACTTGAGTCAGTCGTCGTGTTGAGAACTTGAGTCAGTCGTCGTTGAGACTTGAGTCAGTCGTCGTGTTGAGACTTGAGTCAGTCGTCGTGTTGAGACTTGAGTCAGTCGTCGTGTTGAGACTTGAGTCAGTCGTCGTGTTGAGACTTGAGGTCAGTCGTCGTGTTGAGACTTGAGTCAGTCGTCGTGTTGAGACTTGGAGTCAGTCGTCGTGTTGAGACTTGAGTCAGTCGTCGTGTTGAGACTTGAGTCAGTCGTCGTGTTGAGACTTGAGTCAGTCGTCGTGTTGAGACTTGGAGTCAGTCGTCGTGTTGAGACTTGAGTCAGTCGTCGTGTTGAGACTTGAGTCAGTCGTCGTGTTGAGACTTGAGTCAGTCGTCGTGTTGAGACTTGAGTCAGTCGTCGTGTTGAGACTTGAGTCGTCGTCGTGTTGAGACTTGAGTCAGTCGTCGTGTTGACTTGAGTCAGTCGTCGTGTTGAGACTTGAGTCAGTCGTCGTGTTGAGACTTGAGTCAGTCGTCGTGTTGAGACTTTGAGTCAGTCGTCGTGTTGAGACTTGAGTCAGTCGTCGTGTTGAGACGGAGGTCAGTCGTCCGTGTTGAGACTTGAGTCAGTCGTCGTGTTGAACTTGAGTCGAGTCGTCGTGTTGAGACTTGAGTCAGTCGTCGTGTTGAGACTTGGAGTCAGGTCGTCGTGTTGAGACTTGAGTCCAGTCGTCGTGTTGAGACTTGAGTCAGTCGTCGTGTTGAGACTTGAGTCAGTCGTCGTGTTGAGACTTGAGTCAGTCGTCGTGTTGAGACTTGAGTCAGTCGTCGTGTTGAGACTTGAGTCAGTCGTCGTGTGAGACTTGAGTCAGTCGTCGTGTTGAGACTTGAGTCAGTCGTCGTGTTGAGACTTGAGTCAGTCGTCGTGTTGAGAACTTGAGTCAGTCGTCGTGTTGAGACTTGAGTCAGTCGTCGTGTTGAGACTTGAGTCAGTCGTCGTGTTGAGACTTGAGTCAGTCGTCGTGTTGAGACTTGAGTCGGTCGTCGTGTTGAGACTTGAGTCAGTCGTCGTGTTGAGACTTGAGTCAGTCGTCGTGTTGAGACCCTTGGAGTCAGTCGTCGTGTTGGAACTTGAGTCAGTCGTCGTGTTGAGACTTGAGTCAGTCGTCGTGTTGAGACTTGAGTCAGTCGTCGTGTTGAGACGAGGTCGGTCGTCGTGTTGAGACTTGAGTCAGTCGTCGTGTTGAGACTTGAGTCAGTCGTCGTGTTGAGACTTGAGTCAGTCGTCGTGTTGAGACTTGAGTCAGTCGTCGTGTTGAGACTTGAGTCAGTCGTCGTGTTGAGACTTGGAGTCAGTCGTCAGTCGTCGTTGAGACTTGAGTCAGTCGTCGTGTTGAGACTTGAGTCAGTCGTCGTGTTGAGACTTGAGTCAGTCGTCGTGTTGAGACGAGTCAGTCGTCGTGTTGAGACTTGGAGTCAGTCGTCGTGTTGAGACTTGAGTCAGTCGTCGTGTTGAGACTTGAGTCAGTCGTCGTGTTGAGACTTGAGTCAGTCGTCGTGTTGAGACTTGAGTCAGTCGTCGTGTTGAGACTTGAGTCAGTCGTCGTGTTGAGACTTGAGTCAGTCGTCGTGTTGAGACTTGAGTCAGTCGTCGTGTTGAGACTTGAGTCAGTCGTCGTGTTGAGACTTGAGTCAGTCGTCGTGTTGAGACTTGAGTCAGTCGTCGTGTTGAGACTTGAGTCAGTCGTCGTGTTGAGACTTGAGTCAGTCGTCGTGTTGAGACTTGAGTCAGTCGTCGTGTTGAGACTTGAGTCAGTCGTCGTGTTGAGACTTGAGTCAGTCGTCGTGTTGAGACTTGAGTCAGTCGTCGTGTTGAGACTTGAGTCAGTCGTCGTGTTGAGACTTGAGTCAGTCGTCGTGTTGAGACTTGAGTCAGTCGTCGTGTTGAGACTTGAGTCAGTCGTCGTGTTGAGACTTGAGTCAGTCGTCGTGTTGAGACTTGAGTCAGTCGTCGTGTTGAGACTTGAGTCAGTCGTCGTGTTGAGACTTGAGTCAGTCGTCGTGTTGAGACTTGAGTCAGTCGTCGTGTTGAGACTTGAGTCAGTCGTCGTGTTGAGACTTGAGTCAGTCGTCGTGTTGAGACTTGAGTCAGTCGTCGTGTTGAGACTTGAGTCAGTCGTCGTGTTGAGACTTGAGTCAGTCGTCGTTGTTGAGTCAGTCTTCGTGTTGAGACTTGAGTCAGTCGTCGTGTTGAGACTTGAGTCAGTCGTCGTGTTGAGACTTGAGTCAGTCGTCGTGTTGAGACTTGAGTCAGTCGTCGTGTTGAGACTTGAGTCAGTCGTCGTGTTGAGACTTGAGTCAGTCGTCGTGTTGAGACTTGAGTCAGGCGACGTGGTGAGACGTCGTGTTGAGACTTGAGTCAGTCGTCGTGTTGAGACTTGAGTCAGTCGTCGTGTTGAGACTTGAGTCAGTCGTCGTGTTGAGACTTGAGTCAGTCGTCGTGTTGAGACTTGAGTCAGTCGTCGTGTTGAGACTTGAGTCAGTCGTCGTGTTGAGACTTGAGTCAGTCGTCGTGTTGAGACTTGAGTCAGTCGTCGTGTTGAGACTTGAGTCAGTCGTCGTGTTGAGACTTGAGTCAGTCGTCGTGTTGAGACTTGAGTCAGTCGTCGTGTTGAGACTTGAGTCAGTCGTCGTGTTGAGACTTGAGTCAGTCGTCGTGTTGAGACTTGAGTCAGTCGTCGTGTTGAGACTTGAGTCAGTCGTCGTGTTGAGACTTGAGTCAGTCGTCGTGTTGAGACTTGAGTCAGTCGTCGTGTTGAGACTTGAGTCAGTCGTCGTGTTGAGACTTGAGTCAGTCGTCGTGTTGAGACTTGAGTCAGTCGTCGTGTTGAGACTTGAGTCAGTCGTCGTGTTGAGACTTGAGTCAGTCGTCGTGTTGAGACTTGAGTCAGTCGTCGTGTTGAGACTTGAGTCAGTCGTCGTGTTGAGACTTGAGTCAGTCGTCGTGTTGAGACTTGAGTCAGTCGTCGTGTTGAGACTTGAGTCAGTCGTCGTGTTGAGACTTGAGTCAGTCGTCGTGTTGAGACTTGAGTCAGTCGTCGTGTTGAGACTTGAGTCAGTCGTCGTGTTGAGACTTGAGTCAGTCGTCGTGTTGAGACTTGAGTCAGTCGTCGTGTTGAGACGACCTCAACCTTGAGTTATGTCTAGCAATGTTGGACACGAACGTAATATCTCAAGTGTATATCTGTCATTCATTCGTCTTCCTTCCACAGCTAACGTGGGAGCACAGCTTGCTCTCACAGCTAACGTGGGAAGCGCAGCCTCCTTCCACAGCTAACGTGGGAAGCACATCTTCCTTCCACAGCTAACGTGGGAGCACAGCTTGCTCTCACAGCTAACGTGGGAAGCGCAGCCTCCTTCCACAGCTAACGTGGGAAGCACATCTTCCTTCCACAGCTAACGTGGGAGCACAGCTTGCTCTCACAGCTAACGTGGGAAGCGCAGCCTCCTTCCACAGCTAACGTGGGAGCACAGCTTGCTCTCACAGCTAACGTGGGAAGCACATCTTCCTTCCACAGCTAACGTGGGAGCACAGCTTGCTCTCACAGCTAACGTGGGAAGCGCAGCCTCCTTCCACAGCTAACGTGGGAAGCACATCTTCCTTCCACAGCTAACGTGGGAGCACAGCTTGCTCTCACAGCTAACGTGGGAAGCACATCTTCCTTCCACAGCTAACGTGGGAAGCACATCTTCCTTCCACAGCTAACGTGGGAGCACAGCTTGCTCTCACAGCTAACGTGGGAAGCGCAGCCTCCTTCCACAGCAAACGTGGGAAGCACAGCTTCCTCCCACAGCTAACGTAGGAAGCATAGCTTCCTCCCACAGCTAACGTGGGAAGCACAGCTTCCTCCGACAGCTAACGTGGGAAGCACAGATTCCTCCCACAACTGACGTGGGAAGCACAGCCTCCTCCCACAGCTAACGTGGGAGGCACAGCTTCCTCCCACAGCTATCGTGGGAAGCACAGCTTCCTCCCACAGCTAACGTGGGAAGCATAGCTTCCTCCCACAGCTAACGTGGAAAGCACAGCTTCCTCTCACAGCTAACGTGGGAAGCACAGCTTCCTCCCACAGCTAACGTGGGAAGCACAGCTTCCTCCCACAGCTACCGTGGTAAGCAAAGCTTCACACACAGTTTCCTCCCACAGCTAACGTGGGAAGCACAGCTTCCTCCCACAGCTAACGTGGGAAGCACAGCTTCCTCCCACAGCTAACGTGGGAAGCACAGATTCCTCCCACAACTAACGTGGGAAGCACAGCCTCCTCCCACAGCTAACGTGGGAGGCACAGCTTCCTCCCACAGCTAACGTGGGAAGCACAGCTTCCTCCCACAGCTAACGTGGGAAGCATAGCTTCCTCCCACAGCTAACGTGGAAAGCACAGCTTCCTCCCACAGCTAACGTGGGAAGCACAACTTCCTCCCACAGCTACCGTGGTAAGCAAAGCTTCACACACAGTTTCCTCTCACAGCTAATGTAGGAAGCACAGCTTCCTCCCACAGCTAACGTGGGAAGCACAGCTTCCTCCCACAGCTAACGTGGGAAGCACAGCTTCCTCCCACAGCTAACGTGGGAACCACAGCTTCCTCCCACAGCTAACGTGGAAAGCACAGTTTCCTCCCACAGCTAACGTGAAAGCACAGCTAATACCCAGAAAAAATGAGTTACCTCCAACATGGAGATTCAATTCACAATGGAAATAACACGGGTTCGAATCTTGTCTCGAGACGATGAGCATGTTAACTTACACCTGCCTGTCTTCACCTAACTTCTTGAGGTTAACTTACACCTGCCTGTCTTCACCTAACTTCTTGAGGTCAACTTACACCTGCCTGTCTTCCCCTAACTTCTTGAGGTCAACTTACACCTGCCTGTCTTCACCTAACTTCTTGAGGTCAACTTACACCTGCCTGTCTTCCCCTAACTTCTTGAGGTTAAGTTACACCTGCCTGTCTTCCCCTAACTTCTTGAAGTTAAGTACCTAATGGTCCCAATGGAAATAATCTCCATTGATTGACTTCCTGTAGTTATTATCGGCAATAATCCCTCAGAAATATTATTCTGAATGCAATCTTGGAGATATTATATTGTCAATTCACTACGATCAGTAATCGCTCCTCACCTACATTGATCCTCTCCCGGGATCGTATTCGCAAGTTTCTCAAATTTTACACAAATGATACCTCATCAGTCTACGTCATTTTAGTCAGTTAATAATACTAAATTTACAAAATTGGTCAAACCGCAACAATTAAATCATCTCCAGAGCCAACAATGGCAGCCAAAGTAATGCCAGCGGTATTAATTTGGTGCTTCAGCATAAGTTCGCTTAATGGCTCAATTTCATTGCACCCTAGAGTGCAGTAATGATTTTAATTATATGTAAGCGGCAATAAAGTGAGCCTTGTAATTATTAACCTGAGATTTTCCTTTATTAATGTTTTATTATTGTGGTTGTATCTGACTTTATCTTGTATCTGCCATTGGCTTGGTATTATTTTTTATCTGTGGTGGTGTTTTTCTCTTCTTGCCTATCTGTTTCTGAATTATCATTATCTCTCTCTCTCTCTCTCTCTCTCTCTCTCTCTCTCTCTCTCTCTAGCTTCTCAGCACCTGAACACTTCATATGGAGAGTCATCTGAAGGATGCCTCAGCGAGTTATCACAGTAAGGAGAACAATTTGATCTCACACATCATCTCCTCACCAGATCACTTGTAACACACCATGGGACGTCTATGGCTCGGGATGACTGTGCAAACTAACCAAAACATATGTATGGACTGACAAATTTAGGTATCAGCATCACTGGATGAAACAAGAGAAGAGACAGCAATTTCAGGTCAACACAGGAAGCAATACCAAAGTTCAATAAAGCCTCTGATGGTTTATACATGAGTGGAATTGTCCTATAAGGGAATTATTTACGGTCTGCTACAGCGGATCTCTGGGTGCCCACGTGCATGAACACACAGTAAATAAAACCAACAAGTCAGATGGAACGAGGCAGATGCCAGACATGTGAAGAGAGTGACTGTAGTTCCAATATTAAAACAAGTGGGGGAGAAAGAATCAACGTTACCCTTCATTGTAGTATAACTGACATTATTAACATGTATTTTAATGGAGTACACATTCCTTCAAAGGCGACGTCTAAATGCCAGTGAAGAGGCTTTTAACTCAACGTATTGACCTAATCATTCCTAATCATTCCTGCCAAGCGCTGTATGACGGCTACGGATTAAACTGTGTTTCTTCATTAAAAAATAGTGAATAAAAACTGGGGATGCTAATAAGGTTTAGAAAAATTAAGCATTATCTCACTCATCCTCTGATTTCTACAAATAAGTAACGAAGTGCAGGAATATATTTGATACTACGGACAGGTAAGCCAGTGGAAGAACTCTGTCAAATGACCACTAGCTCAGTGGCAGGTCAGCATATGACAAAAACCCGCATCAGGAAACAATTGTTCTGTTTCCTAAGGAATCTTATCTAACCTAACCTGACTACCGCACATGAGACTTAGCCATAACAGGATACAAAATGTGATGAAAGAAGTATCAGTGTTTTTGTATTGGGACCAATACTGTTTCAGTTATGAGAGAAAGACAATCCAAAAATAATTGAGGTCTGATGAATATTTGTGAGAGGATTATGGAAAACTGATAAGGTGAATAAAAACTGAGTGGTTAGTAGGAAAGGCTATAACTGCACTTGGAATAACTACAGAGTTGGCTATGAAAGTTGTTGCTAGGAGAATATATCTGTTAATGAAAATGAAGGAGGTCTGTAACAGAATACAGACTCGAGGAACAGTCTGCAGATATCATTCAAAGAATGGGTATTACAACCCAGGATTCCAAATGGCCTGTTACCCCGGGTGTAATGGGAGCAAATAAACACAGTAGAAAAAGTTTAGACTTATATTATCCTTCACCAATTTATAACAGCAATATGTACACTATGTACAGTGATAAGTATAGTGCACTCCACGGTAAGCAAAGCAGAAATAGAAGCCACAAGATAGCAGACCGTGCTTCAACCAGCTCTAGAATGGGAATGACAAGGGCAGACAGGAGAGCGGTACCCACATAACCTCTGCGATTGCCAAAACCATCTTCTTATTGGCTAGAACCTGGTCACTAGTTGAACGACGGGGCCCCATCATCAACTCTTAGCAACCTGGTTCGCTGGTTGGGAGAGATAGCCTGTAAATGAGGGTGTGTACATGCGCCGAATAAAGGTTACGTACTCTTTGCATGCCACACCCCCACCCCGAGAAGGCTCAGGATTAGGCTGCCACCTCCCAGTGGTAACCGTGCCGCCATGGCACAAAATAATGGGACCGCCTTTCCTCTCCACCATCCAACTCTTAGATAGAGCTCAGCTTCTCTTGTGACCAAAAGCCAAACCCTAAACTTAGAGTGAGACAGCAGTCAGACAGGCTAGCATAGGTCCAAGATACAGGCGGACGGTAGCCCGCATCCCCTCACTAAAAAAAAAAAACCCACACCAGGGGATAAAAAAAAAGAGCATGAAAAGGGGTTACCACAAATAACATCCTAACCTAAATAAAATATTATACTCTAGATAAAGAGTCTGCCAACATATTTTCTTTGCCGGCAATATATTTAATGGACAGGTTATATGGTTGCAGCCTTAGCGTCCAGCGCATAAGCCTTGTGTTGTGGTTCTTCATGGCTTGGAGATAAACTAGAGGATTGTGATCACTGTAGACTGACCACCTGCGATGTCTGGCCCACATAAACATCGAAATGCTCCAAAGCCAGTACCAGCGCGAGGGCTTCTTTTTCAATGGTAGAATAAGCCCTCTGATGCGGCTGGAACTTGGCTGAAAAGTATGCTACAGGCTGCAACTCCTTGTTCCCGATTTGTAATAGTACTGCCCCAACCCCAGACTCACAAGCATCAACCTGTAATGAAAAAGGTTTGGAGAAGTCTGGAGACAAGAGAATGGGTGCAGTACACAGTAATCTTTTTGCTTTATTAAAAGCAGTGTTACAGTCTGACGTCCAATTAAAGGGAACTTTTTGACTGGTAAGAGAGGTAAGAGGGGCTACAATATCCGAGAAATTCTTACAGAATCTTCTGTAAAATCCTATCATGCCTAGGAAACGTTGAAGAGATTTCCTATCATGAGGAACTGGATAATCTTTAATAGAAAGAACTTTAGCAAGTTTAGGTGCAACTTTACCACTACCTACTTCATGGCCTAGAAAAGTGACAGTGGCCTGGCCAAAGGAAGATTTAGATAAATTAACTGTTAAATGGGAACTCTTAAAGGTCTCAAAAAGAGCCTTAAGTCTAAGTAGGTGTTGATCCCAAGTATCAGACACCACAACAATATCATCTAGGTACGCTGCCGTGCCTTCAAGTCCCTTAATAGCCTGATGGATAAGTTTCTGGAATGAAGAGGGGGAATTTTTCATTCCGAAGGGTGTAACTGTGTATTGATAATGTCCTCCTGGAATTACGAAGGCAGAGATTTCCTTCGCCTTATCTGTCAAAGGTACCTGATAGTAGCCTTTAAGGAGATCTAATTTGGACACAAAAGTCGCCTTACCCACAAAGTCAATTACGTCATCCAGACGAGGAAGACGGTAAGCATCTGTAATTGTGACCTCGTTCACCTTACGGTAGTCTGTACACATACGAAACCCTCCATCAGCCTTCTTCACAAGGATGCACGGTGAATCCCATGGACTAGACGACTCCTCCACTTAACCATGCTTTAACAAAAATTCTACTTCCTGCTGAAGTAGCCTTTGCTTTTCAGGATTAGCTCTGTAGGGGAAGAGTTTAATTGGTTTAGAGTTTCCCACATCTACATCATGGTAACCTAACGTACATTTTTTCGGCACATCCGAAAAAATATTAGGATATGACTGTAGAAGCTCAGTTAAATTTGTTGCTTGCATTTCAGATAATCCCTCCATTAAAGGGCTAGGATCCTTGAGGAGGACAGAATTTGAAAGTTTAATATTAATTTCAGAGAGAGTGCAAAGAGTCAGAGTTGTCCTCAGAGGTAGAGGACAGAGTCATTACTGGGACTTTATCTGCTGTATGGAAGTATTTTAACTGATTAATGTGGTAAGTTTTAGTTTTTGAGGTCTTATCAATGAGAGCTACCACATAATTTACATCAGATAATCTACTTACAATCTGCATAGGTCCCGTAAATCTAGCTTTCAAGGTGTGGCCAGGTATAGGTTCCTGCACCAACACTTTGTCTCCTGGATGGAAGGAGCGGAATTGTGCACTTCTGTCATACCTCTGTTTCATCTTACTTTGAGCTGTCTTTAGGTTAGCCTTGGCTAACTGACGTGCCACCTGCAACCTTGAAGACGGATTGTAGAGTGTTGAGCTAACGTCTTCTCCCATCCATCCTTCTTTGAGCACCCGAAGAGGACCTCGTACATTGTGCCCAAAGATCAGCTCAAAAGGACTACCCTGTAGACTCTTGCACCGTCTCTCGTACTGAGAACAGCAACAAAGGTAGTGATTCATCCCAGTCTGTAGGAAAGTGCATGCAAAAACTTATCATTGTTTTTAATGTCTGATGGAATCTTTCCAAGGCGCCTTGGGACTGAGGATGATAGGCAGTGGATAAGTTGTGAATTATCCCTAACCTAGTTAATACTTCCCTAAATGCTTTGGCAGTGAAGTTAGTACCTTGATCACTTTGAATAGTTTTAGGAATGCCAAAACAAGAAATGAATTTTGTTAAAGCTTTGAGAATAGCTTTAATATTAATACTACACATTGGAATTGCTTCAGGATATCTGGTTACTTTATCCATAATCGTAAATAAATACTGATTTCCAGACTTTGACCTAGGTAGTGGACCTACACAATCTATAATTAAATCTGCAAAAGGTTCTCCATCAGCAGGTATAGGTTGGAGAGGTGCAGGTTTAATGGAATGTCCAGGTTTTCCAACTTGCTGACATTCTCGGCAACACCTAATATGATTCTTCACATCTTTCTTTAAATTTGGCCAATAAAATTCTTTTGTGATTCTATACAAGGTTTTTGTAATTCCTAAGTGACCTCCTAATGACGTATTATGAGCTATATTTAATATTTGAGGTCTATACTTTGTTGGAACCACTAACCTGTCATACAATTGCCGGCCCTCTATCTCCTTACCAGTCTCAGTGCAGATCAAATAATCGTTTTTAACTTCATACTTGACCGGATGACCCAAAGAGGATTTACCCATGGCTGCCTCAAAAGCGAATTTTAAAGAAGGGTCCTTTCGTTGTTCCTCCTGGAAGGACAGTCCCTCGGGCATGGAAACAGACACATCTGGCAATCCTGCAACCTGGGAATAGGAAGGCTTGATCGGGGTCTGTTCACTTGATCTACGAGGCTCTGGCCAGTTTTCCTCGTAAAACAATGTGGCTATTCCGAGATCGGAGTCGTCCAAGGATAGGTCAACATTCTCTCCAGACAACTCTTGGGATGTTGCCCGAGTTATGGCCAACATCGGAGAAGAATTAATCATTATAGGTTCAGGACACGAACTAACAGTAGTAATGTTATTACCCAGTAATAACACTGCATCTTTCATGGGGAATCCTTTTGAGACACCTACAGTCAAGTACCCAGTGTAATATTTGCACTGTACATAAATTTTATGCAAAGGAACAGAATATATAGCTCCTCCAAATGCTTCCAATAAAACAGAGGAATTCAAAGAAGTATTCTCTGAAAGGGGTAATATTCCCTCTCTTACAAGTGAGCAATATGCTCCAGTATCTCTAAAGGTCTTTACCTTAGTTGTTTCTGAGTTTTCCTGAAGGGAAATAAGACTTTTGCAATAATAAGGGGCCATACCTTTTTCTACTTCTCTAGGGGACATGTTACTAGGGATATTAGAGATTTTCCCAATGGGTTGGGGTTTATGGGGGCAGTTGGGACTGATGTGACCTACTTTATTGCACCTGAAGCAGACGACAGGCTTGCCCTTTACTCCCTGTTGACGTTGCAAATGGTGTCGTTCTGGCTGGTGTCTCTCTGGATACTGTTGTCGAGATGCACCATGAGTAGTTTGCCTCTCCGCAGGTGGACCATATGTTGAGAAGCGTGGCTCACCAGGTGACTTAGTTGGCTGACGTAGACGTTCTCCCTCCGGCTGGCACTTCATTCTCCAAGGTTGACGATCTCTGCTGATGCCAGGCTGTTGAAAAGAGAGACGGGACCGCTCGGACAAGGAGCGGTTAGTTTCGAAGGTATCAGCCAACCTGGCTGCCTCCAATGCAGTGGTTAAGTCACGATCCTGCAGAAAGACTCGAACCTCTGGTCCCACAGACTCCAGCAGGTTATCAATCAGAATAAGCTGCACCAGCTCCTCAAAGGTAGAGACACCACTTGCTTTATACCAGCTGGTAAAAACTTTGGTTTGCTGTCTCACAAAGTCGACTAGGGATTGACCAAGCTGCCGCCTGCTTAATTTAAATGCTTTTCTATATGTGGCCGGGATACATGTATATGCTCCCAACACTATGGTCTTCACTACTTGATAATCAGAGAATTCAGCGTCATTTAATACTGACGTGAATTCTTGTGCCTTACCCAATAATGCTGTATGAACCAACGATGCCCAATGCTGTTCCGGCCACCTCAAGGCTCGAGCCTGATTTTCGAAGCTTTCGAAAAATTGCTCTGGTTCGGCCTCATTGAAGCGGGGAACAAACTGTACTGCTTTCTGTAAACTAAAATTATTTACAGAATGCGAAAACTGCCTCCTTTCTCTTTCCCTATCAAATTCTTCCCTTGCGAATGCTCTGTTCCCTAGTTTGCTCAAGATTGATTTTTGCCAGCTCAAGTACCAACGACGCTGATTCACCCTGAGACAACCCAGCTGCACTATACTGACCATTTTGCTCCGTAGGAGTATCATCTTCCTCCTGCGAGAACATAGGAGTTTTTGCCCTAGCTCCCCTAGAGGGAGGAGTCTGATGTGCCATCTCTTCTTCTATAAGTTTGTCAGCAATCAGTGAACGCAGTTGCGCAGCTGTGAGAGTGCGTTTGTATGTAATGCCAATGGAACGAGCAATTTGCCAACAACGCAGTAGGGACAATTTAGGTAGGTTATGCAAAGTATATGCCGACACCAGAGGTCTGACTCGTCTAGGTGGCATAAGTTATTCGCTATGCACAGTACGATTGCAGAATACCCCAACGTAACACGTTAATTTGCAGAACACGCTTAGCTATGCACAGTACGATTGCAGAATGCGCATACAAGCAAAGCTGACTGCAAGATTCTCCACACCGAACAGGCTAGTAACAACTGACACGCAAAATTTGTAAAGCAATGCCAGACAGGAAGCTGCACAATGTTCCTGCTACGAGCTTCACCTTAAGCTCAACCGTTTCTCTAAGTCCAGCTCCAGCTCTCGGACAGGCTACCCATATTACAACCCAGGATTCCAAATGGCCTGTTACCCCGGGTGTAATGGGAGCAAATAAACACAGTAGAAAAAGTTTAGACTTATATTATCCTTCACCAATTTAGAACAGCAATATGTACACTATGTACAGAGATAAGTATAGTGCACTCCACGGTAAGCAAAGCAGAAATAGAAGCCACAAGATAGCAGACCGTGCTTCAACCAGCTCTAGAATGGGAATGACAAGGGCAGACAGGAGAGCGGTACCCACATAACCTCTGCAATTGCCAAAACCATCTTCTTATTGGCTAGAACCTGGTCACTAGTTGAACGACGGGGCCCCATCATCAACTCTTAGCAACCTGGTTCGCTGGTTGGGGGAGATAGCCTGTAAATGAGGGTGTGTACATGCGCCGAATAAAGGTTACGTACTCTTTGCATGCCACAATGGGCAATAAGAGTGAGCATAACGCCTAACATATGTCCAGAGAAACACATTAAGCGAATACTCTGAATAAGTCAAGCTCATCTTGGAGTAAGAAACACCATAGAACAATATACAGGACATAAATAATACCAAGAAACTAGAGAAAGTACACAGACTGCCATGGAGACGAGTCCAGCTTTAAAAAGACCGAACTATCAGATGAGGCAAAAGTAACTGAACCTGACGACATTAGAGGAAGTACGAACTAGAACATAACAATGACTATCCAAACACTCAGACAACTTTGTAGAGTGAACACGAAAATCCTATTCAATACATGGAAAGATGGCAACTCCCACATAGGTACTTTATCCAAAATAGTTCCTCCAGAGGTACTTCCTCTAGACATAGTTCCTACAAATGGACTTCCTCCAGACATTGTTTCTACACAAGCCTCCAGAGGTAGTTCCTCTTGAGGAAGTTCCTACAGAGGTAGTTTCTCCTGAGGTAGTTCCTCCTGAAATATTTCCTACAGAGGTAGTCCCTGCAGAGGTAGTTCTTGCAGAGGTAGTTCCTACAGAGGTAGTTCCTACACAACAGGCACATTGGAGAGAGGAGCTTACGACGACGTTTTGGTCCATCTTGTACTACTGACAAAGTCACACTAACAGAAGGAACAGGAGCCAGTATACATAAGCCATCTGACAGGAAAGGGGTCAGAGAGGTAGGGGAAGTAGTGGTAGAGGTGAGGCAGGTAGTGGAAGTGGTAGTGGAAGTGGTAGTGGAAGTGGTAGTGGAAGTGGTAGTGGAAGTGGTAGTGGAAGTGGTAGTGGAAGTGGTAGTGGAAGTGGTAGTGGAAGTGTGAAGTAGGGAAAGAGGTAGGTGGAACAATAAATAGAAAAAAAGAGGAAAAAGAGAAGGTAGGAGCCAAAGGTAGCAGGGAAGGTAGTAATAGCAGTAGTGGTAGAGGAGTGAGAGGCCATCAAAGAGGGGTACTGCAAGAGAGCTAAAAACCCACAAGGGGTAGGACCAAAACCATAGCGGGTGGAAAAAGTAAAGGAAACACCCATCGCAGAAGAAAGGAAACCCAAAACAAGACAAAGCAAAAATTGAAAGTAGAAGTAGAAAGAGGGGAAAAAAAGAATCAGTTTGAATCACGTGTGTTCTGAAGTTCGGAGCATTTGAAAATGTAATGGGAAAGGAAGGCATCTACAGAGACAAAGCCACGATTAAGATTCATACAAGGAAAGTTGTGTATAAGAGAGGATTCCACAAGATGGCGACTGTGAAAGTTAGAAGTAGGGTAGAAAGTTTTAGAAAACATAAGAGAACACTGCAGCAGCCCTACTGGCCCATGCGAGGCAGGTCAAAGTCTTCTACCGGCTCAAGCCACTGACCCAACCTAGTCAGGTCCAGGTCACATTTACTTTAGGAAGGAGCATGGCATCAGACCTATTAGCACAAGCTAGTCAGGTCCAAGTCACACCCACCCACATCCACTCATGCATTTATCTAACCTATTTTTTAAACTACACAACGTTTGAGCTTCTATGACGTGGTACTCAGGAGTTTGTTCCACTCATCCACAACTCTATTATCAAACCAGTGCTTTCCTATGTCCTTCCTGAATCTGATTTTTTCCAACTTAAAACCATTGCTGCGAGTCCTATCTTGGCTAGATATTTGTAGGATGTTTATTTACATCCTCTTTATTTATTCCTGTTTTCCATTTATGTACCTCAATCATATTCCCCTTAATTCTACGCTATTCTAAAGAGTGCAGATTCAGGGCATTCAGTCTATCCTGATTTCTGATACATGTGATAAACTTGATATGAAGCTAAGGATTCTGTTTGCTTTGCTGCGAACACTTATGCACTGTTGTCTTGGTTTCAGATTAATGCTAACCAGAATTTGGCATGGTTATTTTCCTGTCCAACATTTAGAACTTTGCATTTGTCTATATTAAACTTTATCTGCCACTTCTCCGATCACTACATCAGTCTATTCAGATTTTCCTCGAGTGCTCTGTCTTCACTAGAATGAATTGGGCGACCTATTTTTGTGTCATCAGCAAACTTGCTTATGTCGGTATTTATTCCCTTCTATGTCGTTTATGTAAATTGTGAACAACAAAGGGCCCAACACTGACCCCTGTGGAACACCACTACTGACGTGCCTCCACTCTGATTTCTCCTCATTTGTGCAAATTCTCTGCTGCCTATTTGTCAACCATGTCTCTACCCAGGAAACAATTTCTCCTATTCCATATGCGTTAATTTTCCTCAATAGCCTCTGGTGTGGAACTCTGTCAAAAGCCTTACTGAAGTCCATATACACAATATCATATTGTCAGCATAGTTGCTGATACCCTACATGTGTTGTATAGCTTTTCTGAGTATCATAGTACCATCCATATGTTTTACATACATGACCCCTTGCTAGGCTCAGTGACTAGCTTGTGTGACGTCATGTGATGCTGTTGTGAGCACTTTGCTCCTGTGTTCATCCTTACTCCATGCTTAGGTCTACAACAGGCAACACAGGCAGGCTGGGCTCCTTTCGCACTCTGCTAATATAAGTGTTACCATCCAACAAGTGTGTTTAACTCCAACCATCACATCTCAACGAACCCTCCCAACAAATGGTGGCAGCTTAGGGTCCATAATTCTGACGATTACAGCAATTTCTGGAGATAAATTTCTACTGAGCCGGTGGCCATTTCCTGACCTAGGCCTGCCGAGACGAGTGACGCTTCACATCCCAAGCCAGCGCCCACCACTACTTCCTGGTCAGTCCTTGTGTATTCTCTGCTTATTTGCATTACTTCCGAGGGGTTGACCCGGGTTTGCAAATTAAGCCAAGCCAGTCTGTGGGAGGGAGTCAAGCCCTACACCATCCAGCCTGTCTTAAGTACCAGCCATGCCTGCTAAGCCAGCTTTCCACCCCTGCTGTGCTCATCGTTACAAGTTCTCAAGCCAGTCAAGCCAGCCAGCCAACTAGCCCAGGCGACTAACCCAGTACTCAGTCAAGCCACGTGAGTTCCAGCCTTCACCGTCACTTTGTGTTTCCAGTTCTAGCTGTTCTGAGTGTTTTACCATCCCTGTGGTGTTGTGGTATTTTGTGGGTTTTTAAGCCAGCCTGGTTTAGAATATTTTCGTGCCTGGGCCTACAGAATGAATGGCTTATGCCATTCATCCCGTAGGCCCAGCCACCATGCAGTGTTCCACTGCGCTGCCTCACTCACCCACATCTCACCACCACTGTTTTTTTTTTACCCTTATATTCGGGCTCTAGCACTATATTTTATGGACCACATAGGGGGTCAAGATGCAAGATTGTTCCTTTGTCCTTGTGCGCCAACGTAAAAGCCTCCTGTGTGCATCTATCGTCGATTTAAGCACTAATTCTTCGAGAACTCGCTGAGTAGTGGTAGTGTAGTGCCGCACCAGCTACAACCTACCTTCTTCCATCCCCACCACTGCCCTCCTTATTCACTAACGCCACTCAAGTGATAATATTTTTAAAGTGACTTTTGCTAGTGTTGAGACAATTTTTCAGTGATTTCTTAGTGACATTCAGTGACTCTTGATTAGACTGTGTTCATTATGTCCTGTTTGCAATATTTTTTTCTCTTTCTTCAGTGTTTAATTTTTGTGCTTTATTTTATATCTGTTGTGTTGTATTCCTTTTTATATACGTGAAGTACTTTTCCGTTTTTCCCTGTTGTGTTTACACTTCACAATTATCTTGTGTTCACAGTATTGTGTTCCTTGCCTAGTAATTTATGCAGCGAAGTAATTCAGTAACTTGCTATCTTATATTCTGCATCACAACTCAGTGTTGTCTCAGTTGTTTTTTTTTTTTCTCCCACCATTTCCCCTTTCACGCACCTCTGTGCACTTGCTCTCCCTCAGTGGGCACCTAGCTCTCTTGCAGTGCTCCCCTTCCTTTGTATTTGACTGGCTCGTCCTCCTTATTCCCCACTTCTACCACTACCACTACTACTACCTCTACTACTACTACTACTACTACAACTACTGATGAAATTAAGACACATGTGCGGCGTCTGGTTGTCTTTGTTGTGGACGTTTCGCTATTCAGTGGCTGGCTGAATGGCGAAACGTCTACGATAGGGATGCCCGGGTGTTGCGCATGTGTCTTAATTTCATCTTGTCGGTATTATATACCATTCTTGTACTACTACTACTACTACTACTACTACCACCACCTCTTCCTGCCTATATATAGCCGTCCTGCTCCACTTCTGGTTAGTGTGACTTTGTAAATGGTCCAAGTCGGACCAAAACGTCGTCGTAAGCTTCTCTCTTTTATGTGCGGGTTATTTGTGTATTGTGTATTTGTGTCCTTGCTAATTCTTTTTTTATTCATTTCCCATTTTTCTGTGTGTTGAACATTCTTGTGTTAATTCCCTTCATTTAGCCAGTGTCTAATTTGTCTTATCTCCACAGACAATAGTGCCATTATTTTGTTTGAAGCAAGACAATTATTTTCCAATTTTTGTCACCCCAAGACTCATTGCAAGAAAATTCTCATAGTATTGTGCACATATTGCTGTGTTGGGCTCTGCATTATTGTAAGTGTTAACCTCTCTTTGTTTTGTGATTTATGCCCTCTGTTATTTTTTTCATATTTCATTGAACAAATTCACTCTTAGTGCAATTTTTTTGAATTTTTTTTTTAAGCATTTTTTTGCTTGTTCAGTGTTTGCTTAAGCTGCAATTAAGAGTTAAAGTGTTCAGTCAGTTCATTCCTTAATATTTTTTTTTATTATTGTTTGAGTAAACTGCATTTTCTTGTGTGTGCAATCTTTTCTTACTGCAGTATTGACTTATTGTGCAATGACACTTGTGCAAATATTGTGCTGCCATTATTTCTTTCTTTCAGAATTTTTTTTGTAGTGTTGTGTTGTGTAGTACTTTTTAATTAGTAATTGTTATTTGCAGTATTGCTACAGTTTATTTCAGTGCAATATTCTGTGATTTCAGTTTTACATTTCTTGTTCTGTGCATAATATTTTATTCTTTCTGTGTCTTCTTATTTTTTTTTTTTAGAGAATTGCTTTCCCAGTCCAATTTGATTTTGCACAAGATTTATTGATTCTATTTTATCATTTTTGAGTGATTTATCATTTATTGTTAAATTTCCTTATTGAATTGAGAGTAAAGACAACTCACTGTGCCATTAATTCAATTTAAATTAATTCGAGTAAATTTGATTTGAGTAAAGTGCAATTTCTCTTGATTATCAAAGTGTTGCTTATCCAGTTGAGTATTTTTTATGTGTGTGAGTTTCCCTTGCTCAACAGTGTGACTTGTCATTTTCTCTTTACTTATGCAGAATAGTTAAGCATTTTCTCCCATTTCAGCTTTACTGTGTCATATATTCTATTTATTATTGTTGCTTTTATGTCCTTGAGTAAGTTCCCTGAGATGTCCCAGTCACTTTTGTTTGTTCACTTAGTGTATCATGCCAGTCGAAGTAAATGTGAATCAGCCTAATATCCCCTTACTGTCTGAAAGACAGTACCTACCTAGACAATGTGTTTGTTCTCACAGCATGTATTTGAGATTTGTTAAAGTGCTGTGAAATGTGAAGTTCAGATTAAGTTCCTATAGATCCGTGAATTACTTATTAACGTAGCCGAGCGGTCAGGCACTAGTAACTCTGTCACTCCCATCTGTGTTCCACCTACACCTTCAGACATGCAAGATAGTGTTCAGTTGCCACATGTGTCTGAGGACACTCAGACTGCCTTGAGTGCTCAGCCTATCCTTGCAATGTCTGCTAGTTCAAGTAGTAGTTTCTCCACAGGGGATGCCTTGTCGGAAAATGATTACTTGAAACTAGTAATGCCATCTCTTGTTGGTGTCACATGCCGTCTGCAGAAAGACGTCTCTGTCGTGGCTAGTGCTCTCACTAGAGTGTCTGTTGTTGTTCCTAGTGTTCCAGATGGTGATAACGTCCTAGTTGACAGTAATCCTTGTAATGTACAAAGTTGTTTCTCGAGTAATCTTCACGTTCTTAACGTTTGTAAGTGTAGTCTCTTTATAGTTGATACCTCGTGTCACTGAGTGCGACTCAGATTGAATACCAGTATTGTTGACCGTGTTCATTTCTTTTCCCCTGTGCTTGCAGTGATAGTAGATCCATTCTCCCTTGCTCATATTTCGTGTTGTAGCGTTACTTTTTTCAACAGGGGAGAGTCATCCACTCCACCGAGTTTGTTCATTACTCCAGTAAGAAAGAACCGATCCCTTGTGGCCTGGTGTGATTCAATTCCTGATCCAGGAAGATCGTATTCTGACTGTGAAGCCACCAGCACCCATTAGTGACCTTGTCATGAGCCAAGAATTACTGTATCACACAGCCGAGTTGGGTACTCCAAGCAGAAGAGTATACCAGTTAGTAATTCCACAGTGTATGTAGTTGTATCTTTTGTAGATACTTGTTCAGATCTCCCTTAGTCAAGGCATGTGTTAGCCATTGCAGAAGAATTTGATCCACCCAAACATGATAGCCATTCTGCATATGTAAATCTTACCCTCACAGAGTTGGGTTTAAATGTACATATTGTGTATAATTAGATGTTCAAGATGAATGAAGTTGTCCGCTGTGTGTTATTATTAGCCGATCAGTTTTCAGAATTTTTTTTTGTGTTCACGTTCCCTTCGAATTCTGAGAATTTAGCAGTAATGATCTGTGCGCACCAGATCTGCCTTTACTGTTAATTTACCTTCACCTTTGTAAATATATATTTATTCTTTCTCAGAATCCGTAGAGTGCATGAATACAGATCGATCAATCAGTTCCATCCTTTATTATACATGATTTGTTCTTATAATTCGTAATGCATTACGTTAACATCCATTACGTAACATCCATTACAATACCATCCTTTAGTTCTAAACACCCCTTTGTATAACTGCGTTGAGGCTCATCAATTTATGCCTTTCAAGATGGCTACAAATTGTCTCGGCAATTATTGATTCTATAAATTTTCCCACTATGGTGGTAAGGCTTATTGGTCTATAGTTTGAAGCTAAAGACCTGTCTCCTGCTTTGTAAACAGGTATTACATTTGCCATTTTTTTACTTGTCTGGCACTATGCCAGTTTGTAGTGATATGCTGAAAAGATTAGCCAAGGGTTTGTTAAGTTCCTCTTTACACTCCTTTAAAACCCTTGCACAGCTCATCAGGGCCTGGGGATTTGTTAGGTTTAAATTTCTCTATTTGCCTGAGGACAATGTCTATAGTCAATAGGATGGTTGTGATCTCTAACATGACAGAAAAGAGCATTGTTGGTGTTGGCAAACCTAACACTACTTTTGTGCTCCTTGAGTGTCAGAAAGAGAATGGCCAGTTCCTCCAAAGTACGGAAGAGGACAAGAGGAACATGAAACAGAGTAGACACCAGGAGAATCTATATTGTAAAAGTTTTGCCATCCAGTGGCTTCATCAATACAGATTCTAGGACATAATCTGAAGACATTAAAACTATATACAAAAGATGAGGTAAGCAGTCCCTCAACCTTGGAGTTGGTGTGAAGAGCACCTAGTCGTGAAGATTCTGGAGCACAGGCAAAGAGGCTGGCATTTGGGTATGACCTACTTCCAATGGGGAATCCTACCTACCAGTGACTATGCCCTCGTCTGCTACCCGTCCCTTTCCACCTGACGATTAGTATATAAGTGCCAGCCTCCTTGCCTGTGCTCCAGAATATACACAACTAGAGTGCTCTTCACATCAACTCCAAGGCTGAGGGACTGATTACCTCATCTTTTGTATATAGTTCTACTGTTTTCACGTTTCATGGCACTTAGACCGCAAGTAGGATAAGGGCAGGATGTCAGTATAGTATACCTGTGGGATCTGTGAGGTCCTTGGAAAAAAATCCAGGATCACATGCAACCTTTGTTTTTCCATACACCATGTCTCATGAGCATGCAACAAGAAAAGTGTTTCTGGACCTGCAACACAACAACACGACTTCATTTGTATTTAATAATACACAGGGCATTAAACCATCCATCCACAACGAAATACCTTTCATCAGTGGACTTCTGGAAGGGTCAAATGCGCTGTTTGCAGCCTTCACAAAGACCCACACAGCAATATATGGATAAGAAGATACAACTTTTTAAGATGAGATAAAAAGAGCAGAGCTACTGAACACCACAAATCATGTAGCTGAAGTTCTAACAATAAAGATCGAGAACCAAAACTTAGTGATTTTGGTTGTAGCAAATAATATTATAGCAGAGATAATCCCTGGAGGCAGCTCAGATTAAGTCACAAAAACATGAGTTGCTAAATTTCTGTAATAAATTCATCCTAAGCCAGTATATAGTTGAGTCAAAAGGGAGAGAAAGAGAGAGAGAAAGAGAGAGAAAGAGAGAGAGAGAGAGAGAAAGAGAGAGAGAGAGAGAGAGAGAGAAAGAGATGCACCCTTTACAGACGACAAGGAATCACTGAGCTCCTCCAGGGGGGCTAGGGTTTCTATAACATGGAAGGAAGCACTGACCAGGGACGTGGAAAATATTGAGTTTAAGTTAAATGATTCATACCGGATCCAGGAGAGACAGGAACAGCTAAAAGCAATTAGTGAAATCGAAAGAAATTCATATGCCACAATATGTTATAAAAAACGCGATTCTAAAAGCTTAGAAATCTCCAGTGAATTCTAGAAAGGACTGCCCTTCTAGCATCCAGCCTGTTACTGGGTTTTCGTAACAATTAGTCAGTATCCTTGTCCAATTATCCATTAGAATTCAGTATGATTCAATAGTGCTTCAGGATTACAACTGGTAGGCTAATAACTAGAGAAATTAAAATTTAATAAATTTATTAAGTATCGTCTAGAGGTATATCATCAAAGTAAATTAAAATAAATTAATCACAATAATCAAAATAATATTAATCACTTCTCTCGAGTACAATATTATTGTGCTGAAAGCACATATCACATTTATAATTCTTAAGTACCATCTGGTACATTAACATTTAATAAGATATTACAAATATGTACAAGTAAGTTTGTGTGTATGTGTGTAAGCGCTCTATGTAGTTCGCTATGTCTCACGACTCGACTAGACTTAAACAAGTGACTGACAAAGTCCTCAAATAAACTAACTTCTTGACCAACTGGCAGTCAGAACAGTCTGCTTGAACAATAAAAAGAATGCTAAGCCCAATAGCAATATAACAAGCAACTGCGACACAATCAGGATCAAGGAGATAATATAACAACACTAAGTAGGGACCATCAGCAGATCCTCCACAAAAGTCACAAAACTCCCATAATACTGAATCTAAGTTCAGCATAAGAAAATCACTCGACTGTGACAATACACAGATACCAGTACAAATTAGGTCAAAAGCTACAGCTCAGGACCTGAGTTACTCAGAGTGTCTAAGAGACACACAACCTCAGTACAACGTCAAAAATCACTAAGTCTATCCAAAGTTCTGTGAACAGAGTCTCCATAACTAACAACAATAATAATGAGACAGAGACGATCTTCCAACAAGGGCCAATAAGGGAGATTTAGACACTTCTTGTCAAGAATACGTCCAACCGCCAAGAGAGTCTAGACCAGACTGAATACTTCAGGCGAGGTGAGGACACCCCCCCCCCCCCCGTCGATCACGTGATAGCTCCGTGGACAGCTGCAGCTCAGCAACAGAAGCCGGCAGAATAACGAGCAAAGAGCGATAATTACAGTAGTTAGACAATCAAGACTTGAACTGAGGTGTTACATCCTACCTAACAACATAACTAAGTCAAATAATAATAAAAAGTAATATATTCACGATTTAGCTATTATCGCAAATATAAGCAGTATAAAATTATATGAAAAGGTAATATACATGTAATATATATACATAATATATATTGCAACCCATTCAGGGGTTGTAACACCCCCCAACATGACAAACGGTCACACTAGGAGTTGCATTAATGTCTTTCACATTATTACTGAATACTCATATCAATACAATTTAATATAAACATTAATCAGAGTCACTCTTGTGCTAAGCACTTCAATAATTTTACAGTGTCTATATCACTAAGTTATGCCCCTAGTACTAGGGCAGTACACAGTATCGTATCTCTGCATACTCATGGTTATGTACATCAGTGTAGAGACAGGATAGCGTAGACAAGCATGGCACGTTGAGGCTCGATCATAGTAGAGGAGACTGCATTCCACTCTTAAGTAGTGGTTGTGGAATGCTATGCAGTATGGACATCTGAGTATGAAACAGCTTAAGGTGTGTAGTGAGGCGGGGTCTACGGCAGGACAGTGTTGCGCCACACGCAGTAACATCGCCCACACAACACTACCCACTCATCACTCAGCTTCTGTCTCCTCACACACATATCATCACTACTGTGAATATATAAGACATGAGTATATATAGTTAATATGGGCTGGAGAGATTAAGTTACTCTACTGAATTTAAAGTAGCAAGTAACAAAAGGTATATGGGCATTAAAATTACGTTAATTTTAAATGAGGAAGTTCCCAAATACTCCTCAAAATGTTCAAAGGACACCACAAGAGCTAGAGCCTCTTTCTCAATAGTGGCATAATTTATCTGGTGTCGTTTGAGCTTAGATGAATAGTAACATATAGTATGGAGAATGTCAGTGGATGTTGACTGTTGGAGCAGCACAGCACCCACTGCATAACACTCGCATCTATATGTAAAAAGGGAAGATTGAAATTAGGACTCTTCAACACAGGGACAGAGGAAAGCAAGTGCTTCAACCTTTTGAACGAGTCTGAACAATCACTAGTCCAGATGAACTGAACTTTGCTACTAGTGAACACAGTGGGAGGAGTAGGTGGAGGTGTGTGTGTTGGCTTGCCTGTCACTTGACACACGTGGCAACGTCGCACATGATCAGCTACTGTTTCCTTCATCTTTGGCCAAGTAAAATGTTTTGCCAGTTTACCGAGTGTCTTCTTGACACCCAAATGTCCTCCAATGGGACTATTGTGAGCAAAATCAATGGCTTGTTCACGAAATGTATCTGGTAACACTACGAGATGCTTGACTGTGGTAGAAACACTATCAGCTGACAACTTACATGTATTTTTCTCCATCAGTACACCATTACTATAATAGTAACAATTATCGAGATCCTTTGCTTCACTCTCAGTAACTGCTATATCTCTCAGTCTTTCCAGTGACTGATCAACAAACTGATCCTTGATTAAATCATCATGAGTTAGAAATTTAACGTCAGTAATGTCCTGACTAGGTTGATGACACGGGGGAGTTGGTGTTAATGACCCCGGGTGCAGAGCGTCACTAAACAACATATTCAAGCCCAAATCATTGTCATCCACTAACTCAACAGAAGACAAGGATGGTTGTTGTATCTTTGACATAGCTCTAGTAATTGCGCTGAGAGGAAATAAAATAGGCTTCTCTCTACAAGCTTCAATGGCATAATTATCATCAGTGTTATTATCAATCACAAGTGGTTCCTTACATATACCAGCATGAAGGATATCGTTCCCTATCAACAAGTCCACTGACCTGATGGGAAATACACCACTGGATATACCCACTGAAATATAACCAGTATAATAGCTTGTTTCAATGTAAAATTTATGAAGAGGTACTTTTATAACAGCCCCTCCATAGGCTTCTAACAATACATCTATCTTGCAATAGGTATCATCAGTTATGGGCAGTACATCTTCTCTTAATAACGTGAGATAACTGCCAGTGTCTCTGAAAGTAATTATCTCAGATGTGATTCGTCAAATCCTACTTTACCTCTCGAAAAGTAAGGACTCATCGCTGAACGAATCTTTTCGTCAGATACACTTTCTGACGCTAGTCATCTATCCTGAGTAACATTATCTAAAACAGTAGGATCAGAGGTATTACTAGGATTTTGGTGCCTTTGTTGCTTGGAAGAAGATACAACTTGTGTGGGGGCGCCAGCCGCACGACTGCTTCTCATATCTCTTTCTAACTTATAGCAATACTCTCTAGCATGTCCTTTTCTGTTACAATAAGTACATTTAACTTTCTTCTTCTTGATATCAGATTTCTGTCTAACCACAGAGACAGATTCAGGATTGTTAGTTTTCCTGGTAAAGGTACGAGAAGTTACAGTAGCAGGTACATCAGGCCAGCAATGAGCAGCTGATTTAGGTTGCCAACTTCTAGGACAATTTTTAGTTACCTTGTTTCTCTGTGTTTTAGTACGTGCAAGTTTGTGAGAAATCTCGTAATTGTCTGCTAATGCTGCAGTTTCCAGAATATCCGAGGTAGTATGATCGATCAGATATTCGTGTATGTCAGCAGACATACAGCTGTTAAACTCTTCATGTAGTAACAACTGAACAAGGCTGTCGTAGTTGTTACATTGGCAGACCTACACAACCTCTCAAATGCAACTTTTTTCTCACAAGCAAACTCTACACAAGTTTGATCTTGTCGTCGTTGTAACTTACAAAATGCATGTTGATAACTTACAGGCAACAAGTTATATGTCTCTAGAATAATTTGTTTGACAGCGTCATAACTAATGTACTTGGCAAATGGTAAAGCAGCAGTACAAGTTTGAGCTCTTCCTGTCAAAGCTGTGTGCAACAAGGTAGCCCAGTGCTTACGTGGCCAGTTCATAGCACGTGCCTGGTTCTCAAACACATCAAAATAGGTGTTTAAGTCACTCTCAAAAAACATAGGAACCATGGATGCAGCTTTCTGCATATTATATGTGTCCTGTGATCTATTAGTCTGTTGTCTTCCCAGACGAACATTTTCTCTTTGGAAATCTTCTTCGTTCAATTTCCTCTGTGCCTCTATTTGTGCAGTCTGCAACATAATGAGGCATTCAAACCTCTCAAATTGTTCCTGAGAGATAGGACCAGTGGGTATTGAGGAGTAGGAAAATTAACATGTCTTTCTGGACTGTCCTTAGGTCGGAAACTTTGTCCAGGCGTCTCAAGAGAGTCTAGATCTGGTCTAGGATAAGTAGATACAGGTGTATCATACACAGTACTAGTATGAGGCTGAGTCATCCAACCAGCTATACTCTGTACTGTTGTGTCAGTGAGGCGGGAAGGCGTGAGCGGAGGTTCACTAGGCTCAGACACTTCTGCCTTAGATGCTCTTTCTTCTAAGTTATCAAATAGAGCTATACCTCCTAATTGTGACACTAGGCTTTCTGAATCTGAATCATAATCAGGCATCTCTGTATGAGCAGGAAACAATATATCTTTAATTAACGCTCTGACAGTTTCTGCAGAGTAATTCCTGTTATACGTCACACCGAGATATTTGGCTACTCGCCAACACATCTGAAGTTTTAATGTACTCAACCCAGACAAAGTCAGAGTATCAATTAACTGTTTCACTTTGGCATACATCACGAAATTAACTGCACTACGAGTGATTATGGGAAACTATAATCCTAATAGGAATTTTAGTGTTGGTTGTCTTAGAGCTATAGCTCATAAACAGTGTTTCCATCTCCTTGGATCAAGAGACTCAGTCAGGTACATGCATCCACCAGGTATGTTGTACAAGACTAAACTCAAAGTCTTCAGATTAGGAAAGTACTCAAAGTGTTTGATCATAGAGTTACTAGTATGTCAAACTAGGCAATTTCTCCAACACCTTGGATCAAGAGCATCCCGGACAGGCCCCCATTTGTTACAAAAAAACGCGATTCTAAAAGCTTAGAGATCTCCAGTGAATTCTAGAAAGGATTGCCCTTCTAGCATCCAGCCTGTTACTGGGTTTTCATAACAATTAGTAGCCTTGTCCTATTATCCATTAGAATTCAGTATGATTCAATAGTGCTTCAGGATTACAACTGGTAGGCTACTAACTAGAGAAATTAAGATTTAATAAATTTATTAAGTATCGTCTAGAGGTATATTATCAAAGTAAATTAAATTAAATTAATCACAATAATCAAAATAATATTAATCACTTCTCTCGTGTACAGTAGTATTGTGCTGAAAGCACATATCACATATATAATTCTTAAGTACTGTCTGGTACATTAACATTTAATAAGATATTACAAATATGTACAAGTAAGTTTGTGTGTATGTGTGTAAGTGCTCTAAGTAGTTTGCTATGTCTCACGACTCGACTCGACTTAAACAAGTGACTGACAAATTCCTCAAATAAGCTAACTTCTTGACCGACTGGCAACCAGAACAGTCTGCTTGAACAATAAAATGACAGATAAGCCGAACAACAATATAACAAACAACTGCAACACAGAATCAGGATCAAGGAGATAATATAACAACACTAAGTAGGGACCATCAGCAGATCCTCCACAAAAGTCGCAAAACTCCCATAATACTGAATCTAAGTTCAGCATAAGAAAATCACTCGACTGTGACAATACACAGATACCAGTACAAATTAGGTCAGAAGCTACAGCTCAGGACCTGAGTTGCTCAGAGTGTCTAAAATACACACAACCTCAGTACAAAGTCGAAAATCACTAAGTCTATCCAAAGTTCTGTGAACAGAGTCTCCAGAACTAACAACAATAATAATGAGACAGAGACGATCTTCCAACAAGGGCCAATAAGGGAGATTCAGACACTTCTTGTCAAGAATACGTCCAACCACCAAGCGAGTCTAGACCAGACTGAATACTTCAGGCAAGGTGAGGACACCCACCCCTCGATCACGTGATAGCTCCGTGGACAGCTGCAGCTCAGCAACAGAAGCCGGCAGAATAACGAGCAAAGAGCGATAATTACAGTAGTTAGACAATCAAGACTTGAACTGAGGTGTTACATCCTACCTAACAACATAACTAAGTCAAATAATAATATAAAGCAATATATTCACGATTTAGCTATTATAGCAAATATAAGCAATATAAAATTATATGAAAAGATAATATACATGTAATATATATACATAATATATATTGCAACCCATTCAGGGGTTGCAACACCATAAAGGTGGCAGCAAATTATTAGCTAAGAACTATAGACCAATAGTTCTAACGTGCTAGTTAATAAAAATCTTTGAAAGAGTTCTAAGAAGAATGACTGCAAATCACTCGGATTCCCAGTAACTGCACAATCCAGGGCAGCACAGACCAGTATGATATGGTCTTGGATGCAGTGGAAGATAAACAAAATGCAGATGCAGTATACACAGATTTTGCAAAAGCCTTTTATAAGTGTGATCATGGTGTAATAGCACACAAAATGCTTGCTAAATGGATAAATGGCAAAGTGGGGAGATGGATCTTCAACTTTCTAACCAATCGAGCACAAAGAGTAGTGGTAAACAGAGTTTACCCTCCAGGTAGGTAGACTTCTTGTCCCTTATCAAGCTCTACCTTTAAAAGTAGGCTAGGCTTCAGCATACTAGCCAGGTATGTTCCTCCTAATAGGAAAGGCTTCAGCATACTAGCCAGGTATGTTCCTCATACTAGGAAAGGCTTCAGCATACTAGCCAGGTATGTTCCTCCTCTAGTAAAGGCTTCAGTATAACAACCAGGTATGTTCCTCCTAATAGGAAAGGCTTCAGCATACTAGCCAGGTATGTTCCTCCTACTAGGAAAGGCTTCAGCATACTAGCCAGGTATGTTCCTCCTCTAGTAAAGGCTTCAGTATAACAACCAGGTATGTTCCTTCCGCTGTACTTCAGTTGTCTTCATCAGTCAAATACAGAGAATGGATTGTAGGCAGCAGTAGTAGCGAGGAAAAGACGATGTAATCGGTCCGTGAACCTTTGAGAATTAGTTTGAGGTAATCAGTCCCTCAGCCTGAACAAGATCTGGATCTTGTTCAGGATGGATCAAAGTGAAGCTGAAGCATGATAATGGGGTCTTAAACACTCCATGTTGTTTTAGACCTTTAGACCATGAAGCCGAACTTTTCTGTATGCTTAGGGACTGATCACCTCAAACTATTTCTCCAAGATGTGAATAAATAAAAATACATAAATATTACCCAAGCGTCTTATTTGTTTCTCCAAGGTTAATGGACTGATTACATTATCTTTATCTCGTCACATCTGTTACGTATAATCCACTCTCAGTATTTGACTGAAGAAACCTACCGCGTAGGCGACAAAAATAAAAGCTATAGATACCCCAGTGTTGCACATGTGACTTACTCATCAACTTGTCGGTATGTTATACTATTTTCGACTTTCAGAATAAGAAAGAGTCAGGAATGTTCTTACAACTGCGTCAGGTTTCAGTAACCATGAGTCATATCTACTGCTCACCTCCTCCGCATCCACAGTCCGAGATCAGGCACTATAACCTGAGCCAATCTTCAGTATCAAAGCCATGTATGCCCTTAAAACTGGGCCAGTCTTCAGTATAAAGACCATGTATGCCCTTAAAACTGGGCAAGTCTTCAGTATCAAAGCCATGTATGCCCTTAAAACTGGGCCAGTCTTCAGTATAAAGACCATGTATGCCCTTAAAACTGGGCAAGTCTTCAGTATCAAAGCCATGTATGCCCTTAAAACTGGGCCAGTCTTCAGTGTAAAGACCATGTATGCCCTTAAAACTAGGTAAGACTTCCGTATAAATGCCCAGGCATGCGTTGAAAAACCCGACCTAACTGTCGATTTCCGGCGGGGAGCCTCACTGTTTACCAGACATAAACATTAGCTCTTGTGAAAATAATCCAGGTGTCAGTGGTGATGGCGGCGGTTGGTTGCTGGGCTGGGGGACTATACTCCAACCACTGACTAGCACTCTCTAATTGTCATCGTGAGGTGGGTGAGTGTGAAGGGGATATGGGCTAACACATGGGGCCTTGAAAAGGTGGGGCGTAGTGGATTGTGTGAAGAGATGGCGTGGGTGCGGGAGTATATGGGGACACATGCTTAAGTAAGGTCGTGTGTGTGTGTGTGTGTGTGTGTGTGTGTGTGCGTGTGTGTGTGTGTGTGTGTGTGTGTTTGTCTGGGGATGGGGGAAATGTGGGTGTTTGGGTCATTGAAAAAGGCGCTCCTGACACAGAGGCTAGACGGGGAAGGGGTAGGGCAAGGAAGTGATTCATCTGGGCGATATTGCTCACACTACCAGGCAACACGATGAAAAACCCTTGCAGGAGGTAAACATGGTGCTTTAGAGTTAGTTTATTCACATCACACGTCAAGAAATTAGAGAAAGTGCAAAGGATTGCGACAAGGCTGGTTCCGGAGCTAAGGGGAATGTCCTACGAGGAAAGGTTAAGAAAAATCGGTCTGACGACACTGGAGGACAGGAGGGTCAGGGGAGACATGATAACGACATATAAAATACTGCGTGGAATTGATAAGGTGGACAGAGACAGGATGTTCCAGAGACGGGACACAGAAACAAGGGGTCACAATTGGAAGCCGAAGACTCAGATGAACCAAAGAGATGTTAGAAGTATTTCTTCAGTCACAGAGTTGTTAGGAAGTGGAATAGTCTGGCAAGTGATGTAGTGGAGGCAGGAACCATACATAGCTTTAAGACGAAGAATGATAAAACTCATGGAGCAGGGAGGAGGAGGATCCAGTAGCGGTCAGTGAAGAGGAGGGGCCAGGAGCTGAGTATCTACCCCTCCAACCACAATTAGGTGAATACAGTTACGTGAGTACACACACACACACACACACTCGCCAGACGGAGGACGCCTTTGAGACAGAGACACAGACATACACGAGATCTCTTGGCCAATGCCACATTCCAAACGATCCTGGATTATGTATAGAAGAGGAGAAGTATAATAGAGAATGTTAGTCTTAAGAATGTGATATTGGTATTTCTAAGATGAAAATCTCCATCTTTGACACAAACATTACATTCTTCCCATAAGAAGTTAATGGAATACGCAACGTCATATAGTGTTGTGGTGGATGTTGGTGGGTTATCTAGACTCACTCGCCGAGGATGTGCTACATTACGTGGGAGAAGAGTGACACATTTCCTGGAAGTACAGGAAAAAAGTACATGTGTGGGAAGTGAGAGGTTACATGGGTGTTCAGTGGGAGTACACTAAAAAAAAATTCTGTATATAGAGACCACATGGGTTTACACTGAGAGAGAACGTTGGTGTAAACTGGGTGCGCAGTATCATAATAAGGCATAACACAAGAAAGTTAATAATGACACATACACACATGCAAATGAATAAAATTTTTTCAATAATGAGAGCAAACTTACCACAATTCTCGAAAAGACGTCAATCAATGGCAATAAATACATCAATAAATCAATTCCCCATCACATCAATACTCCCTCATTCCAGAACGAAACGTTCCTAAAAAGCATGGATTGACTTTTTTACCCCCACTGTCCAAACCTCAGTGGTTCATCTTAAGACCAGGGGCGAAACATCAACTTTGGGTCGACAGGATTTTCTTATAGGTTGCGGATATTCCTTTGCCCCAAAATATTAAACTATAAATTTCATCAGCTACAAAAAAAAAAAAGAAACCTTATATACATGGAAGAAGTTACCGTAATTTTTCAACATTTCATAGGAAATCGTAATTCTTCATAACTTGCAAGAAGAAATCGTAATTCTTCATCACTTGCAAGAAGAAATCGTAATTCTTCATCACTTGCAAGAAGAAATCGTAATTCTTCATCACTTGCAAGAAGAAACTAAGTTTTCTAACACGTGAAACAGGAAACATAAGATTTCAGAATTTACCGGAATGAACCGTAAATTAAAAGAAACGTAACGATGGTTGACAAAGTAAAATAAACCATATTGAAAAGCGGTATACTGCCATATTTCAACTGTCTTTGTGGTTTCAAAATACATAGCGTGTTGAGTTTACACTCAAGGGTCTTCTAGGGAGGTTTACCAAGTCAATTTTCTTTAACAGTTTATGTGGACCAAGTCACTACCTAGGTGGACCGATGACTTCCTCTAACTGCTAACTAGAAATGGGAACACTGAGTAACGAGGCCAATGAGATGTCAAATTTTGGATCGTGATCAAATGTTGTGGGGAGGTCCAGTGGCCTGGAGACTCCATGTGGAGGTAGAGGTGCCTAGTGTTCATGATTCTCTCTCTGTCTTTTTCTCTCTCTCTCTCTCTCTCTCTCTCTCTCTCTCTCTCCTCTCTCTCTCTCTCTCACCCCCTCTCTTTCTCTCCAAAACTGAAAATAAAAATTTCGCTAGTGAAAAATCAAGTCGAGGAAGAAGGTATGAAAAACGTAGACAATTGTGCCAGGAGACTCTCCGTAATGTGAGAAGGAACAGGAAGCGATAAAATAAAATAAGAGACGAGAGATAAATACAGGCAAAGGAAGGAGATGATAACATAAAGTCAGTGAGAATGGTAAGAAGGTAGGGAGAGAGAGGGGAAGGTAAGAAAGATGGAGATATGAAGAATAAGAGTTAAGGGAAAGCGGGGATGATAAAGAAAAAGGAATGGAGGCAAGGAGAAAAAGATGGTGAGGAGAATAACTGAATGATTTTGGGTGAAGTAACCGAGTTAAAAAAAACCACACTATTATTATTATTATTATTATGTTATTCTAATTATATTAATGAGAAAAGGTGTAATTAATACTAACTTAGCTCAGCCTAAAGTAACCTAACAAAATAAAAATTAAAGCCTTTAATTTTTACAGTTGTTTATATCGAGCAGAAATCAATTATTCTAAAAGACAGAGCTGTTTCAAGAACAGGTCGACCGATGAGAATAATTGAGGTGTCAAGGTAGTGACACCAGCAACGTGTAAACTGACTGTAATTGTTGCCAACACGGGAAGTAAATTCAAGGCCCACTGCACCTGCCTGTAATTAAAGTCAGCAATACTAGAGTAATCTGGCAATAAAGGGGAAGGTATACACAGGGCAAGGTATACACAGGGCAAGGTATACACAGGGCAAGGTATACACAGGGCAAGGTATACATAGGGCAAGGTATACACAGGGCAAGGTATACACAGAGCAAGGTATGCACAGGGCAAGGTATACACAGGCCAAGGTATGCACAGGGCAATGTATGCACAGGGCAAGGTATGCATAGGGCAAGGTATACACAGGGCAAAGTATACACTGAGCAAGGTATGCACAGGGCAAGGTACACAAGACAAGGTATACACTGGGCAAGGTATACACAGGGCAAGGTATACACAGAAGGTATACACAGAACAAAGTATGCACAGGGCAAGGTACACAAGACAAGGTATACACAAGACAAGGTAGACACAGAGCAAGGTATACACAGGGCAAAGTATGCCTTGAGCAAGCTATGCACAGGGCAAGGTACACAAGACAAAGTATACACTGGGCAATGTATACACAGGGCAAGGTATACACAGGGAAAGGTATACACAGGGCAAAGTATACACTGAGCAAGGTATGCATAGGGCAAGGTACACAAGACAAGGTATACAATGAGCAAGGTATACACAGGGCAAGGTATACACAGGGCAAAGTATACACTGAGCAAGGTATACATAGGGCAAGGTACACAAGACAAGGTATACACTGCGCAAGGTATACACAAAGTGTTAAACTTCTCCTTAACAGTATGTCCAGTATTTACAAAGTTAAATCAACAGTATAACGATAACAGAGTAAATTGCAACTTATAATACCAGTTAACACGATAGAAATAAAGAGAGGATGAGTGGACAGGACCAGCTTAAATGAATGTCTGCCACACTGCCAGATGGTGTCTGCCACACTGCCAGATGGTGTCTGCCACACTGCCAGATGGTGTCTGCCACACTGCCAGATGGTGTCTGCCACACTGCCGGATGGTGTCTGCCACCCTGCCAGATGGTGTCTGCCACACTGCCAGATGGTGTCTGCCACACTGCCAGATGGTGTCTGCCACACTGCCAGATGGTGTCTGCCACACTGCCAGATGGTGTCTGCCACACTGCCAGATGGTGTCTGCCACACTGCCAGATGGTGTCTGCCACACTGCCAGATGGTGTCTGCCACACTGCCAGATGGTGTCTGCCACCCTGCCAGATGGTGTCTGCCACACTGCCAGATGGTGTCTGCCACACTGCCAGATGGTGTCTGCCACACTGCCAGATGGTGTCTGCCACACTGCCAGATGGTGAGTGTCTGCCTGTTACGACTTAATCTTCACCGTAACAATAGGGGCACAAATAACTCCATTTTTTTTTTGTTAGTTTTATTTTATTACCAATCATTTAGCTTCATTGGTATTTGGTTAGTGAATTAAAATAACCACAAGCAATTATAAATGAAATACTATACAGCAAGAAACCCAATCTTACGTTCAAATTCTCATTAACAGAGTATGATACAATAATTTCAATTAATAATCTACTAATCTCACCATTTAACTCTTTTAGAAAGGTCTGAGGTAACGAAATAGTTATCTTTCATAAGGGACATGAATTACCAGACTTCAGGAAACTAATGGCAAAAGCAAGACAATAGACTTGGGTTAAAGTTTTAGTTTAAGCTAGGAGCTTTGTGTTGAAGACCCGTACCGAGTCAGAGCTAGGAGCTGACTGACTCACTCAACTACTCCATAGTATGACTTCAGCTCTGCCAGAAGACCCGTACCGAGTCAGAGCTAGGAGCTGACTGACTCACTCAACTACTTCATAGTATGACTTCAGCTCTGCCAGAAGACCCGTACCGAGTCAGAGCTAGGAGCTGACTGACTCACTCAACTACTCCATAGTATGACTTCAGCTCGGCCCGAAGGCGACGCGTGGCGTCAATTCTAGAACCACCAATTGGTCACTACAGTAGTGGTTACACATTCGTAATACCTAACCTAATAATAATATAATATAATACAATATAATACAATGAGAGTACTGTTGATGATTCATACCGTACCCGATAATAATATATAGTCGAACCTGCTTTATCTAGCTAGTAATAAAGTGGTTCGCGATATATTATTACAGAACTTATTTTAACCAGGCCTTTTATTTTTGTATATAATGGAGTGAAGTAGGGGCGCGTAACACTGCCACACTGCCAGATAGTGTCTGCCACACTGGCAGATGGTGAGTGTCTGCCACACTGCCAGATAGTGAGTGTCTGCCATACTGCAAGATGGTAACTGTCACACTGCCAGATGGTGAGTGTCTGCCACACTGCCTGAGGGTGAGTGTCTGCCACACTGCCAGATGGTTAAGTGTCTGCCACACTGCCAGAGGGTGAGTGTCTGCCACACTGCCAGATGGTGAGTGTCTGCAACACTGCCTGAGGGTGAGTGTCTGCCATACTGTCAGATGATGAATCTCTGCCACACTGCCTGAGGGTGAGTGTTTGCCACACTGCCAGATGGTGAGTGTCTGCCACACTGCCAGAGGGTGAGTGTCTGCCACACTGCCAGATGGTGAGTGTCTGCCACACTGCCTGAGGGTGAGTGTCTGCCACACTGCCAGATGGTGAGTGTCAGCCACACTGCCAGATGGTGAGTGTCTGCCACACTGCCTGAGGGTGAGTGTCTGCCATACTGTCAGATGATGAATCTCTGCCACACTGCCTGAGGGTGAGTGTTTGCCACACTGCCAGATGGTGAGTGTCTGCCACACTGCCAGAGGGTGAGTGTCTGCCACACTGCCAGATGGTGAGTGTCTGCCACACTGCCTGAGGGTGAGTGTCTGCCACACTGCCAGATGGTGAGTGTCAGCCACACTGCCAGATGGTGAGTGTCTGCCACACTGCCTGAGGGTGAGTGTCTGCCATACTGCCAGATGGTGAGTGTCTGCCACACTGCCAGATGGCGAGTGTCTGCCACACTGCCTTAGGGTGAGTGTCTGCCATACTGCCAGATGGTGAGTGTCTGCCACACTGCCTGAAAGTGAGTGTCTGCCATACTGCCAGATGGTGAGTGTCTTCCACACTGCCAGATGATGTGTGACACGCTGCCTGAGGGTGAGTGCCTGCCATACTGCCAGATGGTGAGTGTCTGCCACACTTCCTGAGGGTGTCTGCCACACTTCCTGAGGGTGTCTGCCACACTGCCTGAGGGTGAGTGTCTGCCACACTGCCAGATGGTGAGTGTCTGCCACACTGCCTGAGGGTGAGTGTCTGCCACACTGCCTGACTGTGAGTGTCTGCCATACTGCCAGATGGTGAGTGTCTGCCACACTGCCTGAGGGTGAGTGTCTGCCATACTGCCAGGTGGTGAGTGTCTGCCATACTTCTAGATCGCGTCTGCCACACTGCCTGAGGGTGAGTGTATCATGTGGGAGTTCGACACGTGGATTAGGTAAAGAAATACTCACGTAGGCTGATAGTACGTATAATTACAGACAAGGTGAGTAGCGCCCTTACAGCCGTACCTATCTCTCTGCTCTCTCTCGTATAACTGACTGACTGGCCGCCCACAGTACCCATATGTGAGGGGGGTCTTTGAATAGTGTCAGGTCAGCGCAATATGAATAGACAGTGACTCAGGCAGAGACGGTTGGTCGTGAGTCAACTGGCACAGTGGTTACTGGTAACTGGTTACTACTACTGAGAGCTCGGCGATGCTAACGTATGTCGTCCCGACATACAACTAATACAAACTAGAGATGGCAGGTATACGGCTTGGGCTGATTCTATACAATGTTAAAGTACAAAACAATTAAACATTATAACATACATAAGTAGAACATTGGAATGGAAGCTTACGTAACTGAAACTGTAATGCAAGACAAGGTATAATATAGCACAACTTAAAACTCAACAAATGAACATCGAACTCAACATTGAGATTACAAGTGAAAAAAAAAAATTTTGATCGATCGATCTGTATTCATGTGATCTACGGATTCTGAGGGAGGAATATATACAAAGAAAGAGTGTTTAACAGAAAGGCAGATTCGGTGCACTCAAATCTAGACTGTTAACTCTCAGAATGCAGAGAGAACATGAACACACACAAAAAATTCTTGAATACTGATAAGTTGATACTGTAATTATTCATCTATACAGGTTATTTACATTTAACCCCAACTCTGCTAGGGTGAGATTAACATATGCAGAATGGGTGTCATCTCTGGGAGGATCAAACTCTGTAGCATTGGCTAACTCATGCTGTATTTGAGGCAAATCTGAATTGGATGTTACAAATGATACTTGAGGATTTCTCAATACCTGTCGTGTACGTAGGGAATAACGACATTCAGGTTGATCGTCTGACTGAGTATCAGAGGAAGAGAGTACAGGATCAGGAGGATTGTCAGAGTCTGTCACATTAGTCTGGGTTGGAACATCATTATCATCACATACTAACTTCATATGATCTAAATGCGATTCTTTATACTGACCAGTACTAATCTCTCTAACCTTATACTTATTACCAGTGATATGTTCAACTACTCGATAAGGACCAACAAACTTTTGATCAAGCTTTGGCATTGCAGACGTTTTGTTAAAGTTAATCAGCATAACTCTCGAACCTACTTTGATTTTGGATGGCTTTGCTCGAGTGTTTGCGACTCTTGTAAATTCAGCTGTTGATTTATGAAGTGTTTCACGGATTCTTCTAAAAACACTTTGAGCTAAGCTGGTACGAGTTGCTATGAAATCATCAGGGTTGTAATTTGGTTTCGGATTAGAATATAACAACTCATAAGGCAAACGTTTATCTACACCATACAATGCATAATGTGGAGTGTCCCCTATAGAAACATTGTAAGCAGAATTTATAGCACACTGCACATCAGGTATAACTTCATCCCAAGTTTCACTGTTGGGATTGATAGTGGCTCTCAAGACATCAAGTACTTTCTTATTGGTTCGTTCCGCTAACCCATTGCTGGCAGGATGATGAGGAACAATGGTGGATTTAGAGATCTTGTACAAGGTGCACAAATTTTCAAGAATTTCATTACAAAATTCACCTCCATTATCTGTTACTAGGGACTTAGGGGTAGTATGCCTGCAGATAATGCGTTCTTTAAACGCTTCAGCTACTGTCTCGGCAGTCTTGTCTGCAATAGGAACTAACTCACAATATCTGGTGAAATGGTCTACCATAACACACAGATGTTTGTTACCTTGGAGGGAACATTGGAAATTAGTTAACAAATCTAGCGCAACTCTTTCCCACGGTTCGCTAGTAGTTGGATATACTTGGATTGGATTAGGACCATTAGCATTACCTTTATGTTGCATGCAGACACTACATTTCTTAACATACTCAGAAATATCAGTTGCCATACGAGGCCAAAAGTATTTCAATCTGGCTTGTTTTACTGAACGATCCATACCAGGGTGTGCAACACCTGGTACATCATGAACTAGCTGTAAGGCTACATTCACTAGTGACTGTGGAATTACTAACTGGTATACTCTTCTGCTAGGAGTACCCAACTCGGCTGTTCGATACAGTAATTCTTGGTTCATGACAAAGTCACTGATGGGTGCTGGTGGCTTCACAGTCAGAATAAGATCTTCCTGGAGCAGGAATCGAATCACACCAGACCACATGGGATCTGTTCGTTGAGCATTCTTTACATCTTCAGCACTAAATGGAGGGTCTGCAGTTACTATACTAACATGTCGCGATAAGGCATCTGCGACTACATTTGACTTGCCAGGTAAATGCTCAAAGGTGGGATTGAACTCTTGGATAGTCAAGGTCCATCTGGCTAACCTTCCAGTAGGTTGTTTGTTCTGGAATAAGGGTATCAGTGGAGCATGGTCTGTCAAGACATGAACAGAGTACTGATAAATAATGTCTCGGAAGTACTTTAAAGACCATACTATTGCTAAAGCTTCTTGCTCAGTTACTGTATAATTACGTTCAGCCTTTGTAAGGACTCGGCTAGCAAATGCAACTGCGTTGTACTTGCCATCGGTCTTCTGAGCTAGTATGGCACCTATGCCAATTGAACTAGCATCAGTTGTCAGATAGAAGGGCTTAGAAAAATCTGGAAATTTCAAAATTGGAGCAGATGTTAGCTTTTCTTTTAGAGTTTGGAATGCTCTTTCTTGACGGAAGGTCCAAACAAAAGGAGCATCTTTCTTAAGCAACTCAGTTAGAGGAGCAGCTATGGAAGAAAAATTGGCAATGAAAGATCTATAAAAACCTGCTAAGCCCACAAAGGATCTTACGGCATCAGCAGTTTTGGGAGTTGGAAAATTTAGTACTGCAGTTACTTTACTTTGGTCAGTCGTAACCCCTCTAGGAGTGACTACGTGACCAAGAAACTTAATTTCTGATCTGAAAAATTGACATTTAGACAGTTTGATCTTTAAATTGGCTTCTTCAAGCTTACCAAGTACTACATCAAGTCTTTTCAAGTGTGTATCCACGTCTTTAGACATGACGATTACGTCATCTAAGTACACCATAAGTGCATTACCTATGAGACCTCTAAAGATATTAGTCATGAGCCTTGAGAACGTGATAGGGGAAGATCGTAATCCAAACGCCGTACGGAGGAAGTGATAATGACCTGTAGGAGTGGAGAATGCAGTTAGCTCTTGGCTGTCCTCGTGAAGAGGGACTTGCCAAAACCCTTGTAACAAATCTAGGGTTGAAAAGACTTTGTTATCTCCGATATTACGTAAAAGATCACCCAGTACAGGGAGTGGAAAGCGATCTGGAATGGTTTTCGCGTTTAACTTCCTAAAGTCAATCATTGGGCGCCAAGTACCATCCTTCTTAGGTACTAGTATCAAGGGTGCATTCCAAGGGGAATTGCTAGGTGCAATAACTCCATCATCAAGCATTTGATTGATCAATTCTTCTGCGACAGCAACTTGTGAATGAGGCATTCTGTACGCAGGTATGTAGATAGGTCTAGTACCAGGTTCAAGTGGAATACGATGGGACAATAAGTTCGTTATACCCATCTTCTCACCTGGTAAAGCAATGGCTTTACGACGTCTGTTCAACAGAGTCAACAAACGCTTGACTTCATCTGGGAAGTCAGTGGGAGCTAAGTCTTTCTCCTCAACTGGTGGAACAGATTGATCCAGTGAAGTGGATGAGGTCTCCCTGGCAGAAATAGCACCGACCCACTGGTCAGGTGACAACTCATCCTCTACCTGAACAGGGTAAGGATAGTGAACAAGGTCAACAAGATTGGTATTTGCTCTGAGGCGAACACTGTGACCAGAAGTGTTGGCCAGGAAGAAATGGATCTTACTATCTCTTACAACATGTAAGGATGGTTCAACAAATAGACCTTTAACTTTGCAAGAATCACTGTCAACTAGGACGTTATCACCATCTGGAACACTAGGAACAACAACAGACACTCTAGTGAGAGCACTAGCCGCAACAGAGACGTCTTTCTGCAGACGGCATGTGACATCAACAAGAGATGGCATTACTAGTTGCAAGTAATTGTTTTCCGACAAGGCATCCCCTGTGGAGAAACTACCACTCGAACTAGCAGGCATTGCAGGGATAGGTTGTGCACTCAAGGCAATCTGAGTGTCCTCGGACACTTGAGGCATCGGACTATCCTGCAAGTCTGACGGTATAGGTGGAACACTGATGGGAGTGACCGAATTACCAGTGCCTGACCGCTTGGGTACGCTACTGGAGAATGCATTAGCTTGTAAGGACTTAATCCGTACATCATACTCTGCAGCAGTATAACAGATTTCTGATCCAAGCTGGTAACCCCAGAATGGAACGATCAAGTCGTCAATTTGGGCATGCCATCGATAAGGGTCGAGCACAATGCGTAAGTCTCGCATGGAAGCAAATCCCAGTAGAAGGTCACCAGGGAAAGTAATCTGGTCGACAACAAGGAAGGAAGCAGTGAAGTCTCTACCTTGGATAGAAAAGGTTAGGGAAGTCCGACCTCGGACACGCAGGTGAGAACCAGCTACTCCACTAAGGGAGGACACATGAGTCGGTTCTACGAGAAGGACATGTCGTAACTGCTTATCCTTAACAAACTAGACCTAATAATATTGACTTGCGCACCAGAGTCCATGAACAAATGAACGGGCGCATTATAAACAGATGCTTGCACTATAGGGCCTATGGTTGCATTGGAAGTTATGTGCAAACAAAAAGGTGGAGTGTCATCAGAAAAGACTTGTTCCACTTCATCCCCAAAATCATCTATGTCAGAGACATGTGAAGCAACATCATCAGCAGGATTGTCATTCTCGAGACTGCTTAAGGCTTCAAAGGAATTGTGAACGGGGATGGTGTACTCATTATCACCTACTGTCACCATGGGACGGTTTGACTGGGGCGCTCGAATTCCCCCGAATTGGAAGAACGAGCCTGGTTCTTGTTAGTTTGAGAATTGGAAGAATGAGCCTGGTTCTGGTTATTTTGAGAACCACGATATCTGTTTCCTCTACGGGTTCTGCGGTTGGAACGGCCAAAGAAGGACCTAGAGTACTGAAGGTTATAGAGAGCATTGCACTCAGATGTGTCATGTCCATGTATTCTATGAAAAGTACAGTAGGGAAGATCTGGGTACTCATCATCAGTACGACGTCTCTTAGGGTAACTATCAGGACAATTAATTGCAATATGGCCACGGAAACCACAGTTGTAACAATTCCGCCGACTATGGTTACTGAATGTACTATGAATACTACGAGGTGTATAACGACTCTGTACACTGGTTCTTGGTGATCTCTGAGATGGTTGACGACCACGATTTGTTTCTGTGGCGCAAACAAGAGGTGGTGCAGACTGAGGCATAGGTGTGAAAATACTTTTAATACATGGGAAAGTACCCTGAGGGCACAAGGAACGTACATGATTTAAGGCTGTAAGTGGTTCCATCGTCACAGTTGGAGGATGAGCCTCATAAGCACACACAGAAGCAGGTGGCATTAGTTCTTTAATTGCTCCAAAAGCTGCCATTTTAGCAAACGATGCTGTGGATGGTTTATCCTCGTCAGGGACAAAAGATGATGATTGGACAGCATTGATAAATGATGATAAAAGTTTGTCTAATCTAACAGCAAATGCACTCAACGATTCATTACTCATGGGTGTAGCATTCACTAGTTCCCTAAGAATGACATATGGATCAGCTGTTTTTACTGGGACAAGGAAAGAACGAATCAGTTCCTCATATTGTGACCACTTAGTAAGATTCCTGAAGTCTCGCATATCAAGGAGATCAACAACGTGAACAGCAGCAGGGGATCGATAAAGAGCTTCTTTAGCAAGTCTGATAAGACTTTCCTCTGAAGGAGGACCTTCAACTAGAGCACTAGCACGAGAACGAATGGCCGCAAACCATGCTTCAAGACTATGTACATGGCCATTGAATAAAGGTAACGCATCAAGGGAATCACGAGTATAACTATAGTATCTCGGTGTCTGGGTCGGTCTGTCAGTCGCTAAGGAACTGTGAGGACTGATGACAGGGGCAACAGTAGCCTGAGAGGTCTGAGTATCGACATTCACTAAAGTATCACTTGACGGTATGTGAGACATAATGGCAAAGTAGCACGAGAACAAATAAGGCAAAAATAATGAACAATAAAAATGATACAAAATGCTAGAATTGAAATAAAGGAGATGCAACTAATTCTGCAGAAGTAATAAAAAAAAATGTCTAAGATACACTGCAAGAGGAAGGACAACTCAATTTAAAGGACTATTGGCCAAGAAAAAATTTACATTGAAATATACAAGTAAAAATATTACTGGAGACTGAATTAAATGCAAAATGAGCTGTCTTTACTCTTGCTAATAAAGAAATTAATTAATTAAATTTTAAATCAATGTAAAAAGTATAAAATAAAATTACTAAATTGTTAACTGGGAAATTTTAGTATTTTCTAAGAATGCATAAACGAGATTAAAATATAATTCATAAAAATATCAATAAAAGAAAATAATTCACTGCAGAACAAGTGCAACAAAATAATTCACTGCAGAACAAGTGCAACAAAATAAGGTGTGGAAATAATCACTGCAGTAATAAAGTGTCACTGGGAAAACTCAGGTTAAATGATAAAATTAAAATATGAAGAAAAAAACTGGTTGAACACTTTAACTCTTAATTGTAAATTAGACAAAACAATTTACTCAAACAGAGTAAAGAAAACACTTTACGTTAAAAGTAATTGAAATTGCATCAAGAGTGAATTTGTTCAAAGAAATATAAAAATATGAATAAAATAAAACAAAGGAACAAAACGGGTATTGTCACACTTACAGTGGCGGGGCACACAACATTATTAGTATATTCTTACAACAAAATCTTGCTGTGGCTGATACGACAAAAATTTGCTGGCAAAAATAATGGTACACAGTCTGCGAAAAAAATTAGAGGAATGAGACACTGCTGGCATACGAAAAAAAGACACACATAGAAATAAATGGATAATTTGGTATACTGGGGTGAATATCACTGCATGAAATACAATGACAATTACTGGAGAATAACGCTGAAAGAATACAATAAAAAAAATGAATCACTTTACACAGAGTGACTGACTGGTACACTACACAATAATACTTATTACAGACAGGAGTAGCATAAAAAAAAAACACAGATAAAAAAAAAATATAAGATGAGTGAAAACACTGAAAAATATTGCAAAAATAATGAGTCAAAGAAACACTGAGTCTACACTGAAAACACAAGGTTTAGAGTACACAAGAAATTTACTATAAATGTCTCACACACGCAAATGTCTTTAAATGCAAGAAAAATGTCTCTAATTTATCACTGAAGTCTGTAGTAGTCGGGTGATTACTGGTGATGAGGGTAGGTTGTAGGTTGTCCTGCGCGGTGATGACTGACGCCTCCTACACTCACTGTTGTCGGAAGAAATGCGCTCTCTCGGTGGACTCCCATAATTGGGTTTTATCGTTGGTGCTCTGCTACATCTCTTGAACAATTATGTGAGCCAAAACAGTATTAGGACCCGGTACAAGGGTACAAACAACCACAGGTAGATGAGGTGGATGGCTGGTGGTGGGTGGATAGTGTGTGGAGGGAGAGAGTATGGTGGGTGAGAGACTCTCGCTGGGGCACTGGCGCGCACTCCACTACTACCCACGAAGGTGGCTTGATAAGCCACTCTATGCTACAGGAATGGTGAAAACCACTCTTAGCATCCAACAGGGAGCACAAAGCGATATAGACAATACTTCAGAGGAACTTGGCTTACTTCTTACTCTCAGCTGGGTTAGAAGCTGGGTTGGCTGACTGGCTTACCCCACGAGAATGGCTGACTGGAAGACGTGTAACGATGCACAAAGCACGGAGGAGCAGGTGGATGACAGGAGACAGTGTCTGCCATAGTGCCAGATGGTGAGTGTCTGCCACACTGCCAGATATTGAGTATCTGCCACACTGCCAGATGGTGTCTGCCACACTGCCAGAGGGTGAGTGTCTGCCACACTGCCAGATGGTGTCTGCCACACTGCCTGAGGGTGAGTGTCTGCCACACTGCCAGATGGTGAGGAACTTCAACACCTTGGCCAGCAGGTCAACTCTCTCTCTAATGGTTGATTCAACTGGACAATTAATATAGCAGTTTGTGGCCAGAACTGTCATATTCTAAATTGCAAGTTTAGATATCATGTCAGTTGGAGTGAAATGAAAGTCAAATAGATTGTAATATACTCAATGTCACAGTAATAATTGCAGTGTTAATAAATTATTTTTATTTACTCATTTTAACGTTTTACAAAAAAAATATTGTGAGCAATATATATATATATATATATATATATATATATATATATATATATATATATATATATATATATATATATATATATATATATATATATATATATATGCAATAAGATCAAAGTAAACAGTGATTTCAGAATATGTAAAACAACCACTGTGAAAAAATAGAGAAGCTCCAAGAGCTTTCGTGACTACTCACATTATCAAGGAACAATGAAAGTAAAGCATCAAAGGAAGGTATATAAAGGGGTAGCCCACACCTCACTATCAGATCCCATAACAACGAAACACCTGACTCGAGACAGCAGGCCCGCCGGCCGAACTAGACAGGTCCTTCATACAAGCCACCAACAAACTATTCTACTCAAGAAATAAGAAATTTAAAAAAATATTATTTGTCCAATGTATTATTAAATTCTTCCCAAATTCTATTAATTATAAATGGATCTAATTTATATAATGAAACAAGATTCAATTATATTCCTGTCGACCATGGACTTGCTTGATACTACTTTCTCAACTTTTGAAAATCAATTGGATGGTTAAAATCTCTTATATATATATATATATATATATATATATATATATATATATATATATATATATATATATATATATATATATATATATATATATATATATATATATATATATATATATATATATATATATCGAAGAAGTAAAATTTGTGATTTTCGCTTAAATACCAACGCTTTTCTTGCCGAATAAGGCAAGCGAAAATTTGTGTATGCAATAATTTCCCCCAAAAATCACTCTGATCCTAATGAAAAGAAAATGTATTTCATTGTGTTTGTTTATTACTTAATTATTGTAAACTTATCTAAAATATATTTAGTTCGATTAGTCTAAATTAAATTGCGCTTGTTAAAATAAGCTTCGGTAAGCTTTCTGAGCTGATTTTCTTACAAAATTATTAATTTTTAGTTAGCCACAAATGAAAAAAAAAATGTCTTCAAACATATGATATAAAATTTTAGAAAAGACTTAACTTGAAATGAGTTCTTGTTAAATGACCAGTCTTACATATTTGGCACGACGAGCAGCCAGGAAAATGGAACGGATGGTAATACTAGGAGATGCAAGTGTCGGTCGTCCTTACAGCTTCGTTGTCTCAACTCTAATGGTTCCCTCCACAAATATGGTAGTTGCCCTGGTTCAGGATGTCCTCCTGTGGGAAGTGATGATCCAGAGAACCTCAGGCACCTGAACCCACTCCAACAGATCTCATCTCATCAGATGATATATTGGAAGCAACAGGTACCAGGACACTCACACATGTTCTCAAAGCAGCCCGTCCACACACAGCTGGGAAGCTTACAGACCTCTTAAAAAAAGTAAACGATGGTTCCACTATCTTAAATGTTCCACCAACCATCAAGGCATGGCACAACTTGCTACTTTTTAGCAATGTCTGCTTAGCTGTGCCGGAAAGAAGGGGAAAGAGGCCAGCCTCAATGATCATTAAATCTTTGAGACTTTCCTAGAACTGATAATCTCATTCACCTTCCCCGTCAACACAAAAACGGGAGAGGCAGAACCCCCACTCACTCTACTGACAGTGAAAAAGTGAGAGTGCAGGTGAGCAAGAAAATTGAAGAGGGCAACACAGTGGGGACAATCAGAATTATTACCAGTGAAGATACAGTTGCTCCCAGGGATGCTGACATGGCTGAAGCACTTAGAGGAAAGCACCCTGCCAGGGAAACCAGTGGCACCAATAGTTCCAACACCTCTGTCCCCACTGTGGAACCATTGATTGTGGAAGACTCGGACGTTTACATAGCAATAATGTCACTCTCATCTGGCTCTGCTGGGGGTTACACTGGAATAAGGCCACAGCATTTAAAGGAAATAGTTAATCCAGTTATTGGGGAGATTGCAGAGACACTTCTTTCAGACATCACAAGGTTTGCCAACAATTCCTTCGCTAGTCTTATTCCTGACGAAATTAACCCTTTACCAGGCCTGGAGAGGGATAATTACCCTTTACCAGGCCCGGTAAAGCTAAACCTTTCTTTTTTGGTGCATCACTTTGTGCACTTAAAGAGAAGGATGGAGGAATTATGCCTATTGCAGTAGGCAATACTTTTCACAGCCTCATTTCCAAAGCTGCTGTCCAAAGTATTCACACAGAGGCAGCCATGATGCTTCAACCAAACCAGCTTCGTTTTAGGGTCTCTCAAGGAAGTGAAGCAGCGGTTCATGCAACAAGGGCGTATACCGGCAACCTGCCTGAGGACAATGCAGTGGTAAAATTAGACTTCAAGAATGCATTTAATCTCCTGAAAAGAAATGTGGTATTAGCAACGGTACAAGAACATTTCCCTGGTCTCTTCCCCTTTGTTTCAGCTGGATATAGCAAGGAATCAATTCTCCTGTTTACAGAGCATGAAATCATATCATCAGAGGGTGTCCAGAAAGGGGATCCTCTTGCACTATTTCTCTTCTGTATAGCAGTTAGGGAAATCACAGACTGACCAGTGAGCTAAACATCTGGTTCCTGGATGATGGCACAATAGCAGGTACAAAGGAGTCCCTCTTAGGTGATCTTACACAAGTGATGACACGGGGACAGGAAATGGGTTTCATCCTGAATCCATCCAAATGAGAAATCATTTCAGTCACTCAACAAGTGATAAATGCAGTGAGATCCAAACTACCAGGAGCATCAGTCATTGCCCCTACAAACAGCGTCTTGCTTGGAGCACCTCTGGGAAGCGATGCCATTGACACAATTCTCAGGAAGAAATTGGAAGAACTGAGGAGAATGGAACAACGAATAGGCAATCTTGACACCCACGATGCCTTGTACCTTCTCACAAAGTGCTTGAGTCTGCCTAGGTTGACATATTTCCTAAGATGTGCACCTTCATATGATAACCCTATACTGCACGAATATGACAGTATCCTGAGGCAGATTTTTACGAAAATACTTAACCTTACCCTAGAAGACGGGCAGTGGAACCAAGCTACACTTCCAGTCAGACTAGGAGGCATTGGTGTCTGCAAGTCATCACAGATTGCACTACTTTTCTGTCCTCATGCATTGCATCCAGAGGACTTGTAGCAGCAATTCTCCCTGAACATCTTAAGGAGAAGATTGGAGTCCAGGACCAAAAGTTCACTGACGGAGCAATGATCTGGGATAATCTAACGGGCTCTGAATCCAGACCTGCTCCCCCCAACATCTACAAACAATCGCACTGGGATGGTCCAATAGTGGAAAATATAGCCTCAACAGTGCTTCAGAGTGTGTCAGGGAAGGATAGAGCCCGCCTCCTGGCAGTGAGAGCTCCTCATGCAAGGGATTTTCTGTTGGCTTTTCCCAACTCCAGCTTTAGCACACGGCTCGACCAACAGATCATCCGCATTGGTGTTGCCCTTCGGCTTGTCGCCCCTATTCTCGCCGAACACAGGTGTATTTGTGGCAGTGAAGCAGCAGACTGATTCGGGTACCATGGTCTTGTGTGCCGAAAATCTGGGAGAAAGATTGCAAGACATAAGGAGGTTAATAACATTATCAAGAGGAGCCTCACAACAACCGGATGCCCAGCAGTAAGGGAGCCACCCTGACTATGCAGATCTGATGGCAGCCAGAAGCGTCCAGATGGAATCACACTTCAAGCTTGGACAGACGGGAAGCAGGTGGTGTGGGACTACACATGTGCATCTACCTTGGCTGATACCTATCTCCAATACACCAGGAAGGAAGGAGGGGCAGATGCCAGCTTCAGGGAGTCCCAAAAGTCTAGAAAATATGGAGAACTTGCCCATCATTATATGTTTGTTCCCATAGGCTCAGCGACCCTTGGCTCATGGAGAAAGAATGCATCTAAATTCCCTAAGGACCTAGGCAAGACTCATCAGGGTAACTAGGGATCCCAGGGCAGCTAGTTTTCTGTTCCAGAGACTTAGCGCTGCTGTTCAGAGGGGTAATGTCTGCTGTATTTTGGGCACGCGCCCCAGCTCTGAGGAGCTGGATGAGATTTTCGCATTATAATCAGTGACAAACATGTAACAATATGTACTAGACATGTATCTTTCACATCTCATGTACTGTATATGCCATCTTCATATCAACAATATATCTCTTAAATCTTCTGTACCATATTATATAATAAAATATACCTATTGGTAAAAAAGAATGAAAAGATGGGGTGGCAGGGGAAGTGGAATATTCAAACAGCTTCAGGAAGAAATCCAAATATTCTTCCTTGAAGCATTTTTACCCACTTCTCCGAGGCTGTGGGTCCCACAATTTTACACCAGAGGTTGAATCCCATCTATATATATAAATATATGTATATCACACTTTCATCATCATTCACTTCATCACTGACTTGCCAAAGACACAGCTACACTACAGTTAAAAACCTGCAACATAGACACCCCACCTTCAGAGTGCAGAGAGTACAGTGACTGTACTTTCCACCTCCAGGACTCAAGTCGGGCTAACCGGTTTCTAAGCATCCCTTCATAAATGTTACTTTGCTCACACTCCAACAGCACGTTAAGTCATAAAGGACATTCGTCTCCACTGGCTTCCAGCATGCTTGTTGGAGGTCCAAGCCTCTTACACACAAAACCTCCTTTATCCCTGGAACTAAGAATACCTAGATTTTACAATACGTGGAACTGACAATACCTGAAACCAAACAATACCTGGATCTAACAATACCTGTAATTTAAAACACCTGTAATACCTGTAATTAATAATACCTGTAATTAACAATACCTGTAATTAACAATAACTGTAATTAACAATGCCTGGAATTATCACCTGTAATTAACAATACCTGGAATTATCACCTGTAATTAACAATACCTGGAATTAACACCTGTAATTAACAACACCTGTAATTAACAATGCCTGGAACTAACACCTGTATTTAACAATACCTGTAATTAACCATACCTGGAACATGCATCGGTGACTATAATTCAACATTCAAAAAACAGCTCATTAACAGAAACACTCACCGGAAAAAGCTACTCAAAATTAACACAATATAGTTCATTTTACCGTAATAATTTCTATTGTTTTAATGAAAAAAAACTTTGATACATCCGCAGGTGTGTTTTTACGGTAGTATATCAACGTCTTGGTATCGGAGGATGGGTTCTGTGACCAGTGTGGTGTGGCAGGTGTGACCTACCACACCACACTCTCTGACGTACTCTGAATGGCAGACATTGTGACGAGCGATAGTGACGTAGACACACTTGTGTAAGTGAGGGTTTTACGGATACGAAATTTTACTCTTTTAAATCATCAAATAAATACATAGGATGCGATGAAACTCCTGCGAGTTGAGAGGAAATTAAGAAGTGATGATTGTAGTGGTGCCAAGGAGGAGGCCTACCCGATGTGCAACTATCGTAAAGGGTTCTTGAATGGAGATATCGTAGGTTGAAGGTAGACACACTTGTAGGATGGTATCTATATATTGTCAGACTGAGATGAGGGATGGAGCCCAGCTGCCTTGCCTGTCCGCTGAATGGTCTGCAGCCGAGTGAGGCCGGGGCAGAGGTATGAGCCTACACATCTGCATCCCGTGACGTCACACAAAGCCACAGGCCTACAAGGGATCTCGTATCTAAAGCATATGGATGCTACTAATATGCTATGCTATATAATACAGGGAATACAGGGATCAGCAACTATGCTGACACAACGTGTTAATTTTGTGGCCGTATTGACAATAGATGTCTGACTCTATTCACACTGTTGTTAGGTAAGACACATATGCAACAGTTAGACAACTTTATTCCGGAATAAAGTTGTCTAACTGTTGCATATGTGTCTTACCTAACAACCTGTCGGTATTGTATACCATTTTGATGTTCATCACACTGTTGTCTCTGATATCAACTAATGCTGCCTCTATATATCACGAATTTTATTCTATTCCTCGACTATAAGTGTGTATGTTGTTTCTATCAATAACTCCTGCTTTGTTGAATTTGTGTGAATTACAAGAATTTTTTTTTTCTATGTCGTGTTTTGTGATTTCTAACATCCTGAAAACCAACACTTGGGTATCTTTATTGAGGAAACGTTTCGCCACACAGTAGCTACTGTGTGGCGAAACGTTTCCTCAATAAAGATACCCAAGCGTTGCACATGTGTCTAATTTATCAACATGTCGGTTCTCTGAACCATTCATCTACCATCCTGAAAACGGCAAATGGTGTGTTGTATACTCCTGAGACACAGTCATTCAGGCTGCTGCGTCTCGTAAACAGAGAGTCCAGAATGACAGGTCAGAACTGATGGCAAACTTATCCTAAAATAACAGTTGTGAGTCGCCTTTTACCCTCCAGCTAGAACTGTCTCTAAAGGTTTTTTTTTTTTTTTGTCCCAGCAGACATCACGGGATGTAAAAGAGGCTATTTTTTTTACCAACTCTTGTCGTTGATTTGGTAATTACAGCGCCATCTCTCATGTAGTGAGTAGGTGGAGGTAGGTTGGCGGCGGGTGGCGTTGTATAGGTTGTAGTGGGTATACCTGGAGTATACCTGGAATATACCTGCAGTATACCCGAGGCCCGGTTTGTGACCAGGCTGCGTGGTGGATCAGGGACTGATCAACCAGGCTGCTACTACTGGCCGCACGCAAACCGACGTACGTACCACAGCCCAGCTGGTCAGGTAGTGAGTTAAGATTCCTCTCCAATGCTATCTTGAAGACACACAGGAGTCTGGTTGTAATCCCCCTTACGTATGCTGGGAGGCATTTGAATAGTCTCGGGCCCCTGACACTTATTGTGTTGTCTCTTGGCGCCCCTCCTTTTCATTTGGATGATGTTACACCTCCTGTCCAGTCTTTTACTTTCGTAAGTAATGATTTTTGTGAGCAAATTTGGGAGTCCCCTCTAGGATTTTGCAGGTGTATATTATCATATATCTTTCTCGCCTGGGATGCAGGGAATACAAATAAAAGGATTTCAACCGTTCCCAGTAATTTAGGTGCCGTGAAAGTTCTCTGTACATTCTCCAGGTCTGAAATTTCGCCTGCTTTGAAAGGGGCCGTTAGTGCGCAGTATTATTCCAGCCTAGAGAGAACAAGCGATTTGAAGAAATCATCTTGGGATTGGCATCCCTAGTTATGAAGGTTCTCATTATCCATCCAATCACTTTCCTAGCAGATGTGGTAGATACATTGTGATCTTTGAAAGTGAGATCATCTGACATTATCACTCCCAGGTCCTTCACATTAGTCTTTCGCTCTTTTGTGTGATTGGAATGATCAGATACACTTTCAATTTCCTCGAGAGTTACCTGGAACAAGACTTCATATTAAACTGACTTGTCAACAAGAGAGTGTTACTAACAATTACGATGGGCCATCATCAACCTTACAAGCTGTCTGTTCTGCGAGGGAGAACTCTGGTGGGAGACACAATATAGCAGAAGGGAGCAGTGTAACGATGTACTTCCCTAATATAACACAAGGCAGTGTAACACACTAACACGAGCCAGTGTAACACAAGACAGTGTAACACACTTTAACATAAGGCAGTGAAACACACTGTAACACAAGGCAATGTAACACACTGTAACACAACGCAGTATAACACATTGTAACACATGGTAGTGTAACACACTGTAACATAAAGCAGTGAAACACGCTGTAACACAAGGCAGTGTAACACACAGCTATCTAACGCAAGACAGTGTAACACGGAGCTGTGCAACACAAGGCAGTGTACACAAACCATTGTAACACAAGGCAGTGAAACACAAGGCAGTGTAACACAAGGTAGTGTAACACAAGGCAGTGTAACACATGGCAGTGTAACACAAGGCAGTGTAACACATGGCAGTGTAACACATGGCAGTGTAACACAAGGTAGTGTAACACAAGGCAGTGTAACACAAGGCAGTGTAACACAAGGCAGTGTAACACAAGGCAGTGTAACACAAGGCAGTGTAACACAAGCCAGTGTAACACAAGCCAGTGTAACACAAGGCACTGTAACACAAGGCAGTGTAACACAAGCCAGTGTAACACAAGCCAGTGTAACACAAGCCAGTGTAACACAAGCCAGTGTAACACAAGCCAGTGTAACACAAGGCAGTGTAACACAAGCCAGTGTAACACAAGGCAGTGTAACACAAGGCAGTGTAACACAAGCCAGTGTAACACAAGCCAGTGTAACACAATGCAGTGTAACACAAGCCAGTGTAACACAAGCCAGTGTAACACAAGGCAGTGTAACACAAGCCAGTGTAACACAAGCCAGTGTAACACAAGCCAGTGTAACACAAGCCAGTGTAACACAAGCCAGTGTAACACAATGCAGTGTAACACAAGCCAGTGTAACACAAGCCAGTGTAACACAAGGCAGTGTAACACAAGCCAGTGTAACACAAGCCAGTGTAACACAAGCCAGTGTAACACAAGGCACTGTAACACAAGGCAGTGTAACACAAGCCAGTGTAACACAAGCCAGTGTAACATAAGCCAGTGTAACACAAGGCAGTGTAACACAAGCCAGTGTAACACAAGGCAGTGTAACACAAGCCAGTGTAACACAAGGCAGTGTAACACAAGGCAGTGTAACACAAGCCAGTGTAACACAAGCCAGTGTAACACAATGCAGTGTAACACAAGCCAGTGTAACACAAGCCAGTGTAACACAAGGCAGTGTAACACAAGCCAGTGTAACACAAGCCAGTGTAACACAAGCCAGTGTAACACAAGCCAGTGTAACACAAGCCAGTGTAACACAATGCAGTGTAACACAAGCCAGTGTAACACAAGCCAGTGTAACACAAGGCAGTGTAACACAAGCCAGTGTAACACAAGCCAGTGTAACACAAGCCAGTGTAACACAAGCCAGTGTACCACAAGCCAGTGTAACACATGGCAGTGTAACACAAAGCAGTGTAACACAAGGCAGTGTAACACAAGGCAGTGCAACACAAGGCTGTGTAACACAAGGCAGTGTAACACAAGGCAGTTGTGGAGAAAATTTCTCCAGGAGGGGGGTATCAGCACCTTTCAGCCCCTTCAGCCCCTTTCAGCCCTGAGGGGCCCAGCCCTCTCAGAAGGGGCAAATATCTTGTTTACTGCTACAGTGAGTAATTGACCCCAGATGCAGTACCAGTATGTGACGTGGCTCGACGCTCCGTGCAGTCCTGTGTTGCAAAGTGTAGCTTAATAAAAGACAGATCATCTCTTACCTTAGCAGGACAATTAAGGAAAATCCTGCTCCCACTTTATTATCATAGTAAAGATAGTGGACATTGTTGTCTATGCTTAAGACAGCAAGAATCAAACATTCTGCTTTGCTTCATCGAGGAAGTGGCAAGGAAGCAAAAGTACTAGGTCAGCTTTTCCTTTGTGCTAGGGGAGTAACGGCGTGGGGCGCTGTGGCGTCTTCAGATTACTTTTGACTCTACTGAGAGTGACACTGACGCCAGGATAACCAACAAAGAACGATCTGTGCGTTAGTGTGGACAAAGTGTCTCATAAAACACAATAAACACTTAAGAGAAGTGTGATCAGCTTCTTTAGTGATAAGATTGTGAACAATAAAGACAAATCTTGTGGAACATAGTGTACCAGTGTGCGTATTCCTAGACTATGGAAGACGTGGACATCCAAGGACACTTCAGCTTCTATCAAGTCACCGATATCTGTCGAAGGTGTGAAGAACACCATAGCTCACACTACAAGAGCAAGGTAGGTTACGAATTTCTTGTAGTACGGGGGACTGCGCAGTACTTGAGTTGCAAGGAGTTTGTAATCAACCTACAGTCGGCAGTAAGGTGCGGACTTTTGAGTCCAAACAAGTATGTAATTTGTCAGCAATCAGTGAATGAAATATGCTGACATAACACCCCCTAGGGGTAATTTATAATCTTACAAATTATAAATCTTTACAGCCCGTTGAGAGATGACTTCGACAGCTTCTCAAGACCTCGTCTGCAGGGGCAGCTGTGCAGGCGATGAGCTGTCTTTCTAAGTTAAGTACAAACTCTTTAAACTTAGCTGGTAATGCCATTTCTCAACATATTGGTCATGCTCGAACCGGATAAAGGCCACACTGTGGTCCAGATATGTTGTACTACAGTGTACAAATAACCTACGAGCCAAGGTCCTTCGAAAAAAGCTGTAAAATTAGTGTTTTACAATATAAATCAGTATAAATTAGTCACTCCAGACTCAATCACAGAGAATGGGCAGCCAAAAGAAAACGGGCGCTCACCCAGCGTTCACCCAAAGAAAACGGGAGCTGAGTGACTCACCCAACAGGAAAACGGGGGATGGCACCCTGCATCCACTGCTCCAATCTCGAAAATTGCTGACTATGACGAAAACAACAACCCAACTGATGTTCAGTTTGTCTGAGTGTATATAGTGTTTATAATGTTTATAGAGAGAAATTAAGAGACAAGATTGTGTTAAAGTTTGTTTCTTATAGATATACCTGTTATATTAAAGGAACTATATATAAAAGTGTAAGCTTTCAAATACATATTAACAGTGACATTTATATATGTGTAAGTAATATTCACGTGTGATTTACAGTTATACAGTGACATTTATAGTGTATAGTGAATGAAGTGTATAACGTTATTTACGATTAATCATCGTGTTCAGGCTGACGCAGCAAACTCAAGCCATAAACACCAGCCATATGTACTGTGTACCCTTCATGGTCATTGACCCTGAGGTTAAGCTTAGTAGGTCAGTATTGTCTGACTCGATTATTGCTGATTTAAGCATAACAAAACTCAGCTGTTTATAGCAGTACAGTGTTTTTTAAACACTCTAAGTGTGGTGCTAGAATTTTCAATATACCATTAAAATGGCTTGTTTGAAAACTCAGTTTCAGTCTTTACAGACTAAGATTACACAATTAGAAAATCTAATTTCAGTCTGTATAGGATTAACTCAAGATACAAACATAGATTTTGATGATCTTGAGGTCAAATTTGAATTACTTACACAACGTCTGGAAATAATTAATTCAGACTATACACATTATGAAAATAAATTTCTTGAATCAGACCCATCTGAGGATGAAATTAAAAATGTTTTGGATACTTTTAGTAATCAACAATTAAGGTGGGCAGGAGTACAGGCTATCTGCCGCAAAACTCTGGCACAGAGACCTACTGTAACTAGTGGTCAAACACCTGTTACACCTGTAATAACAACAAGTTTCCCATTACCAAGCTTACCTACATTGTCAATACCTATTTTCCAAGGTCATAATTATGAAGAATACATTAGTGGTTTTCAATCCATAGTAAATTCACGAACTGACATAGATGAGATTGCTAAGTTTAATTATCTTAAATGTCTTGTGAAGGGAGAACCCTATAAACTAATTAAGTCATTTCCGGTGGTTAAAAGTAATTATCAAATAGCCTTACGTGTCTTAGCAGACAATTACTTCGATGCTGACAAGGCTAGAGTTAGACATGCAGTCTTAATATCAAGCTTGAAGCCACCCAAACATTGTTTTTCAGACTTACAGGCATTTAGAATCACATTAGACAATAGTCTCAGATCTCTGGTTGCTAAATATGACCTAAGACAATGTGATTGGTTTATCAGTGGTATTGTACAAGATAAGTTGTCACCACAAACTATTGAACAAATATTTATTATGTTCAATAAACGCTATTTCACTTGTGAGGAAATTAGCAATGGTTTACAAACAATAGTTTCATGCATGCAAGCAACGAGACAAGATGAAAAATCCACAAATCCAGTGGATAATAAACCTTCAACTCAGTATAAAAAGAGTATACCTACTCCCACTAAACCACAGAATGGGAAATCCCATATAGGCATTTATCAAGCTGTGAATACAACAGACAGTAAACAAACTGTCACACATAAACGTACTCCAAAATGTGTACTTTGTGATGGAACACATTGGGCACAGTATTGTATTCAATACACATCAATGGAGGCACGTGAACAACGAGTTCATCAGCTGAAAAGATGCATCAAGTGTTTAGGTGAACACAAGGGAGGTAAATGCTCACTGAAGAAGTGTTTTAAATGCAAGGGTATGCATCATACAGCATTATGCCCAAATACTTTTGCTGAACAGCGGAAGACTTCCACAGAATCAGGAAGTCAACAAGCAACAGCATTAAATGTGAGAGATAAGTTTAAAGCAACTGCTCTCCCGATAGCTCGAGTTGAGTTATCTAATAAATTACACAAAACCAATGTGCTAACACTATTTGATCAAGGCTCACAAAGGTCCTTCATAAGAAGAACAGTGTTGCAGAAACTGAATAAACAACCCAATGCCAAAATACAGTTAGATATAGATGGTTTTTTCCACAATTCTGGTAAACAGACATATGATCTAGCCAGAATCACTGTTGGTCTAGGAAACAGGAAAAAGACAGTAGAAGCTGTGGTAGTAGATGATTTGCCTAAGTCTGTGCAGATCCAGGGATTAAAAGAAACAGTTGCAGCACTGAAAGCAGCTCAGGTCAAGTTAGCCTGTCCTGACATACAGACGGACACTATTAGTCCAATTGATTTAAACATTGGAAGTGATTATTATCACTGTTTTGTGCAAAATATAGTAAGTAAACATGATGTTCACTTGCTGAACACAGCAGGAGGCCACATGATATGTGGTCCCATTCCCTCTCAAAGTGGGAAAGAAGCTGATATTGATTCAGTGGAAAATGTACTAGTTACGAGAATAACCGCTGATCATGTACCACAGCAAAAATTATCATTACTGGAAGAAATGAATGAACCAGTTGATAAGTTGTGGGATTTAGATGTGATAGGTATTGATGTAAATAAACCAAGCCCACAAGAGTCTCAGACTTATAACCAATATTTGGACACTGTCAAATATAAAGATGGACAGTATTGGGTTAGGTTACCATGGAAATTAAATCCACCACATCTGCCTAGCAATTATCGCATGGCTTTAGGACAGATGAAAGCACAAATACATGAGCTCAGGAAGAATCCAGAGCTACTGACTGTTTATGATAATATCATACAAGAACAGTTGGACAATAAATTCACTGAGGAAATAGTCGAAGACAAGTTGAAGACAGAAGCTCATTATCTCCCGCACCATGGAGTCAGAAAAGATTCTGAAACCACTCCACTACGTGTTGTATATAATTGCAGTGCACGTGCAAATAAAGATGTAGCAAGTCTTAATGACTGTCTGATGACCGGACCCTCACTAACTGAGAAGCTTGGAGACGTGCTTATGAAATTTCGCACAAACCCATATGCCTACACGGCTGATATTTCCAAATCTTTCTTAAGAGTAGGACTACAAGAAATAGATAGAGATTATACTCGATTCTTGTGGCCTGAAAATCCACATGATCCTCAAAGTCCTGTGAAAACTTATCGTTTCAAATCAGTATTATTTGGTGCAACATCCTCTCCATTCTTACTAGAAGCTACTCTAAATACACATTTGAAGAAATCTGAAAGTCCCTTCAAAGAAGTCTTAAAGAAAAGTTTCTATGTGGACAATCTTCAAGGTACTGTGAATAAAGAGGACGATTTGAAATCCTTATACAGAGAAGCTAACAAGGAGATGAAAGAAGCAAATATGCCTTTAAGGATGTGGAATACTAATTCAAAGCAATTAAGGGAACTTATCAAAGAAGATTTCCCTGAAACTGAAATTCCTGATTGCAACAATATGCTGGGACTTAATTGGAACACACAGGAAGATACTTTGAGTCTCAAAAGGATAAACAATAAATCATGCAGTACACTCACTAAACGTAGTTTACTGTCAGAGGTATCTCAATGTTTTGATCCTCTAGGACCATTCTCACCAATTACCATAAAAGGTAAAATACTTATGCAAGATGCATGGAAGCTCAAAATTGGATGGGATGAGAACTTGCCTCTAGAAATGAGTCAAGCATGGGATGAAATATCCAAGGAGTTTAAACATCTTCATCAAATTCAATTTCCCAGACAAATAGGTCAAGAGGGAAACAAGTACACATTACATGTGTTCTGTGATGCGTCAACCAGAGGTTATGGCGCTGTAGCTTACATGAGTAATGCTGAAGGAAGTACACTAATTACTTCAAAGGCCAGGGTAGCACCCTTGAAGGTCAGAACAGTACCACAATTGGAACTGACAGCACTCTATGTAGGTACAAAATTAGCTGTCTATCTCAACAAAGTACTTGATCATCTCACTATTGAGAAAACCGTGATCTGGAGTGATAATGAAGCAGTTCTCCAGTGGTTAAGAAATAATAAGAGTAAGTTTGTCTATGTACAGAACAGAGTAGCAGAAATAAAAGAGATGCAGAGAGATTATCTCTTTCTCCACGTCTCTACCCAAGAGAATCCAGCTGACATGTTGTCACGTGGTGTCCCACTCAAGAAATTTTTGGATAAATTATGGCTCCACGGACCGAACTGGCTCTCTAATGAAAATAACTGGCCTCAGCAAAAAGCTCACATTATGCCAGAAGAAACAGTCTGCTGAACACAGCAGAAATAGGTTGTGTAAATACTGCAGACACAACAGAAATAATCATTGATGGCTCTAAATACTCATCTTTAGGTAAACTCTTAAGAGTTACAGCTCTTGTCTTTAAATTCATTAAAGGAATTAAACCTGATTATGAATGTCTTGAACCCATTAAATACTGGGTGAAACTAATACAGAAAGATGTTTTCTCTACAGAATATAAATTTCTGGAAACACAAGATAAATTCCCAAAGAAACCTGTCATGATTAATTCTTTAGGACTTTATCTCGACTCAGAAAAGATTATAAGATGTCGAGGAAGAATTCATAATTCTTCACTATATAAAGAAGCCATACATCCAATATTGATCCCCAAGAATCATTGGCTAACAAAACTGATTGTGCAAAACGCTCACGGTAACGTGTTACATGGTGGGGTAGCTGACACACTTTGTCATATACGACAATCCTACTGGATATCTCAAGGTGGACAAAGTGTGAAAAAACAAATAAAGGACTGTATTACTTGTCGTCACTACGATATGCGAGTACGTCAGTATCCAGGTCCACCTCCATATCCTCTACTGGACCAATAATTTTAACCAAAACAGTTGACAAAGTTCCCATCAAGGTGTACATCTGTTTGTTCACTTGTGCTACAACTAGAGCAGTACATCTAGAAGTAGCCACTGACATGTCTGCTGAAACCTTTATCAAATTATTCAGAAGGTTTGCAGCCAGAAGGGCATGTCCCAGACTGATGATTTCAGATAATGCAACTAACTTTGTTTCTGGTGCTGCTCATTTAAGCAAGATCTTTGATCAACCAGAAATACAACAGATGCTGAATCAACGCAGTTGTCGTTGGAGATACATTCCTCCTAAATCTCCATGGCACGGCGGATTTTATGAAAGAATGATCGGCATTGTAAAACTTTGTTTAAGGAAGGCTCTTCATCGTCAGAGAATCGACTTAGAAGAATTCCGTACAGTTGCGACTGAAATTGAAAATAGAGTTAACAACAGACCTCTAACTTATGTTACCGATGATCTGGACAATTTAGAAGTGTTAAGTCCATCTCATTTACTCCATGGCAGAAGGCTCGAACCTGTTCCTCCCATGAATGATAAAGAAATCAGAGAGGATCCTACTTATTTCGAACCTGAGCAACTCAGACGCAAATTCAAACACCTTAATAAAGTGATTGAACGTTGGGAGAAAATTTGGCGAGAAGACTATTTCACCTCATTGAGAGAACACTTCTAAGGAGCTGGTGTTCCTGAAAATCATAAGTCCTTAAGACCGGGTGACATAATGATTATTGACAATGATGGTCCGAGGTCCCAATGGCCACTTGGAAAAATTGTGACCATATATCCTGATGCAAATGGAATCATCAGGACAGTTGATGTTTTAAGCAAAGGCGTAGTGAATAAGCGGACAATAAATAAACTAGTGCCGTTAGAATTACAGAGTGTTGAAAACAAAATTAGTGATTCTCCAGAAACCACACAGACTAAAGCTGCCATTTCTCAACATATTGATTAAAAGTTAAGCTTAAACAGTTTGTACTTAACTTAGAAAGACAACTCATTGCCTGCACAGCCGCCCCTGCAGACGAGGTCTTGAGAAGCTGTCGAAGTCATCTCTCAATGGGCTGTAAAGAGTTATAATTTGTAAGATTATAAATTACCCCTAGGGGGTGTTATGTCAGCATATTTCATTCACTGATGGCTGACAAATTACATACTTGTTTGGACTCAAAAGTCCGCACCTTACTGCCAACTATAGGTTGATTACAAACTCCTTGCGACTCAAGAACTGCGCAGTCCCCCATACTACTAGAAATTCGTAACCTACCTTGCTCTTGTAGCGTGAGCTATGGTGTTCTTCACACCTTCGACAGATATCGGTGACTTGATAGAAGCTGAAGTGTCCTTGGATGTCCACGTCTTCCATAGTCTAGGAATACGCACACTGGTACACTATGTTCCACAAGATTTGTCTTTATTGTTCACAATCTTATCACTAAAGAAGCTAATCACACTTCTCTTAAGTGTTTATTGTGTTTTATGAGACACTTTGTTCACACTAACGCACAGATCGTTCTTTGTTGGTTATCCTGGCATCAGTGTCACTCTCAGTAGAGTCAAAATTAATCTGAAGACGCCACAGTGCCCCACGCCATTACTCCTCTAGCACAAAGGAAAAGCTGACCTAGTACTTTTTCTTCCTTGCCACTTCCTCGATGAAGCAAAGCAGAATGTTTGATTCTTGCTGTCTTAAGCATAGACAACAATGTCCACTATCTTTACTATGGTAATAAAGTGGGAGCAGGATTTTCCTTAATTGTCCTGCTAAGGTAAGAGATGAACTGTCTTTTATTAAGCTACACTTTGCAACACAGGACCGCACGGAGCGTCGAGCCACGTCACATACTGGTACTGCATCTGGGGTCAATTACTCACTGTAGCAGTAAACAAGATATTTGCCCCTTCTGAGAAGGCTGGGCCCCTCAGGGCTGAAAGGGGCTGAAGGGGCTGAAAGGTGCTGATACCCCCCCCAGGAGAAATTTTCTCCACAGCAGTGTAACACAAGGCAGTGTAACGCAAGGCAGTGTAACACAAGGCAGTGTAACACAAAGCAGTGTAACACAAGGCAGTGTAACACAAAGCAGTGTAACACAAGGCAGTGTAACACAAGGCAGTGTAACACTGTAGCACATTTAGTTCCTCCTAACATTCATTAAAATGCTATTTCCAACTCAATTATCATCTCGTGCACTTCCCCTCCTTCCTTCCACCCCTCCCCCCTTCCTCCCCTCTCCCCTTCCTCCCCTCCCCCCTTCCTCCCCTCCCCCTTCCTCCCCTCCTCATAACCCCCCACCCCTAAACCCCCAACAGCCCCCTCCTCCCACCCTACTAGCAAGACCAGTACCATCAATACCACCATCACCACCACTAATACCACCATCACCACCACTAATACCACCATCACCACCACTAATACCACCATCACCACCACTAATACCACCATCACCACCACTAATACCACCATCACCACCACTAATACCACCATCACCACCACTAATACCACCATCACCACCACTAATACCACCATCACCACCACTAATACCACCCTCACCACCACTAATACCACCATCACCACCACTAATACCACCCTTACCACCACTTATACCACCTTCACCACCACTAATACCAAAATCACCACCACTAATACCACCATCACCACCACTAATACCACAATCACCACCACTAATACCACCATCACCACCACTAATACCACCTTCACCACCACTAATACCACCATCACCACCACTAATACCACCATCACCACCACTAATACCACCATCACCACCACTAATACCACCATCACCACAACTAGTACCACCCTCACCACCACTAATACCACCATCACCACCACTAATACCATCACCACCAATAATACCACCATCACCACAATGAGTACCACCATCACCACAATGAGTACCACCCTCACCACAATGAGTACCACCCTCACCACCACTAATACCACCATCACCACCACTAATACCACCATCACCACCACTAATACCACAATCACCACCACTAATACCACCATCACCACCACTAATACCACCATCACCACCATTAATACCACCATCACCACCACTAATACCACCATCACCACAACTAGTACCACCCTCACCACCACTAATACCACCATCACCACCACTAAAACCACCATCACCACCACTAATACCACCATCACCACCACTAATACCACCATTACCACCACTAATACCACAATCACCACCACTAATACCACCTTCAACACCACTAATACCACCATCGCCACCACTAATACCACCATCACCACCACTAATACCACCATCACCACTACTAATACCACCATCACCACCACTAATACCACCATCACCATCACTAATACCACCTTCACCACCACTAATACCACCTTCACCACCACTAATACCACCATCACCACCACTAATACCACCATCACCACCACTAATACCACCATCACCACCACTAATACCACATTCACCACCACTAATACCACCATCACCACCACTAATACCACCATCACCACCACTAATACCGCCATCACCACCACTAATACCACCATCACCACCATTAATACCACCATCACCACCACTAATACCACCATCACCTCAACTAGTACCACCCTCACCACCACTAATACCACCATCACCACCACTAATACCACCATCACCACCATTAATACCACCATCACCACCACTAATACCACCATCACCTCAACTAGTACCACCCTCACCACCATTAATACCACCATCACCACCACTAATACCACCATCACCACCACTGATACCACCATCACCACCACTAATACCACCATTACCACCACTAATACCACCATCACCACCACTAATACCACCATCACCACCACTAATACCACCATCACCACCACTAATACCACCATCACCACTACTAATACCACCATCACCACCACTAATACCACCATCACCACCACTAATACCACCTTCACCACCACTAATACCACCTTCACCACCATTAATACCACCATCACCACCACTAATACCACCATCACCACCACTAATACCACCATCACAACCACTAATACCACCATCACCACCACTAATACCACCATCACCACTAATGCCACCATCACCACCACTGATACCACCATCACCACCACTAATACCACCATCATCACCACTAATACCACCATCACCACCACTAATACCACCATCATCACCACTAATACCACTATCACCACCACTAATACCATCATCACTACCACTAATACCACCATCACCACCACTAATACCACCATCACCACCACTAATACCACCATCATCACCACTAATACCACCATCACCACCACTAATACCACCATCATCACCACTAATACCACTATCACCACCACTAATACCACCATCACCACCACTGATACCACCATCACCACCACTAATACCACCATTACCACCACTAATACCACCATCACCACCACTAATACCACCTTCACCACCACTAATACCACCATCACCACCACTAATACCACCATCACCACCACTAATACCACCATCACCACTACTAATACCACCATCACCACCACTAATACCACCATCACCACCACTAATACCACCTTCACCACCACTAATACCACCTTCACCACCATTAATACCACCATCACCACCACTAATACCACCATCACAACCACTAATACCACCATCACAACCACTAATATCACCATCACCACCACTAATACCACCATCACCACTAATGCCACCATCACCACCACTGATACCACCATCACCACCACTAATACCACCATCATCACCACTAATACCACCATCACCACCACTAATACCACCATCATCACCACTAATACCACTATCACCACCACTAATACCACCATCATCACCACTAATACCACCATCACCACCACTAATACCACCATCATCACCACTAATACCACTATCACCACCACTAATACCACCATCACCACCACTAATGCCACCATCACCACCACTGATACCACCATCACCACCACTAATACCACCATCATCACCACTAATACCACCATCACCACCACTAATACCACCATCATCACCACTAATACCACTATCACCACCACTAATACCACCATCACCACCACTAATTCCACCATCACCACCACTAATACCACCATCACCACCACTAATACCACCATCACCACTACTAATACCACCATCACCACCACTAATACCACCATCACCACCACTAATACCACCTTCACCACCACTAATACCACCTTCACCACCATTAATACCACCATCACCACCACTAATACCACCATCACAACCACTAATACCACCATCACAACCACTAATATCACCATCACCACCACTAATACCACCATCACCACTAATGCCACCATCACCACCACTGATACCACCATCACCACCACTAATACCACCATCATCACCACTAATACCACCATCACCACCACTAATACCACCATCATCACCACTAATACCACTATCACCACCACTAATACCACCATCACCACCACTAATTCCACCATCACCACCACTAATACCACCATCACCACCACTAATACCACCATCACCACCACTAATACCACCATCATCACCACTAATACCACCATCACCACCACTAATACCACCATCATCACCACTAATACCACCATCACCACAAGCTGACCCAGCTTGAGCTAGGTCAGCTTGTATGTGATGCTGAACGGAGTAGCAGAAATCTGTTGTTGTTGTTGTAGTGGTGGTGGTGGTGGTGGCGGCGGTGATGCTGGTGGTGCTAGTAGCGGTGGTGATTTTTGGCGGCCCAGTTACTCAAGCGTCTTTCGTCTGTCGCACCATGAATTCCACTTGAGACTTTGATAATTATCATCAAAAACGTGTGAGGGCGAGGCCCGAATTGTTCTCTGTCTTGTGCAATTACCTACTTGTAGCCACAATGGCACAGCTATGTTGGTAGTTTTCCTATCCTCACTGATTATAGCTGCAATAGCAGAACTGTGCCTGTGGTGTCCCTGTCTCCAGTGATTGTAGTTAAAGCAACAGAGCTGTGTTCGTAGTGTTTATTTCGACCACAGATGTAGACTGTTTGGCCTGCACACCTGGCTGTAACACGATAATCATTTAAGAACGAACAAAAAGGCAGCAGAGTAAATGATTTTATTTCCTACACCAAGTTGGTATATACATTATATGTATAACGTATGTACAGTATTTACAGCTATGTACAATGAGGCGAATGCAAGCAAAAGACACGGTGAGCAATGTATCGACCAGCAGTGAAGGTAAGTCTGCAACAGCTGCTTCACAAGTGTACCACATCGCTTCACAGGCTTGGCGGAGGGTGCTTTCTCATTAAAACCTTAGCACCTTAGCATACCACAGTATTCCTACCTCCACTGATTGTAGCTATAGCAGCAGAGCTGTGCTGGTGGTGTCCCTGTCACCAGTGATTGTAGATACAGCAGCAGAGCTGTGCTGGTCGTGTCCCTGTCACCAGTGATTGTAGATACAGCAGCAGAGCTGTGCTGGTGGTGTCCCTGTCACCAGTGATTGTAGATACAGCAGCAGAGCTGTGCTGGTGGTGTCCCTGTCACCAGTGATTGTAGATACAGCAGCAGAGCTGTGCTGGTGGTGTCCCTGTCACCAGTGATTGTAGTTACAGCAGCAGAGCTGTGCTGGTGGTGTCACTGTCACCAGTGATTGTAGTTACAGCAGCAGAGCTGTGCTGGTGGTGTCCATGCCACCAGTGATTGTAGTTACAATACCAGAGCTGTGCTGGTGGTGTCCATGCCACCAGTGATTGTAGTTACAATACCAGAGCTGTGCTGGTGGTGTCCATGCCACCAGTGATTGTAGTTACAATACAAGAGCTGTGCTGGTGGTGTCCATGCCACCAGTGATTGTAGTTACAATACCAGAGCTGTGCTGGTGGTGTCCCTGTCACCAGTGATTGTAGTTACAATACCAGAGCTGTGGTGTCCCTGTCACCAGTGTTGGCAGCTACATTAAAAAAGTTAAAATATGAGTCTTCATTATTGGACTTGTACCACTAAAATGTCAACATAATTTCAATTTCTGAATATATGTTGTATAATATTTAGTGTTGTTTTACATACGTCGTCACCCCTCCTTGGCTGGCTAAGATTTCCTCCACTCTGTGTATAAACTCTCTGACTGCTGCCTCGTTAAGAATATGTCTTATTCTCTCAGTTTCTCTCATTGTTTACCTTCTCTCTTTAATGTCCCACAGCTCGAGATTTTTTCCTTCACATATGCTTGTTTATTTAATACTTCATATATTTGTTCATCTTGTGTGTGTGTGTGTGTGTGTGTGTGTGTGTGTGTGTGTGATCACCTATTTGTGGTTGCAGGGGTCGAGTCGTAACTCCTGGTCCCGCCTCTTCACTGGTCGTTACTAGGTCCAATCTGTTCCTGCTCCATGAGCTTTATCAAACCTTGTCTTACAACTATGTATGGATTAAGAACATAAGAAAGAAGGAACACTGCAACAGGCCTACTGACCCATGCGAAGCAGGTCCATTTCCCCCCCGGATTAGACCAATGACCCCCCTAGATTAGCCCAATACCCCCCCCCCGGATTAGCCCAATGACCCACCCAGTCTGATCATCTCCACTCAAGGATGGAGCACTGCACCAGACCCAGTAGCACAAGCTAGTCAGGTCCAACTCACACCCACCCACACACACTCATGTATTTATCTAACCTATTTTTAAAACTACACAACGTTTTAGCCTGAATAACTGTACTTGGGAGTTTGTTCCACTCATCCACAACTCTATTACCAAACTAGTGCTTTCCTATATCCTTTCTGAATCTGAATTTTTCCAACTTGAAACCATTGCTGCGAGTCCTGTCTTGGCTGGAAATTTTCAGCATGCTATTTACATCCCCTTTATTTATTCCTGTTATCCATTTATACACCTCGATCATATCCCCCCTAATTCTACGCCTTTCGAGAGAGTGCAGATTCAGGACCCCCAGTCCATCCTCATAGGGAAGATTTCTGATACATGGGATCATCTTTGTCATCCTCCTCTGTATGTTTTCCAGAGCATTTATATCCATTCTGTAATACGGTGACCAGAACTGTGAAGCATATTCTAAATGAGGCCTAACCAAGTGTGGCATGCAAAGAGTACGTAACCTTTATTCAGCGCATGGACACACCCTCATTTACAGGCTATCTCCCCCAACCAGCGAACCAGGTTGCTAAGAGTTGGTGATGGGGCCCCATCGTTCAACTAGTGACCAGGTTCTAGCCAATAAGAAGGTGGGATTGGCAATCGCAGAGGTTATGTGGATACCGCTCTCCTGTCTGCCCTTGTCATTCCCATTCTAGAGCTGGTTGAGCACGGTCTGTTATCTTGTGGCTTCTATTTCTGCCTTGCTTACCGTGACGTGTACTATACTTATTACTGTACATAGTGTACATATTGCTGTTCTAAATTGGTGAAGGATAATATAAGTCTAAACTTTTTCTGCTGTGTTTCTTTTGCTCCCATTACATCTGGGATAACAGGCCTTTGAAATCCTAGGTTGTAATACCAAGGATATATAGAGTTGAAGAACAACCTGAGGACTTCTATTATTTATACTTCTAAATATGAAGCCAAGAATTCTGTTCGCTTTATTGCGAACACTAATGCACTGTTGTCTTGGTTTTAGATTACTGCTAACCAGAACTCCTAAATCCTTTTCGCAATCAGTAGTATTAAGATCTACATTATTTAGTTTATATGTGGCATGGTTATTTAACTGTCCAACATTTAGAACTTTGCATTTGTCAATATTAAACTGCATCTGCCACTTCTCCGACCACTGCATCGGTCTATTCAAATCATCCTGGAGTGCTCTAGTGTCCTCATTAGAATGAATTGGACGGCCTATTTTGGTGTCATCAGCAAGTTTGCTTATGTCGCTATTTATTCCCTCATCTATGTCGTTTATGTAAATTGTGAACAACAACGGGCCCAACACTGACCCCTGAGGAACACCGCTTGTGACGTGCCCCCATTCTGATTTCTCCCCATTTATGCAAACTCTCTGCTGCCTATTTGTCAGCCATGCCTCTACCCAGGAAAAAAAATCTCCTCCTATTTCGTGTGCCTTAAGTTTCCTCAACAGCCTCTGGTGTGGAACTCTATCGAAAGCCTTACTGAAGTCCATATACACAATATCATATTCATTACCATGATCTACCTCCTCAAACACCTTAGTGAAAAAAGTTAGTAAATTCGTAAGACAGGAATGCCCCTTTGTAAAACCGTTTTGAGATTCATTAATCAATCTGTGCCTGTCAAGATGGCTACGAATTGCTTCGGCAATTATTGATTCCATAAATTTTTCCACTATGGAGGTAAGGCTTATTGGTCTATAGTTCGAAGCCAAGGACCTGTCACCTGCCTTGTAAATAGGTATTACATTTGCCATTTTCCACTTATCACTGCAAACTGGCATAGTGCCTGATATGTTAAAAAGATTAGCCAAAGGTGTGCTAAGTTCCTCTTTACATTCCTTTAACACCCTTGCAAACAGTTCATCAGGACCTGGGGATTTGTTAGGTTTTAGTTCTCTATTTGTCTGAGGACCATGTCACTAGTTACCACAATCGTACATAGTTTATTATCATCCTGTTCTACATAATCTATTATTTCAGGAATATCGCTAGTATTTTCCTGGGTGAAAACTGAGAGGAAGTAGGTATTGAGAATTTCACACATATCCTCATCACTGTCAGTGATCTGACCAGAGTTACTCTTAAGTGGGCCAATCTTGTCCCTAATCTTACTTCTGTATACCTTAAAGAACCCTTTTCGGTTAGTCTTTGAATCCCTTGCGACCTTAGCCTCATAATCCCTTTTTGCTTTTCTTATTCCTTTCTTTATTTCTCTCTTTAATTGAATATATTGATTTCTTAACTGCCCATCCCCTTTTGATTTGGCTATATATGCCTCTCTTTTGACCAATGAGATGTTTTAATCTATTGTTCATCCATTTGGGATCATTTTTGTTAGATCTAATTTCCCTACTTGGAACAAAAGTTGTCTGGGCAGCTAGAACTATGCTCTGAAAAACGTCATATTGGCAACCAAGATCACCTACCCGACCCATAGTCAGGACATCCCAATTTAGCTCACCCAGGCAATTTTTCAGTTCCATGAAGTCTGCCAAGTGAAAATCTGGGACAGAGATATGGTTGCAGTTATCTGGGTAATTCCATGATATATTGAAACTAAGTGATTTGTGATCACTTTCCCCAGGTGTGTGTACTCACCTAATTATGGTTGGAGGGCTCGATTCATAGGTGTGTGTGTGTGTGTGTGTGTGTGTGTGTGTGTGTGTGTGTGTGTGCGTGTGTGTGTGTGTGTGTGTGTGTGTGTACTCACCTATTTGTACTCACCTATTTGTGGTTGCAGGGGTCGAGTCCTAGCTCCTGGCCCCGCCTCTTCACCGGTTGCTACTAGACCCTCTCTCTCCCCGCTCCATGAGCTTTATCAAACCTCGTCTTAAAACTGTGTATGGTTCCTGCCTCCACTACGTCATTTTCTAGGCTATTCCACTGCCTTACAACTCTATGACTGAAGAAATACTTCCTACTATCTCTCTGACTCATTTGTGTCTTCAACTTCCAATTGTGGCCTCTTGTTTCTGTGTCCCCTCCCTGGAACATCCTGTCCTTGTCCACCTTGTCTATTCCACGCAGTATTTTATATGTCGTTATCATGTTTCCCCTGACCCTCCTGTCCTCCAGTGTCGTCAGGCCGATTTCCCTTAATCTTTCTTCATAGGACATTCCCCTTAGCTCTGGAACTAACCTTGTTGCAAACCTTTGTACTTTCTCTAGTTTCTTGACGTGCTTTATCAAGTGCGGGTTCCAAACAGGTGCTGCATACTCCAGTATGGGCCTGACATACACGGTGTACAGTGTCTTGAATGATTCCTTACTAAGGTGTCGGAATGCTGTTCTCAGGTTTGCCAGGCGCCCATATGCTGCAGCAGTTATCTGATTGATGTGTGCTTCCGGAAACATGCTCGGTGTTATACTCACCCCAAGATCTTTCTCCTTGAGTGAGGTTTGCAGTCTTTGGCCACCTAGCCTATACTCTGTCTGTGGTCTTCTGTGCCCTTCCCCTATCTTCATGACTTTGCAATTGGCAGGATTAAATTCGAGAAGCCATTTGCTGGACCAGGTGTCCAGTCTGTCCAGGTCTCTTTGAAGTCCTGCCTGATCCTCATCAGATTTAATTCTCCTCATTAACTTCACATCATCTGCAAACAGGGACACTTCTGAGTCTAACCCTTCCGTCATGTCGTTCACATATACCAAAAATAGCACTGGTCCTAGGACCGACCCCTGTGGGACCCCGCTCGTCACAGGTGCCCACTGTGATACATCATTACGTACCATGACTCGTTGTTGTGTTGTGTGTGTGTATGTGTGTGTGTACTCACCTATTTGTGGTTGCAGGGATCAAGTCATAGCTCATGGCTGCTGCCTCCAATACGTCACTTGCCAGACTGTTCCACTTCCTGACTACTCTATGACTGAAGAAATACTTCCTAATATCCCTTCGTCTCATTTGAGTTTTCAGCTTCCAACTGTGACCTTTCGTTGCTGTGTCCCATCTCTGGAACCTCCTGTCTCTGTACACCTTGTCAATTCCTCGCAGTATTTGTATTTCGTTATCATTTTGTTGTCACTTATTCCATCATTTCATTTACTGATTTTCCTACCAATTCTCTTTCCCACTGAACCTCCTGTAGGAAGTTCCTCATACCTGTGTAGTCATACCTGTGTAGTCCCATCCTACTCATGTTACCCTCTCCATGTGTAACTCTACTATACATTCAAAGCTCAGAACCACATGATCACTTGCTGAAAGGGGCCTTTTGTATGTGATGTCCTCAATGTCCGAGCTACTCAGGGTGAATACCAGTTCCAGTCTTGCTGGTTCATCCTCACCTCTCTGATCACATCTATCATCTTGGCTCTCCATGCTTCGGGACCCCCATGTGGCTCCAGTTTTCCCAATCAATCTCCTTATGATTGAAATCACCCATAACTAGCAACTTTGCTCTACCCATGTGTGTTCTTCTGGCCACCTCAGCTCTCTTCACATTCTTCTCTTAGCCTCCTGCAGTTCTGTGGTGGGTTGTACATCACTGCAATGACTACCTTATGTCCCCCAGACTGAATTGTACCTACTATGTAGTCCCTTTCACCCATTTCGTACATTCCTTCCATTTCCTAAAATTCCCATTGGTTTTTAAAGAGCAATGCAACTCATCCTTCCCTCTGCTCACTCTATCTTTCCTCAGGATCTGATATCCAGGTGGGAAGATTACATGTGTTATCCGTGTGAGTTTCGTTTCTGTGAGTGCTATGATGTTCTTGATTCTTTCATGCTACTCCTCATGTTTATTTGCTATTCCATCTGCATTCGTAAACCAAACCTTCAACTTCTTTTCTAAAACTGTGATCTGAGGAGAATGTTGGGGTTGGGGGAGTGGGAGACCTGGCGGGGAACTATAAGGGGTGGCTGTGGGCATGGAGTTTCTGATGAGGGGGATTGGGGCAGTCGGTACAGTGTGTTGGTTTTGGGTTAGATTGTTTGGTTGCGTTGGGGTTGTTGTGGATGAGGTCCTCCTGTAGGTGGTTCTGAGGGAGATTGTATTTGCTCTTCCTCCTGAGCCTGGGTTCTCCTGCCCATCTCTATCTTTGCCTCTCTTTCCTCCTTGCGTCTTTGTACCCGTTCTTTCAGTTTCTGCCTTTCTTCCTGTGTTTTGTTACAGTTGAGGTATACCCTTCTGTATGCTGATGTGTCCCTTAGTTGTGCTTTCTCCTGCAGGATCCTGTTTTGATCTGATTGTGCTTTGAAAATCAGTTTGACTAGCCATTATTTTCCTCTTGTAGACCCCCCTATTCTCTGAAAATTTTACAACCAGGTAATGTCGTCCTCTATTACTTTTTTCTCTCCTTTTTTTCTCTCCCTTTGCATCCCCTGAGTCGTTCTAGCTGCCTTCATTGCACATTAAGGATCCTTCAAAAGAGGAGTGCAATTATTCAAGTGTAGTAATAGCAGCAGCAACAACAACAACACACACACAGCAAGAAGCATTCTTGAGCTTCTCCAGTGCTCGGGGTAAATACCCAAACCTGGGGTGTGGCTCCAAATTGATCCTGTAATGCTTGCTGCCTTTGTGCCTCCTGACGTCGTCTGCTGCTATGCAGCTGCCACACCCTTCGAGTCCAGTGTGGGCGGGTTTGTGGCAGCCCTAGGTGCCTAGCTTCTCTCTCCGAGCCCCGTGGGGGAGGGGAATGGGGAGATACTTATACCTCCTCTCCTGGCAGACATTGGTCTGGGACACTCCCACGACAGGGAGCCAAGGCCGAGCCACCTCTTGGAAAAGGCCCAGGCCGGGCGATTATACAGCGAATCTACAACAACTTCAATCTTTTCTCTATCTGACATCCCTATACTCAGTGGTCTGTCATTTTCCCTTCTCAGCTTTTCCTGGGCACTGCTGTGGTCTGCTAGGAGCTCTGTATATAGCTTAGCTCTTTCCTTTTCTTCAGTCCCTTCGTTTGTTACTGGTGTCCTCCTCGTCTTTTTCCAGGGCTCAAGGTGGCCTGACAGGGCCTCTGTGTACAGTGTAACTAACTACTTTGTTCCCTACGGTCCCCTCATTTGTGACTGATGTAGTAGTTCAGGATGCCATGCCTGTACTGTTCTTTGGCTCATTACACTGTGTGTAAACTCACCTGGTTGTGGTTGCGGGGGTCGAGACTCAGCTCCTGGCTCCCGCCTCTTCTGTGTGTGTGTGTGTGTGTGTGTGTGTGTGTTAGACGTGGAGAAGATATGAGGAAGTGAACAACAACAGAGAACAGATGAGGGATCTCTTCCTTTAAGTTAATTAAGCAGACGGGTTGTTGGATTCTGTGTGTAAATGGGATTTGGGAGGGATTGAGAGGGTCTCCATTCCTGCTACGCTAGATCCCTCCTCCCCCTCAAGTGTGAAACAAGAGGTGGGATGAAACGAGGATGTGTTTGAGGGAGGCGGTGGTGGTTGTGTTACAAGCGATGCAGTGTCGGTGGCTCAGAGTGTAAACAATGTCCCAGGCTCTGATAACGTCTACTCTCACAAGAATTAAAACCGGGTGATGACATGTGCGAGGTAGTAACTTGTTACTTATCTCTTAGCAATCATAGTGGCAGTGATCCTTGCAACAGCAACGCAACCTGCAACAGCACAGTGGTTCCTACACCAGGACCCCATGCAGCAGTGGTCCCTGCATCAGGACCCCACTCACCAGAGGTCCCTGTATCAGGACCCCACGCACCAGTGGTCCCTGCAGCAGGGCCCCAGGCACCAGTGGTTCCTGCATCGGAGCCCCAGGCAACAATGGTCCCTGCACCAGGGCCCTACGCAGCAGCGATCCCTGCATCAGGGTCCCAGGCAGCAGTAGCCAATGCATCAGAGCCCCAGGCAACAGTGGTCCCTGCACAAGGGCCCTAGGAAGCAGTGGTCCTTGCATCAGGGCCCCCGGCAGTATGGGGCTCCGTGTGACTGGGAACGGCAGAGCTCAACCTGGTGCCAAAGTCTTAATGACTCAACTCTTCACCTGCCTTTTACATTCACACCTTGTAACTAACCTTCCCTTGATACACAGGCAAGAACATCATCATCATCATCATCTCTCTCTCTCTCTCTCTCTCTCTCTCTCTCTCTCTCTCTCTCTCTCTCTCTCTCTCTCTCTTTCATCTTAGACTTAGCAAGACATATATTTCAGAGAGTTACATATACAGGGAAGTTACAGTGAGCCAACACACATGACATATTTTTTTTTACAGTGTTGGCCGACATTGTGCACTGAAGTGCCAGCAGGATGCCAGAAAAGTACTCAACCACCCCGAGAGTGAAGGTACGTTTGCACTCAGCAGACTACACACTCACAGAGAGCAGGTATGCACTCATATGAGAACATTCTTACCAAGACAATAGTAGTCAACAAAGTTTATCATCTAGTTACTGTAAAGAAATTCTATGGCTGAGGAAGAGTATACGACTCTTAGACTGCGTGTCATATATATATAAATACCACCATCACCACCACTAATACCACCATCACCACCACTAATACCACCATCACCACCACTAATACCACCATCACCACCACTAATACCACCTTCACCACCACTAATACCACCTTCACCACCATTAATACCACCATCACCACCACTAATACCACCATCACAACCACTAATACCACCATCACAACCACTAATATCACCATCACCACCACTAATACCACCATCACCACTAATGCCACCATCACCACCACTGATACCACCATCACCACCACTAATACCACCATCATCACCACTAATACCACCATCACCACCACTAATACCACCATCATCACCACTAATACCACTATCACCACCACTAATACCACCATCACCACCACTAATACCACCATCACCACCACTAATACCACCATCACCACCACTAATACCACCATCACCACCACTAATACCACCATCACCACCACTAATACCACCATCACCACCACTAATACCACCATCACCACCACTAATACCACCATCACCACAAGCTGACCCAGCTTGAGCTAGGTCAGCTTGTATGTGATGCTGAACGGAGTAGCAGAAATCTGTTGTTGTTGTTGTAGTGGTGGTGGTGGTGGTGGCGGCGGTGATGCTGGTGGTGCTAGTAGCGGTGGTGATTTTTGGCGGCCCAGTTACTCAAGCGTCTTTCGTCTGTCGCACCATGAATTCCACTTGAGACTTTGATAATTATCATCAAAAACGTGTGAGGGCGAGGCCCGAATTGTTCTCTGTCTTGTGCAATTACCTACTTGTAGCCACAATGGCACAGCTATGTTGGTAGTTTTCCTATCCTCACTGATTATAGCTGCAATAGCAGAACTGTGCCTGTGGTGTCCCTGTCTCCAGTGATTGTAGTTAAAGCAACAGAGCTGTGTTCGTAGTGTTTATTTCGACCACAGATGTAGACTGTTTGGCCTGCACACCTGGCTGTAACACGATAATCATTTAAGAACGAACAAAAAGGCAGCAGAGTAAATGATTTTATTTCCTACACCAAGTTGGTATATACATTATATGTATAACGTATGTACAGTATTTACAGCTATGTACAATGAGGCGAATGCAAGCAAAAGACACGGTGAGCAATGTATCGACCAGCAGTGAAGGTAAGTCTGCAACAGCTGCTTCACAAGTGTACCACATCGCTTCACAGGCTTGGCGGAGGGTGCTTTCTCATTAAAACCTTAGCACCTTAGCATACCACAGTATTCCTACCTCCACTGATTGTAGCTATAGCAGCAGAGCTGTGCTGGTGGTGTCCCTGTCACCAGTGATTGTAGATACAGCAGCAGAGCTGTGCTGGTCGTGTCCCTGTCACCAGTGATTGTAGATACAGCAGCAGAGCTGTGCTGGTGGTGTCCCTGTCACCAGTGATTGTAGATACAGCAGCAGAGCTGTGCTGGTGGTGTCCCTGTCACCAGTGATTGTAGATACAGCAGCAGAGCTGTGCTGGTGGTGTCCCTGTCACCAGTGATTGTAGTTACAGCAGCAGAGCTGTGCTGGTGGTGTCACTGTCACCAGTGATTGTAGTTACAGCAGCAGAGCTGTGCTGGTGGTGTCCATGCCACCAGTGATTGTAGTTACAATACCAGAGCTGTGCTGGTGGTGTCCATGCCACCAGTGATTGTAGTTACAATACCAGAGCTGTGCTGGTGGTGTCCATGCCACCAGTGATTGTAGTTACAATACAAGAGCTGTGCTGGTGGTGTCCATGCCACCAGTGATTGTAGTTACAATACCAGAGCTGTGCTGGTGGTGTCCCTGTCACCAGTGATTGTAGTTACAATACCAGAGCTGTGGTGTCCCTGTCACCAGTGTTGGCAGCTACATTAAAAAAGTTAAAATATGAGTCTTCATTATTGGACTTGTACCACTAAAATGTCAACATAATTTCAATTTCTGAATATATGTTGTATAATATTTAGTGTTGTTTTACATACGTCGTCACCCCTCCTTGGCTGGCTAAGATTTCCTCCACTCTGTGTATAAACTCTCTGACTGCTGCCTCGTTAAGAATATGTCTTATTCTCTCAGTTTCTCTCATTGTTTACCTTCTCTCTTTAATGTCCCACAGCTCGAGATTTTTTCCTTCACATATGCTTGTTTATTTAATACTTCATATATTTGTTCATCTTGTGTGTGTGTGTGTGTGTGTGTGTGTGTGTGTGTGTGTGATCACCTATTTGTGGTTGCAGGGGTCGAGTCGTAACTCCTGGTCCCGCCTCTTCACTGGTCGTTACTAGGTCCAATCTGTTCCTGCTCCATGAGCTTTATCAAACCTTGTCTTACAACTATGTATGGATTAAGAACATAAGAAAGAAGGAACACTGCAACAGGCCTACTGACCCATGCGAAGCAGGTCCATTTCCCCCCCGGATTAGACCAATGACCCCCCTAGATTAGCCCAATACCCCCCCCCCGGATTAGCCCAATGACCCACCCAGTCTGATCATCTCCACTCAAGGATGGAGCACTGCACCAGACCCAGTAGCACAAGCTAGTCAGGTCCAACTCACACCCACCCACACACACTCATGTATTTATCTAACCTATTTTTAAAACTACACAACGTTTTAGCCTGAATAACTGTACTTGGGAGTTTGTTCCACTCATCCACAACTCTATTACCAAACTAGTGCTTTCCTATATCCTTTCTGAATCTGAATTTTTCCAACTTGAAACCATTGCTGCGAGTCCTGTCTTGGCTGGAAATTTTCAGCATGCTATTTACATCCCCTTTATTTATTCCTGTTATCCATTTATACACCTCGATCATATCCCCCCTAATTCTACGCCTTTCGAGAGAGTGCAGATTCAGGACCCCCAGTCCATCCTCATAGGGAAGATTTCTGATACATGGGATCATCTTTGTCATCCTCCTCTGTATGTTTTCCAGAGCATTTATATCCATTCTGTAATACGGTGACCAGAACTGTGAAGCATATTCTAAATGAGGCCTAACCAAGTGTGGCATGCAAAGAGTACGTAACCTTTATTCAGCGCATGGACACACCCTCATTTACAGGCTATCTCCCCCAACCAGCGAACCAGGTTGCTAAGAGTTGGTGATGGGGCCCCATCGTTCAACTAGTGACCAGGTTCTAGCCAATAAGAAGGTGGGATTGGCAATCGCAGAGGTTATGTGGATACCGCTCTCCTGTCTGCCCTTGTCATTCCCATTCTAGAGCTGGTTGAGCACGGTCTGTTATCTTGTGGCTTCTATTTCTGCCTTGCTTACCGTGACGTGTACTATACTTATTACTGTACATAGTGTACATATTGCTGTTCTAAATTGGTGAAGGATAATATAAGTCTAAACTTTTTCTGCTGTGTTTCTTTTGCTCCCATTACATCTGGGATAACAGGCCTTTGAAATCCTAGGTTGTAATACCAAGGATATATAGAGTTGAAGAACAACCTGAGGACTTCTATTATTTATACTTCTAAATATGAAGCCAAGAATTCTGTTCGCTTTATTGCGAACACTAATGCACTGTTGTCTTGGTTTTAGATTACTGCTAACCAGAACTCCTAAATCCTTTTCGCAATCAGTAGTATTAAGATCTACATTATTTAGTTTATATGTGGCATGGTTATTTAACTGTCCAACATTTAGAACTTTGCATTTGTCAATATTAAACTGCATCTGCCACTTCTCCGACCACTGCATCGGTCTATTCAAATCATCCTGGAGTGCTCTAGTGTCCTCATTAGAATGAATTGGACGGCCTATTTTGGTGTCATCAGCAAGTTTGCTTATGTCGCTATTTATTCCCTCATCTATGTCGTTTATGTAAATTGTGAACAACAACGGGCCCAACACTGACCCCTGAGGAACACCGCTTGTGACGTGCCCCCATTCTGATTTCTCCCCATTTATGCAAACTCTCTGCTGCCTATTTGTCAGCCATGCCTCTACCCAGGAAAAAAAATCTCCTCCTATTTCGTGTGCCTTAAGTTTCCTCAACAGCCTCTGGTGTGGAACTCTATCGAAAGCCTTACTGAAGTCCATATACACAATATCATATTCATTACCATGATCTACCTCCTCAAACACCTTAGTGAAAAAAGTTAGTAAATTCGTAAGACAGGAATGCCCCTTTGTAAAACCGTTTTGAGATTCATTAATCAATCTGTGCCTGTCAAGATGGCTACGAATTGCTTCGGCAATTATTGATTCCATAAATTTTTCCACTATGGAGGTAAGGCTTATTGGTCTATAGTTCGAAGCCAAGGACCTGTCACCTGCCTTGTAAATAGGTATTACATTTGCCATTTTCCACTTATCACTGCAAACTGGCATAGTGCCTGATATGTTAAAAAGATTAGCCAAAGGTGTGCTAAGTTCCTCTTTACATTCCTTTAACACCCTTGCAAACAGTTCATCAGGACCTGGGGATTTGTTAGGTTTTAGTTCTCTATTTGTCTGAGGACCATGTCACTAGTTACCACAATCGTACATAGTTTATTATCATCCTGTTCTACATAATCTATTATTTCAGGAATATCGCTAGTATTTTCCTGGGTGAAAACTGAGAGGAAGTAGGTATTGAGAATTTCACACATATCCTCATCACTGTCAGTGATCTGACCAGAGTTACTCTTAAGTGGGCCAATCTTGTCCCTAATCTTACTTCTGTATACCTTAAAGAACCCTTTTCGGTTAGTCTTTGAATCCCTTGCGACCTTAGCCTCATAATCCCTTTTTGCTTTTCTTATTCCTTTCTTTATTTCTCTCTTTAATTGAATATATTGATTTCTTAACTGCCCATCCCCTTTTGATTTGGCTATATATGCCTCTCTTTTGACCAATGAGATGTTTTAATCTATTGTTCATCCATTTGGGATCATTTTTGTTAGATCTAATTTCCCTACTTGGAACAAAAGTTGTCTGGGCAGCTAGAACTATGCTCTGAAAAACGTCATATTGGCAACCAAGATCACCTACCCGACCCATAGTCAGGACATCCCAATTTAGCTCACCCAGGCAATTTTTCAGTTCCATGAAGTCTGCCAAGTGAAAATCTGGGACAGAGATATGGTTGCAGTTATCTGGGTAATTCCATGATATATTGAAACTAAGTGATTTGTGATCACTTTCCCCAGGTGTGTGTACTCACCTAATTATGGTTGGAGGGCTCGATTCATAGGTGTGTGTGTGTGTGTGTGTGTGTGTGTGTGTGTGTGTGTGTGTGTGCGTGTGTGTGTGTGTGTGTGTGTGTGTGTACTCACCTATTTGTACTCACCTATTTGTGGTTGCAGGGGTCGAGTCCTAGCTCCTGGCCCCGCCTCTTCACCGGTTGCTACTAGACCCTCTCTCTCCCCGCTCCATGAGCTTTATCAAACCTCGTCTTAAAACTGTGTATGGTTCCTGCCTCCACTACGTCATTTTCTAGGCTATTCCACTGCCTTACAACTCTATGACTGAAGAAATACTTCCTACTATCTCTCTGACTCATTTGTGTCTTCAACTTCCAATTGTGGCCTCTTGTTTCTGTGTCCCCTCCCTGGAACATCCTGTCCTTGTCCACCTTGTCTATTCCACGCAGTATTTTATATGTCGTTATCATGTTTCCCCTGACCCTCCTGTCCTCCAGTGTCGTCAGGCCGATTTCCCTTAATCTTTCTTCATAGGACATTCCCCTTAGCTCTGGAACTAACCTTGTTGCAAACCTTTGTACTTTCTCTAGTTTCTTGACGTGCTTTATCAAGTGCGGGTTCCAAACAGGTGCTGCATACTCCAGTATGGGCCTGACATACACGGTGTACAGTGTCTTGAATGATTCCTTACTAAGGTGTCGGAATGCTGTTCTCAGGTTTGCCAGGCGCCCATATGCTGCAGCAGTTATCTGATTGATGTGTGCTTCCGGAAACATGCTCGGTGTTATACTCACCCCAAGATCTTTCTCCTTGAGTGAGGTTTGCAGTCTTTGGCCACCTAGCCTATACTCTGTCTGTGGTCTTCTGTGCCCTTCCCCTATCTTCATGACTTTGCAATTGGCAGGATTAAATTCGAGAAGCCATTTGCTGGACCAGGTGTCCAGTCTGTCCAGGTCTCTTTGAAGTCCTGCCTGATCCTCATCAGATTTAATTCTCCTCATTAACTTCACATCATCTGCAAACAGGGACACTTCTGAGTCTAACCCTTCCGTCATGTCGTTCACATATACCAAAAATAGCACTGGTCCTAGGACCGACCCCTGTGGGACCCCGCTCGTCACAGGTGCCCACTGTGATACATCATTACGTACCATGACTCGTTGTTGTGTTGTGTGTGTGTATGTGTGTGTGTACTCACCTATTTGTGGTTGCAGGGATCAAGTCATAGCTCATGGCTGCTGCCTCCAATACGTCACTTGCCAGACTGTTCCACTTCCTGACTACTCTATGACTGAAGAAATACTTCCTAATATCCCTTCGTCTCATTTGAGTTTTCAGCTTCCAACTGTGACCTTTCGTTGCTGTGTCCCATCTCTGGAACCTCCTGTCTCTGTACACCTTGTCAATTCCTCGCAGTATTTGTATTTCGTTATCATTTTGTTGTCACTTATTCCATCATTTCATTTACTGATTTTCCTACCAATTCTCTTTCCCACTGAACCTCCTGTAGGAAGTTCCTCATACCTGTGTAGTCATACCTGTGTAGTCCCATCCTACTCATGTTACCCTCTCCATGTGTAACTCTACTATACATTCAAAGCTCAGAACCACATGATCACTTGCTGAAAGGGGCCTTTTGTATGTGATGTCCTCAATGTCCGAGCTACTCAGGGTGAATACCAGTTCCAGTCTTGCTGGTTCATCCTCACCTCTCTGATCACATCTATCATCTTGGCTCTCCATGCTTCGGGACCCCCATGTGGCTCCAGTTTTCCCAATCAATCTCCTTATGATTGAAATCACCCATAACTAGCAACTTTGCTCTACCCATGTGTGTTCTTCTGGCCACCTCAGCTCTCTTCACATTCTTCTCTTAGCCTCCTGCAGTTCTGTGGTGGGTTGTACATCACTGCAATGACTACCTTATGTCCCCCAGACTGAATTGTACCTACTATGTAGTCCCTTTCACCCATTTCGTACATTCCTTCCATTTCCTAAAATTCCCATTGGTTTTTAAAGAGCAATGCAACTCATCCTTCCCTCTGCTCACTCTATCTTTCCTCAGGATCTGATATCCAGGTGGGAAGATTACATGTGTTATCCGTGTGAGTTTCGTTTCTGTGAGTGCTATGATGTTCTTGATTCTTTCATGCTACTCCTCATGTTTATTTGCTATTCCATCTGCATTCGTAAACCAAACCTTCAACTTCTTTTCTAAAACTGTGATCTGAGGAGAATGTTGGGGTTGGGGGAGTGGGAGACCTGGCGGGGAACTATAAGGGGTGGCTGTGGGCATGGAGTTTCTGATGAGGGGGATTGGGGCAGTCGGTACAGTGTGTTGGTTTTGGGTTAGATTGTTTGGTTGCGTTGGGGTTGTTGTGGATGAGGTCCTCCTGTAGGTGGTTCTGAGGGAGATTGTATTTGCTCTTCCTCCTGAGCCTGGGTTCTCCTGCCCATCTCTATCTTTGCCTCTCTTTCCTCCTTGCGTCTTTGTACCCGTTCTTTCAGTTTCTGCCTTTCTTCCTGTGTTTTGTTACAGTTGAGGTATACCCTTCTGTATGCTGATGTGTCCCTTAGTTGTGCTTTCTCCTGCAGGATCCTGTTTTGATCTGATTGTGCTTTGAAAATCAGTTTGACTAGCCATTATTTTCCTCTTGTAGACCCCCCTATTCTCTGAAAATTTTACAACCAGGTAATGTCGTCCTCTATTACTTTTTTCTCTCCTTTTTTTCTCTCCCTTTGCATCCCCTGAGTCGTTCTAGCTGCCTTCATTGCACATTAAGGATCCTTCAAAAGAGGAGTGCAATTATTCAAGTGTAGTAATAGCAGCAGCAACAACAACAACACACACACAGCAAGAAGCATTCTTGAGCTTCTCCAGTGCTCGGGGTAAATACCCAAACCTGGGGTGTGGCTCCAAATTGATCCTGTAATGCTTGCTGCCTTTGTGCCTCCTGACGTCGTCTGCTGCTATGCAGCTGCCACACCCTTCGAGTCCAGTGTGGGCGGGTTTGTGGCAGCCCTAGGTGCCTAGCTTCTCTCTCCGAGCCCCGTGGGGGAGGGGAATGGGGAGATACTTATACCTCCTCTCCTGGCAGACATTGGTCTGGGACACTCCCACGACAGGGAGCCAAGGCCGAGCCACCTCTTGGAAAAGGCCCAGGCCGGGCGATTATACAGCGAATCTACAACAACTTCAATCTTTTCTCTATCTGACATCCCTATACTCAGTGGTCTGTCATTTTCCCTTCTCAGCTTTTCCTGGGCACTGCTGTGGTCTGCTAGGAGCTCTGTATATAGCTTAGCTCTTTCCTTTTCTTCAGTCCCTTCGTTTGTTACTGGTGTCCTCCTCGTCTTTTTCCAGGGCTCAAGGTGGCCTGACAGGGCCTCTGTGTACAGTGTAACTAACTACTTTGTTCCCTACGGTCCCCTCATTTGTGACTGATGTAGTAGTTCAGGATGCCATGCCTGTACTGTTCTTTGGCTCATTACACTGTGTGTAAACTCACCTGGTTGTGGTTGCGGGGGTCGAGACTCAGCTCCTGGCTCCCGCCTCTTCTGTGTGTGTGTGTGTGTGTGTGTGTGTGTGTTAGACGTGGAGAAGATATGAGGAAGTGAACAACAACAGAGAACAGATGAGGGATCTCTTCCTTTAAGTTAATTAAGCAGACGGGTTGTTGGATTCTGTGTGTAAATGGGATTTGGGAGGGATTGAGAGGGTCTCCATTCCTGCTACGCTAGATCCCTCCTCCCCCTCAAGTGTGAAACAAGAGGTGGGATGAAACGAGGATGTGTTTGAGGGAGGCGGTGGTGGTTGTGTTACAAGCGATGCAGTGTCGGTGGCTCAGAGTGTAAACAATGTCCCAGGCTCTGATAACGTCTACTCTCACAAGAATTAAAACCGGGTGATGACATGTGCGAGGTAGTAACTTGTTACTTATCTCTTAGCAATCATAGTGGCAGTGATCCTTGCAACAGCAACGCAACCTGCAACAGCACAGTGGTTCCTACACCAGGACCCCATGCAGCAGTGGTCCCTGCATCAGGACCCCACTCACCAGAGGTCCCTGTATCAGGACCCCACGCACCAGTGGTCCCTGCAGCAGGGCCCCAGGCACCAGTGGTTCCTGCATCGGAGCCCCAGGCAACAATGGTCCCTGCACCAGGGCCCTACGCAGCAGCGATCCCTGCATCAGGGTCCCAGGCAGCAGTAGCCAATGCATCAGAGCCCCAGGCAACAGTGGTCCCTGCACAAGGGCCCTAGGAAGCAGTGGTCCTTGCATCAGGGCCCCCGGCAGTATGGGGCTCCGTGTGACTGGGAACGGCAGAGCTCAACCTGGTGCCAAAGTCTTAATGACTCAACTCTTCACCTGCCTTTTACATTCACACCTTGTAACTAACCTTCCCTTGATACACAGGCAAGAACATCATCATCATCATCATCTCTCTCTCTCTCTCTCTCTCTCTCTCTCTCTCTCTCTCTCTCTCTCTCTCTCTCTTTCATCTTAGACTTAGCAAGACATATATTTCAGAGAGTTACATATACAGGGAAGTTACAGTGAGCCAACACACATGACATATTTTTTTTTACAGTGTTGGCCGACATTGTGCACTGAAGTGCCAGCAGGATGCCAGAAAAGTACTCAACCACCCCGAGAGTGAAGGTACGTTTGCACTCAGCAGACTACACACTCACAGAGAGCAGGTATGCACTCATATGAGAACATTCTTACCAAGACAATAGTAGTCAACAAAGTTTATCATCTAGTTACTGTAAAGAAATTCTATGGCTGAGGAAGAGTATACGACTCTTAGACTGCGTGTCATATATATATATATATATATATATATATATATATATATATATATATATATATATATATATATATATATATATATATATATATATATATGTATTGGTAGATAAAAGACTGTTGAGTAGACTTCAGGATGTACATGTTTATAGAGGGGCCACAGATATATCAGATCACTTTCTAGTTGTAGCTACACTGAGAGTAAAAGGTAGATGGGATACAAGGAGAATAGAAGCATCAGGGAAGAGAGAGGTAAAGGTTTATAAACTAAAAGAGGAGGCAGTTAGGGTAAGATATAAACAGCTATTGGAGGATAGATGGGCTAATGAGAGCATAGGCAATGGGGTCGAAGAGGTATGGGGTAGGTTTAAAAATGTAGTGTTAGAGTGTTCAGCAGAAGTTTGTGGTTACAGGAAAGTGGGTGCAGGAGGGAAGAGGAGCGATTGGTGGAATGATGATGTAAAGAGAGTAGTAAGGGAGAAAAAGTTAGCATATGAGAAGTTTTTACAAAGTAGAAGTGATGCAAGGAGGGAAGAGTATATGGAGAAAAAGAGAGAAGTTAAGAGAGTGGTGAAGCAATGTAAAAAGAGAGCAAATGAGAGAGTGGGTGAGATGTTATCAACAAATTTTGTTGAAAATAAGAAAAAGTTTTGGAGTGAGATTAACAAGTTAAGAAAGCCTAGAGAACAAATGGATTTGTCAGTTAAAAATAGGAGAGGAGAGTTATTAAATGGAGTGTTAGAGGTATTGGGAAGATGGAAGGAATATTTTGAGGAATTGTTAAATGTTGATGAAGATAGGGAAGCTGTGATTTCGTGTATAGGGCAAGGAGGAATAACATCTTGTAGGAGTGAGGAAGAGTCAGTTGTGAGTGTGGGGGAAGTTCGTGAGGCAGTAGGTAAAATGAAAGGGGGTAAGGCAGCCGGGATTGATGGGATAAAGATAGAAATGTTAAAAGCAGGTGGGGATATAGTTTTGGAGTGGTTGGTGCAATTATTTAATAAATGTATGGAAGAGGGTAAGGTACCTAGGGATTGGCAGAGAGCATGCATAGTTCCTTTGTATAAAGGCAAAGGGGATAAAAGAGAGTGCAAAAATTATAGGGGGATAAGTCTGTTGAGTGTACCTGGTAAAGTGTATGGTAGAGTTATAATTGAAAGAATTAAGAGTAAGACGGAGAATAGGATAGCAGATGAACAAGGAGGCTTTAGGAAAGGTAGGGGGTGTGTGGACCAGGTGTTTACAGTGAAACATATAAGTGAACAGTATTTAGATAAGGCTAAAGAGGTCTTTGTGGCATTTATGGATTTGGAAAAGGCGTATGACAGGGTGGATAGGGGGGCAATGTGGCAGATGTTGCAAGTGTATGGTGTAGGAGGTAGGTTACTGAAAGCAGTGAAGAGTTTTTACGAGGATAGTGAGGCTCAAGTTAGAGTATGTAGGAAAGAGGGGAATTTTTTCCCAGTAAAAGTAGGCCTTAGACAAGGATGTGTGATGTCACCGTGGTTGTTTAATATATTTATAGATGGGGTTGTAAGAGAAGTAAATGCGAGGGTCTTGGCAAGAGGCGTGGAGTTAAAAGATAAAGAATCACACACAAAGTGGGAGTTGTCACAGCTGCTCTTTGCTGATGACACTGTGCTCTTGGGAGATTCTGAAGAGAAGTTGCAGAGATTGGTGGATGAATTTGGTAGGGTGTGCAAAAGAAGAAAATTAAAGGTGAATACAGGAAAGAGTAAGGTTATGAGGATAACAAAAAGATTAGGTGATGAAAGATTGAATATCAGATTGGAGGGAGAGAGTATGGAGGAGGTGAACGTATTCAGATATTTGGGAGTGGACGTGTCAGCGGATGGGTCTATGAAAGATGAGGTGAATCATAGAATTGATGAGGGAAAAAGAGTGAGTGGTGCACTTAGGAGTCTGTGGAGACAAAGAACTTTGTCCTTGGAGGCAAAGAGGGGAATGTATGAGAGTATAGTTTTACCAACGCTCTTATATGGGTGTGAAGCGTGGGTGATGAATGTTGCAGCGAGGAGAAGGCTGGAGGCAGTGGAGATGTCATGTCTGAGGGCAATGTGTGGTGTGAATATAATGCAGAGAATTCGTAGTTTGGAAGTTAGGAGGAGGTGCGGGATTACCAAAACTGTTGTCCAGAGGGCTGAGGAAGGGTTGTTGAGGTGGTTCGGACATGTAGAGAGAATGGAGCGAAACAGAATGACTTCAAGAGTGTATCAGTCTGTAGTGGAAGGAAGGCGGGGTAGGGGTCGGCCTAGGAAGGGTTGGAGGGAGGGGGTAAAGGAGGTTTTGTGTGCGAGGGGCTTGGACTTCCAGCAGGCATGCGTGAGCGTGTTTGATAGGAGTGAATGGAGACAAATGGTTTTTAATACTTGACGTGCTGTTGGAGTGTGAGCAAAGTAACATTTATGAAGGGATTCAGGGAAACCGGCAGGCCGGACTTGAGTCCTGGAGATGGGAAGTACAGTGCCTGCACTCTGAAGGAGGGGTGTTAATGTTGCAGTTTAAAAACTGTAGTGTAAAGCACCCTTCTGGCAAGACAGTGATGGAGTGAATGATGGTGAAAGTTTTTCTTTTTCGGGCCACCCTGCCTTGGTGGGAATCGGCCGGTGTGATAATAAAAAATAAATAAAAAATATATATATATATATATATATATATATATATATATATATATATATATTATATATATATATATATATATGTCGGCTGTCTCCCACCGAGGCAGGGTAGCCCAGAAACAAAGAAAATCCCCAAAAAGAAAATACTTTCATCATCATTCAACACTTTCATCTCACTCACACATAATCACTGCTTTTCCAGAGGTGCTCAGAATACAACAGTTCAGAAGCATATTCGTATAAAGATACACAACATATCCCTCCAAACTGCCAATATCCCAAACCACTCCTTTAAAGTGCAGGCATTGTACTTCCTATTTCCAGGACTCAAGTCCGGCTATATAAAATAACCGGTTTCCCTGAATCTCTTCACTAAATATTACCCGGCTCACACTCCAACAGATCGTCAGGTCCCAAGTACCATTTGTCTCCATCCACTCCTACCTAACACGCTCACGCACGCTTGCTGGAAGTCCAAACCCCTCGCCCACAACACCTACTTTACCCCCTCCCTCCAACCTTTTCGAGGACGACCCCTACCCCGCCGTCCTTCCTCTACAGATTTATACGCTCTCCATGTCATTCTACTTTGATCCATTCTCTCTAAATGACCAAACCACCTCAACAACCCCTCTTCAGCCCTCTGACTAATACTTTTATTAACTCTACACCTCCTAATTTGCACACTCCGAATTTTCTGCATAATATTTACACCACACATTGCCCTTAGACAGGACATCTCCACTGCCTCCAACCGTCTCCTCGCTGCTGCATTTACCACCCAAGCTTCACACCCATATAAGAGTGTTGGTACTACTATACTTTCATACATTCCCTTCTTTGCCTCCATAGATAACATTTTTTGCCTCCACATATACCTCAACGCACCACTCACCTTTTTTCCTTCATCAATTCTATAATTAACCTCATCCTTCATAAATCCATCCGCTGACATGTCAACTCCCAAATATCTGAAAACATTCACATCTTCCATACTCCTCCTCACAAATTTGATATCCAATTTTTCTTTATCTAAATCATTTGATACTCTCATCACCTTACTCTTTTCTATGTTCACTTTCAACTTCCTATCTTTACACACACTCCCAAATTCGTCCACTAACCTTTCCGATTTTTCTTTAGACTCTCCCATAAGCACAGAATCATCAGCAAAAAGTAACTGTCACTTCCCATTTTGTATTTAATTCCCCATAATTTAATCCCACCCCTCTCCCGAACACCCTAATATTTACTTCCTTTACAACCCCATCAATAAATATATTAAACAACCATGGTGACATTACACATCCCTGTCTAAGACCTACTTTTACCGGGAAGTATTCTCCCTCTCTTCTACACACCCCAACCTGAGCCTCACTATCCTCATAAAAACTCTTTACAGCATTTAGTAACTTACCACCTATTCCATATACTTGCAACATCTGCCACATTGCTTCCCTATCCACTCTATCATATGCCTTTTCTAAATCCATAAATGCAATAAAAACTACCCTACCCTTATCTAAGTACTGCTCATATATATGCTTCCATGTTAACACTTGATCTACACATCCCCTACCCACTCTAAAACCTCCTTGCTCATCCGCAATTCTACATTCTGTCTTACCTCTAATTCTTTCAGTAATAACCCTACCGTACACTTTTCCTGGTATACTCAGTAAACTTATTCCTCTACAATTTTTACAATCTCTCTTGTCCCCGTTCGCTTTATATAAAGGGACTATACATGCTCTCCGCCAATCCCTAGTTACCTTCCCCTCTTTCATACATTTATTAAACAAAAGTACCAACCACTCCAACACTATATCCCCCCTGCTTTTAACATTTCTGTCATGATCCCATCAGTTCCAGCTGCTTTACCCCCTTTCATTCTACGTAATGCCTCATGCACCTCCCCCACACTCACATATATATGTTATATATATATATATATATATATATATATATATATATATATATATATATATATATATATATATATATATATATATATATATATATATATATACATATAAGATTCCTTGTAAAATTTGCGATAAAGTTTATTACGGTCAAACTGGTAAAAATCTAGAACTAAGATTAAAACAACATAAATATAGCATTAGAACTGGACAAGATCCCAATGCTCTATTTATTCATGTAAGAGATTTTAACAATCCAATTGATTTTCAAAAAGTTGAGAAAGTAGTATCAAGCAAGTCCATGGTCGACAGGAATATAATTGAATCTTGTTTCATAAAAGCAGTTTTGACAATAATATGAATATTTCCTTTGGTTTATATAAATTAGATTAATTTATAATTAATAAAATTTGGTTAGAGTTTAATAATACATTGGACAAATAATAAACCTTTTTTCTTGGGTAGAATAATTTGTTAGTGTGATGTCATCAGGACCTGTCTAGTTAGTTGGACCAGCGGACCTACTGCAGTGTTCCTCTTTTCTTATGAGTCCGGTATTGTCGCGCGTCAGGTGTTTCTTTGTTGTGGGAGTTGACTGTGAGGTGTGGTCTAAGCCCTTTAATTGCCTTCCTTTGATGTATTACTTTCATAGTTCCTTGACAATGTGAGTAGTCACGAAAGCGCTTGGAATTTCACTACTCTTTCACAGTGGTTGTTTTGCATATTTTAAAATCACCTGTTTACTGTGATCTTATTGCATATATATATATATATATATATATATATATATATATATATATATATATATATATATATATATATATATATATATATATATATATATATACACGCATCTAGGGTTTTTCTTTTTTTTTCTTATTAGCTCTTGTTGTTTTTTTTCTCTCTATTGTCCAAGGGGAAATGGAAAAGAATCTTTCCTCCGTAAGCCATGTGTGTCGTATGAGGCGACTAAAATACCGGGAGCAATTGGCAGGTAATCCCTTCTCCTGTACACATTTAGTGAAAATGAGAAGAAAAACTTTATAAAACAGGGATGCTTTAATGTGCGTGGATGTAGTGCGGATGATAAGAGAGGTATGATTGCTGATGTTATGAATGAAAAGAAGTTGGATGTCCTGGCCCTAAGCGAAACAAAGTTGAAGGGGGTAGGTGAGTTTCAGTGAGGACAAATAAATGGGAATAAGCCAGTAGTATCTGAGAGAGTTAGAGCTAAGGAAGGGGTAGCAATAATGTTGAAGGATCAGTTATGGAAGGAGAAGAGGGTATATAAATGTGCAAATTCAAGGATTACGTGGATTAAAATATGGGTCGGATGTGAAAAGTAGGTCATAATAAGCGTGTATGCACCTGGAGAAGAGAGGAGTGTAGAGGAGAGAGATTTTGGGAGATGTTAAGCGAGTGTATAGGAGCTTTTGAACCAAGTGAGAGAGTAATTGTGATAGGGGACCTAAATGCTAAAGTAGGAGAAACATTTAGAGAGGGTGTGGTAGGTAAGTTTGGGGTGCCAGGTGTAAATGATAATGACAGCCCTTTGATTGAACTTTGTATAGAAAGGGGTTTAGTTATAGGTAATGTATATTTTAAGAAAAAAGATGATAGATAAGTATACAAGATATGATGTAGGGCGTAAGGACAGTAGTTTGTTGGACTATGTATTGGTAGATAAAAGACTGTTGAGTAGACATCAGGATGTACATGTTTATAGTGAGGCCACAGATATATCAGATCACTTTTTTTTGTAGCTACAGTGAGAATAAAAGGTAGAAGCAGCAAGTAAGAGAGAGGTGAAGGTGAATAAACTAAAAGAGGAGGCAGTTAGGGTAAGATATAAATAACTGGAGGATAGATGGTCTAGTAAGAGTATAGGCAATGGGGTCGAAATTGTATGGGGTAGTACACTACACAAATAACCCGCACATAGAAGAGAGGAGCTTACGACATTTCGCTCCGACTTGCACCATTTACAAAGTCACAATAACGAAAAGGAGAGCAGGATGGGTATATATAGGCAGGAGGTGGTAGTAGTAGTAGTTGTGGTAGTAGTGAAGGTGGAAGGAAGTAGTAGTAGGGAGGTGGTAAGAGTAGGAGGGGCCAGTCAAATACTAAGAGGAGTACTGCAAGGAAGCTAGGTGCCCACACAGGGTAAGAGCAAGAACACCGAAAGGGGGGAAAACAAATAAAAAAGAAACAAAAACACAGGGCAGAAGACAACCCATAGGAGAAAAATGAAAGAGGAAAAGGGGAAAGGGAAAGAGGGGATAGGTTTAAGAATGTAGTGTTAGAGTGTTCAGCAGAAGTTTGTGGTTACAGGAAAGTGGGTGCGAGAGGGAAGAGGAGCGATTGGTGGAATGATAATGTAAAGTGAGTAGTAAAGGAGAAAAAGTTAGCATATAAGAGGCTTTTACAAATTAGAAGTGATGCAAGGAGGGAAGAGTATAAAGAGAGATAAAGAGAGGTTAAGAGAGTGGTGAAGCAGTGTAAAAAGAGAGCAAATGAGACAGTGGGTGAGATGTTATCAACAAATTTTGTTGAAAACAAGAAAAAGTTTTGGAGTGAGATTAATAAGTTGAGGAAGCCTAGAGAACAAATGGATTTGTCAGTTAAAAATAGGAGAGGAGAGTTATTAAATGGAGAGTTAGAGGTAACGGGAAGATGGAGTGAATATTTTGAGGAATTGTTTAATGTTGATGAAGATTGGAAAGCTGTGATTTCGAGTATAGGGCAAGGAGGAATAACATCTTGTAGGAGTGAGGAAGAGCTAGTTGTGAGTGTGGGGAAATTTTATGAGGCAGTGGGTAGAATGAAAGGGGGTAAGGCAGCTGGGATTAATGGGATAAAGATAGAAATGTTAAAAGCAGGTGGGGATATAATTTTGGAGTGGTTGGTGCTATTATTTACAAAATGTATGGAAGAGGGTAAGGTACTTAGGGATTAGCAGAGAGCGTGCATAGTTCCTTTGTATAAAGGCAATTGGGATAAAAGAGAGTGCAAAAAAATATAAGGGAATAAGTCTGTTGAGTATACCTGGTAGAGTGTATGGTAGAGTTATTATTGAGAATTAGGAGTAAGACAGAGAGTAGGATAGCAGATGAACAAGGAGGCTTTAGGAAAGGTAGGGGGTGTGTGGACCAGGTGTTTACAGTGAAACATATAGGTGAACAGTATTTAGGTAAGGGTAAAGTGGTTTTTGTGGCATTTATGGATTTGGAAAAGGCGTATGACAGGGTGGATAGGGGGGCAATGTGGCAGATGTTGCAGGTGTATGGTGTAGGAGGTAGGTTACTGAAAGCAGTGAAGAGTTTTTACGAGGATAGTGAGGCTCAAGTTAGAGTATGTAGGAAAGAGGGAAATTATTACCCAGTGAAAGTAGGCCTTAGACAAGGATGTGTGATGTCACCGTGGCTGTTTAATATATTTATAGATGGGGTTGTAAGAGAAGTAAATGCGAGGGTCTTGGCAAGAGGCGTGGAGTTAAAAGATAAAGAATCACACATGAAGTGGGAGTTGTCACAGTTGCTCTTTGCTGATGACACTGTGCTCTTGGGAGATTCTGAAGAGAAGTTGCAGAGATTGGTGGATGAATTTGGTAAGGTGTGCAAAAGAAGAAAATTGAAAGTGAATACAGGAAAGAGTAAGGTTATGAGAATAACAAAAAGATTAGGTGATGAAAGATTGGATATCAGACTGGAGGGAGAGAGTATGGAGGAGGTGAATGTATTCAGATATTTAGGAGTTGCAGGTGTATGGTGTAGGAGGTAGGTTACTGAAAGCAGTGAAGAGTTTTTATGAGGATAGCGAGGCTCAGGTTAGAGTATGTAGGAGAGAGGGAGATTATTTCCCAGTAAAAGTAGTCCTTAGACAAGGATGTATGATGTCACCATGGTTGCTCAATTTATTTATAGATGGGGTTGTAAGAGAAGTAAATGCTCGGATGTTGGCAAGAGGTGTGGAGTTAAATGATAAAGAATCAAACACAAAGTGGGAGGTGTCACAGTTGCTCTTTGCTGATGACACGGTGCTTTTGGGAGATTCTGAAGAGAAGTTGCAGAGGCTGGTGGATGAATTTGGTAGGGTATGTAAAAGAAGAAAATTAAAAGTGAATATAGGAAAGAGTAAGGTGATGAAGATAACAAAAAGATTAGGTGACGAAAAATTGGATATCAGATTGGAGGGAGAGAGTATGGAGGAAGTGAATGTGTTCAGATATTTAGGAGTGGACGTGTCAGCGGATGGGGCTATGAAGGATGAGGTGAATCATAGAACTGATGAGGGAAAAAGGGTGAGCGGTGCACTTAGGAATGTATGAGAGTATAGTTGTACCAACACTCTTGTATGGGTGTGAAGCATGGGTGATGAATGTTGTAATGAGGTGAAGGCTGGATGCAGTAGAGATGGCATGTTTGAGGGCAATGTGTGGTATGAATATAATGCAGAGAATTCATAGTTTGGAAATTAGGAGAAGGTGTGGGATTACGAAAACTATTATCCAGAGGGCTGTTAAAGGGTTGTTGAAGCGGTTCGGACATGCAGAGAGAATGGAACAAAACAGAATGACTTCGAGAGTGTACAAAGCTGTAGTGGAGGGAAGCCGGGGTAGCAGTCAGCCTTGGAAGGGTTGAAGGGAGGGGGTAAAGGAGGTTTTGTGTGCGAGGGGCTTGGACTTCCAGCAAGCATGTGTGAGCGTGTTTGATAGGAGTGAATGGAGACAAATGGTTTTTAATACTTGATGTGCTGTTGGAGTGTGAGCAAAGTAACATTTATGGAGGGATTCAGGGAAACGGGCAGGCTGGGCTTGAGTCCTGGAGATGGGAAGTACAGTGCCTGCACTCTGAAAGAGGGGTGTTAATGTTGCAGTTTAAAAACTGTAGTGTAAAGCACCCTTCTGGCAAGACAATGATGGAGTGAATGATGGTGAAAGCTTTTCTTTTTCGGGCCACCCTGCCTTGGTGGGCCACCCTGCCTTGGTGGCCACCCTGCCTTGGTGGGAATCGACCGATGTGTTAACAAATAATATATATATATATATATATATATATATATATATATATATATATATATATATATATATATATATATATATATATATACACACATGTTGTGCCGAATATGTAAAACTGGTCAATTAGCAAGAACTCATTTAAAATTAAGTCCTTTCTAAAATTTTCTCTTATACGTTTAAAGATATATTTTTTTCATTAATGTTGATGTAAAAATTTATAATTTTGCACCAAAAGGAACTTAGAAAACTTACCTAACCTTATTATAACAAGAACAATTTATTTTAGTCTAACCCAACTAAATATATTTTAGATTTGTTCACAATAATTTAATACTAAACAAACACAGTGAAATATATTTTTTTCGTTACGTTCAGAATGATTTTGGCGAAATTATTGCATACACAAATTTTCACTTGTCCTGTATGGCAAGATGAGCGTTGCTATTTAAGTCAAGATCGCAAGTTCTGCCTATTCGGCACGACATATATATATATATATATATATATAGATATATATATATATATATATATATATATATATATATATATATATATATATATAATGAAAAAACGCTTTCCTTATCGCTTTATCAGTGTCTTGCCAGAGGAGTGTCTACACTACGGTTCTAAAACTACAACACATCTCCGCCCCACCTTCAGAGTGCAGACACTGTACTTCCCACCTCCATGATTCAAGTCTGGCTAACAGGTTTCTGTGAATTCCTTCATGTTTCATTGCCCACACTCCAACAGCATTTACCTCCACTTGCTCCTAACACGCTCATGCACACCTGCTAAAAGTCCAAGCCCTCGCACACAAAACCTCTTTTAACCTCTCCCTCTAACTTTTCCTAAGATGACCCTTACCCCACCTTTCGCTACAGATTTATACAGCATCAAATTAATCCTATTTTGTTCCATCCTCTCTAAATGTTCGCACCATCTTAACAACCCCTCCTCAGTCTTCTGGATAATAGTTTTAGAAGCCTGCACCTCCTTCTAATTTCCAAGCAACTGATTCTCTGCATAATATTAACACGACACATTTTCCTTAGATACGACATCTACACTGTCTCCAGCCTTCAACTTGTTGCAACATTCACCACTTATGTTCTCATACATTCCCCTCTTTGAATCCATGGATAATGTTCTTTTTCATCGCATACTCCTCGGTGCACCACTCACCTTATCCACTCAATTCTATGGTTCACCTCGTCTATCTGAGACCCATCTGCTGACAAGTCTACTCACAAATACCTGAACACATTTCCTCCATACTCTCTCCCTCCAATCTGATATCCAATCTTTCATTACCCATTTTTTTTAATTCTCATCACCTTGTTCTTTCCTATGTTCATTTTCAATTTCATTCTTTTACATTCCCTTCCAAATTCATCCACCAACTTTTGCAACGTCTCTTCAGAATCTCTCAAAAGCACAGTGTCATCAGCAGAAAGCAAATGTGACAACTCCCACTTTGTGTTAGATTCTTCATCTTTTTATCCCACACCTCTTACCAATACCCATACATTCACTTCTCTTTCAACCCCATCTATATATCGAACTCCCATAGTGACACCACACATCCCTGTCTAAGGCCTACCATTAGTGGGAAATAATCTCCCTCTGTCCTATATACTCTAACCTGAGCCTCACAACCCTCACAGAAACTCATAACTGCTTTCAGTAACCTATTACCTATTTTATACACATTGCTCCCCTATCTTCCCTATCATATATCTTTTCCAAATCTATAAATGCAACGAAAACCTCTTTACCTTTATCTAAATACTGTTCACTTATATCCTTCTCTGTAAACACTTGGTCTACACACCTCCTTCCCTTCCAAAAGCTTGCAATCTGCTCAACATCTTATTCTTAACTGTTTCAATAATAATTCTACCATACATTTTACCAGGTATGTTCAACAGGTTTATTCCACTATAATTCTTACACTCTCTTTTGTCCCCTTTGCCTTTATGCAAACGATCTATTCATGCTCTCTGCTAATCTTTTTATTTTTTATTAATACATCGGCTATTTCTCACCAAGGCAGGGTGGCCCGAAAAAGAAAAACTTTCATCATTCACTCCATCACTGTCTTGCCAGAGGCATGCTTACACTACAGTTATAAAACTGCAACATTAACACCCCTCCTTCAGAGTGCAGACACTGTACTTCACATCTCCAGGACTCAAGTCCGGCCTGCCGGTTTCCCTGAATCCCTTCATAAATGTTACCTTGCTTACACTCCAACAGCACGTCAAGTCCTAAAAACCATTTGTCTCCATTCGCTCCTGTCTAACATGCTCACACATGCTTGCTGTAAATCCAAGCCCCCCGTACACAAAACCTCCTTTAAGCGCTCCCTCCAATCTTTCCTAGACCGAACCCTAACCCGCCTTCCCGCCATTACAGATTTGTATACTCTCAAAGTCATTCTATTTCGTTCCACCCTCTCTACACATCAAACCATCTCAACAACCCTTCCTCAGCCCTCTGGATAATAGTTTTGGTAATCCCACATCTCCTCTTAATCTCCAAACAACGGATTCTCTGCATTATATTCACACCACACATTGCCCTCAGACATGACATCTCCACTGCCTCCAGCCTTTTCCTTGTTGCAACATTCACAACCTCACAGCCATACAAGAGCGTTGGTATAACTATACTCTAATATATTCCCCTTTTTGTTTTCGTGGATAAAGTTCCTTGTCTCCACAGACTCCTCAGTACACCACTCACCTTTTACCCGTCCTCACTTCTATGATTCACCTCATCGTTCACAGACCCATCCGCTGACACATCCACTCCCAAATATCTGAACACATTCACCTCCTCCATACTCTCTCCCTCCATTCTAATAACCAATCGTAACGCTAAGTACGATCAAGGAAGCCTTTGACAACAGAGCATATGTACAGGTTTAAAAATGCCAGAGGTTACAGTTTAACTGACAGGACATTCTTCTGTTTAACAGATAGCCCAAGGTACTGTTTAACAGATAGTGAACTCTACTGTTGTGTATGTTTGCCAACGTCATTAACAGAACTAGTTACATTACAGGTAGTAAGTGCGACGCTCTTAGATTCCTGCCCCTGACACTAGACCATACTGACAGTGTCTCTCACACCCTGTAACTCACACCGTGTACCTCACACCGTGCTACTCAGTGTAGTTTACACAGTGAAATTCACACCGTGTAACTCACACCGTGTAACTTTCTCATTTAACTCACACTGTGTAACTTACACCGTGTAACTTACTCATTTAACTCATACCGTGAAATTCACACCGTGTAACTCACACCATGTAATTCACACCGTGTAACTCACACCATGTAATTCACACCGTGTAACTCACACTTTTTAACTCACTCATATAACTTACACCATGTAACTCACACTGTATAACCTACACCGTGTAACTCAAATCGTGTAACTCACACCGTGTAACCCACAGTGTAACACACACCGTGTAACTCACACCAGTAATGTTGTTACTCGCCATTGTATCTTTCACTCTGAGCCGGAAACATTACTTTTCATGACCCTCGACGAATTTTTTTTAAAGTTCTGGTCGGAAAAAATTATCAGGCTGACGGAAATGTTAGTAATGGCATGGAAAATAATCTCGCTTGATGGATACTTTTTTTCCGTTTGCCAGAGAAATACGCTGATATCAGAATGTCTTTTTTGCTTTCAGGGAAATTATGCTTATTGGGCAAAACAAAAATAAATGGTATAAATGGTATAAAATAAATGGTATAAAATACCGACACTGGAAAAAAATAAACCCAAATGCTGGATAATGCAGTCATTTATTGACAACGTTTCACCCACAGAGTGGGATTTATCATGCCACAAATAGATCTATCTGGGTAAAGAGTTTATGTGTATACATAGTGTGGAGAGTCAGGTGGAGAATGTTGGGTAGGATGGATTCGAGAAAGACCTGCCCGGAATGGGCAAGCAGGTTTGTTGCTACGTAGGATAACGATCATATTTCCTGGTAAGGAGTTCAGCTATGTTGTAAGAGCCGTTGTTCTGGTTGAAATTGTTAGATTTACAGATAAGTGTTAGGTCCAAAATCCTGCGGTACTCTCTTCTTCCTTAGGGATGAATCTTGTTTCTCTGTCACTGATTCACTGGTTGTGGAAGCTTCAGTGTAAGACACAGGAACTCCATGAAGCGTTCGTTCTGCCTACGTATGTTCTGTGAAATACGTGTGTGGAGGTCTCTGGATGTCTCCCCCACGTATAATTGGTTGCAGTCGCTACAAGGGATTATGTATTCTCCTGCAGTGACTTGAGCCTTGTCCTGTGTATTACTGGTAATGTCTTTGATGGTGGTGGATGTGGAGGTAGAGAGTTGGAATGAAGCATTGGGAAACATGTTGGAAACATGTTTGGCAGCGTAGTTGGTGGAAAGTACCAGGTATCTCCTCTCAGCAGTGTCTTGTCTGAGTGAGTCGAAAATGTCATACGCACGGTGCCTGCAGTCTCTAATGAAGTGACAAGGACACAGCTCTTCTCTCAGGAACACTCCTCCAGAGAATCTGCAGAGTGGCTCTAGCACTCAGGCTGCGGCCTGGGTGCCGGGAGTAGCTCGGGTGAAGCAGAACTTTTGAGACTTGAAAGCTTCATACCAGAGAGAACACCGGCCCTGGCTCCACCTGAACCTAAGACGTGCTATACCCCAGCTACAGGGCGTCGACGATGAGTGTAGCTAACTGCTACCCCACTTGCCCATGTCATAGGGCTACCCCCGCCACTAGTACTCACCGTGTCCCTGCCACAGGGCTGTACACGGTACATCACTACTTGTACAAACTACGATACTCCTTCAGGAGCCACAGGTGGGTCACCGCATACAGAAGACGCGGGCCAGGACCAATCCTGGCAAACCTACATGAACATGAATTTACCCAGTAGATCTGTTCGTGAGTTGATAAAGCCCACTGTGTGGGAGAAACGTTGTCAATAATGAAGTGCAGTATACTGCATTTGTCTATATTTTTCCATCGTGTAGTTAAGGATGATGTCTTTGTTAAACAAGATGACTGTGCGAATGAAGGAATGATATTATTTGAATTACTACACACATGTGAATTAGACATTGCAGAATGTGGTGACAAATCAGCGCAACGTTCAGTCTTGGTGCTAAAGTTGAGAGGAGAGAGAGAGAGAGAGAGAGAGAGAGAGAGAGAGAGAGAGAGAGAGAGAGAGAGAGAGAGAGAGATAAAGAGAGATTCATCACTGCTACTGGTAATTACATTGTGAGAAACTACACAGGAATGAGCAGTTGTTACGATAAAAATTTCTCGGCAAAAGTAGACACGATGTTAACACCCATGTACACATGGTCACAGTATTGCAGAATTGACATAAATGCGCTGGAAAACATGCCAAGAAGGGTGACAAAGTTGTACCCTTGCATCAGAAATATTTGCTATGAGGATAGACTAGGAGCCTGAATCTGTACTCTCTACAATTAGGGGGATATGACTGTAGGGTAGAAATGGAAAACAGGAATAAATGAAGGGGATGTAAAAAACGCTAGAAAATATATAACTAAGACAGGACTCGCAGCAATGAGTACAAGTTCGATAAAAATATATTTAATATGGATATATAACAGCACTGATATGGTAACAGAGTTGTGGATGAGTGGAAAAAAACTCCCGAAATCCTTGTATACCTTTATTAACTAAACAATTTCATAACTGAGTTTGGGTAGAGTAAGTTGGACGTACATGGTTTGGGCCAGAAATCATGCCACAGTGCTCCTTTCTTATGTTCATATGAACATCCCAGCTGTCTCGTACACTAAGTTTGCAACTGCTTCTGTGTGTGTCTTCAGTTATATTAAAAATAAATGATATATCCATTAGGGTTACAGAAGCGTCCTAGAGGAAAATCACAGAGTGGTGCCCAGATATAATTCCACCTTCTTAGACAACCATCAGGGATGTTAAAATGTGGCGAGGTGTGGCACTTGGTAGCGTACTCATCTCATACACTGAGATGAGTGCGCAGCCTCTGTTCATCTATCAGTCAGTACCTGGATGTTAATCGATTGTTGTGTGTCGAATCCCAGGGGATAGGAGTATACCTTAGATAGGATGATCTGCATAAAAAATAAAAACGAAGAAGATACTTCTGGGTCATTACCGGACACAATCGTCAGGAATCAACAAGTTCCTATCCACTGACGACTATATAAGTGCCAGTCTCCTTGCCTGTGCTCCAGAATCTCCAGATGATTACCTCATCTTTTGTATATAGTCTTCTAATTATATTCTAGAATTTGTATTGATAAAGCCACTGGATGGCGAAACGTCTACAATAAAGATAACCAAATGTTGCACATGTGTCTTAACTTTCATCTTGTCGGTATTGTATACCGTTCTTGCACAATTAGTTTTTAACAAGAGACCAGGAAAATTGCTTTCATAAATTTCCACGAAGGGTATTTCTGGTGTTAGACCAAACATCGACTACCTATTGACAAAACACTCAACAAATATCCACCAAACGCTGGCCAAATACCCATCAAACACTGACCAAACATCGAGAAAGCACTGGCCAAATACTGACCAACCATCCACCAAACACTGCCAGGTCACAGCAGGTTGATTCTCAGCCAAAGAATTACTGCACGGACTCTCGTGAAGTTTGTATTTACAGTAGATTCACTTTTCACCATCAAAACACGAACCGACGCTTCCCACCTCACATGAGACCATCTGCCTACCAGCTTACATGTGAACACATCCCTGATGAAAAAATACACACGTGCAACAACTGGGCATCGATATTTGTAGACAAATAACAACAAACACAATACCGTGAGTGGAACAACACACAAACAACTAATGGTCCGACTTAGACAGTTTACAAAATCTCCCTTTTATGTGCGGGTTGTTTGTGTGATATTTGTAGACGTTCCTCCATCCAGTGTCTTTATCAATACAAATTCAAGGACACAATGGGACTGAAAACTATATAGCTCAATAGTATTTCCATTATGTCTTTGAATTTGAATAAAGCAGCTGGATGGCGATACGTCTACAACTAAAGATGTCAAGATGTTGCATATGTATCTAATTCTTCATTTAGTTAGTACTGTATATCATTCATGTACCACATTCCAGATTACAGGTAAATCTGAACATATCCCACCTAATAGTTGAACACATCCGTGCTCATAAGTAGATACAATCCAACTCACAAGTGTGCATGTACACATCCCAGTTCACCTGTGCTGCGATAAGGTTGGATAAATACATGAGTGGATGTGGGTGGGTGTGAGTTGGACCTGATAGCTTGTGCTACCAGGTCGGTTGCCGTGTTTCCCTTAAGTCAATGTGACCTGACCTGACTAGGTTGGGTGCATTGGCTTAAGCCGGTAGGAGACTTGGACCTGCCTCGCATGGGCCAGTAGGCCTTCTGCAGTGTTCCTTCGTTCTTATGTTCTTATAAGCAATTTAAAGAAAATCCGTAAGCTAGATGAGGAAGCAGCAGTGAAAGGAAAAGTATTCCAGTGGATCAAGAAGTACACGAGAGTCCGAGAGTCACAGTGGATTAGGGAAGCAAATGCTGTTCTCTGTCAGTACTGTTACTGATGTATGTCAATGACCTGTTGGATGGAGGGAAATCCTCGGTAACTTTATCTGCAGGCGATGTTAAACTACTGGGACCAGTAAGAACAGAAAAGGACAGAGATAGTTTCCTTCCGGGAGTAGTCAAACAAATGGAGGAATAGAAGGGTAAGATCGGTAATGGAGTACAGACTGGGTGGAGTATAACAGTATTTTATCATTGAAAGAGAAGCATCTCGGGGTACACATCACACCATGCATATCACCGGACTAGCATAACTATTGGTATAGCTTCAGCAGACTGTGCTAGGTATTCCATTAAATGAGCCTTTACAGATCTGAATATAATGTTGTTGCAACCTTTGAAGGAATACAATGGATGTAATGTATATATTGTTTATTCATATAAGTTAATATTCCTGATATTTTCATTAATAGCTAAAATGAAGGTTTTCATTCTTTATATTATTAGCTTATGTATGTAAGTACGATGTAACAACTACACCTCTCATTGTCCTCACTGTTCGAGAGTTTTGATTGGCTGCCAGCACTTGCAAACTACCTGCTCGCTTGTTTCACAGTTCGTGCCAGGGTGAAGCTGGTGCTACTCACGTGACACGCCTGACGGTGTTGCTGTTGGATCTGCCTCATTCTCTATAGCTGCTGGTGGAGGAAACACAACTTATCTCCCTACTCTGTCATTTGGTGTAGTTTATACTCTGCTTTTGGTAGAGCACAGTGAACTGGGACACACATCTCGTTAATCTTTGCAACTTTGTTCACAGAGTATTATTCAGAATGAGTGATATTTGACGTTTCCAGAGGTTGTGTCATGGAGACACTATATCTCTGGTTCCAAGTTCAATTCTCGACCTTCATTGCTCTGGCATCTATGCACTGTCATAGTCAGGGAAACTGGAATTACTGAACTCAGTTTTAGTAATAAGTGAGTTTTCTACATTTCCTGTATGATCTGTTGAAAGTCCAGTCAGGGTCGTTTTTGGTCTCCTTGATTCCTTGCCTGATGCTGTGCTATGCTGTGCTGTGCTGTGCTGTGCTGTGCTGTGCTGTTCTCGGCTGCTTCGAGCATTGTTGCTGTTTGGTGAATGAGTCGTCATACTGATCAAGCAAGTTGCATGATTGCCTCGATGGTTCATAAGGTAGATTATTCAGAGACTTGTTGTCACTCACAAAGTTCTGTCGAGTCTTACTGAGACCATACCGAGCATTACCAAGCACACACATACACACACACACACACACACACACACACACACACACACACACACACACAAACTTATACTATTCTTGTACGTAGGTATACCTCATCATAGCAACGTATCAGACGGTATTTATACTGAGTTTTACAGTAATTCAGTGTGTACTTAACGTCTTATATGTACATGTTAAGTCTACCAAGTTATACTCCAAGAATAGTGTACGAGCTTATCTTTTTAATTATTTATTATTTTTTTTATCACACTGGCCGATTCCCACTAAGGCAGGGTGGCCCGAAAAAGAAAAACTTTCACCATCATTCACTCCATCACTGTCTTGCCAGAAGGGGGCTTTACACTACAGTTTTTAAACTGCAACATTAACACCCCTCCTTCAGAGTGCAGGCACTGTACTTCCCATCCCCAGGACTCAAGTCCGGCCTGCCGGTTTCCCTGAATCCCATCATAAATGTTACTTTGCTCACACTCCAACAGCACGTCAAGTATTAAAAACCATTTGTCTCCATTCACTCCTATCAAACACGCTCACGCATGCCTGCTGGAAGTCCAAGCCCCTCGCACACAAAACCTCCTTTACCCCCTCCCTCCAACCTTTCCTAGGCCGACCCCTACCCCGCCTTCCTTCCACTACAGACTGATACACTCTTGAAGTCATTCTGTTTCGCTCCATTCTCTCTACATGTCCGAACCACCTCAACAACCCTTCCTCAGCCCTCTGGACAACAGTTTTGGTAATCCCGCACCTCCTCCTAACTTCCAAACTACGAATTCTCTGCATTATATTCACACCACACATTGCTCTCAGACATGACATCTCCACTGCCTCCCGCCTTCTCCTCGCTGCAACATTCATCACCCATGCTTCACACCCATATAAGAGCGTTGGTAAAACTATACTCTCATACATTCCCCTCTTTGCCTCCAAGGACAAAGTTCTTTGTCTCCACAGACTCCTAAGTGCACCACTCACTCTTTTCCCCTCATCAGTTCTATGATTCACCTCATCTTTCATAGACCCATCCGCTGACACGTCCACTCCCAAATATCTGAATACATTCACCTCCCCCATTCTCTCTCCCTCCAATCTGATATTCAATCTTTCATCACCTAATCTTTTTGTTATCCTCATAACCTTACTCTTTCCTGTATTCACCTTTAATTTTCTTCTTTTGCACACCCTACCAAATTCATCCACCAATCTCTGCAACTTCTCTTCAGAATTTCCCAAGAGCACAGTGTCATCAGCAAAGAGCAGCTGTGACAACTCCCACTTTGTGTGTGATTCTTTATCTTTTAACTCCACGCCTCATGCCAAGACCCTCGCATTTACTTCTCTTACAACCCAATCTATAAATATATTAAACAACCACGGTGACATCACACATCCTTGTCTAAGGCCTACTTTTACTGGGAAATAATTTCCCTCTTTCCTACATACTCTAACTTGAGCCTCACTATCCTCGTAAAAACTCTTCACTGCTTTCAGTAACCTACCTCCTACACCATACACTTGCAACATCTGCCACATTGCCCCCCTATCCACCCTGTCATATGCCTTTTCCAAATCCACAAATGCCACAGAGACCTCTTTAGCCTTATCTAAATACTGTTCACTTATATGTTTCACTGTAAACACCTGGTCCACACACCCCCTACCTTTCCTAAAGCCTCCTTGTTCATCTGCTATCCTATTCTCCGTCTTACTCTTAATTCTTTCAATAATAACTCTACCATACACTTTACCAGGTATACTCAGCAGACTTATCCCCCTATAATTTTTGCACTCTCTTTTATCCCCTTTGCCTTTATACAAAGGAACTATGCATGCTCTCTGCCAATCCCTAGGTACCTTACCCTCTTCCATACATTTATTAAATAATTGCACCAACCACTCCAAAACTATATCCCCACCTGCTTTTAACATTTCTATCTTTATCCCATCAATCCCAGCTGCCTTACCCCCTTTCATTTTACCTACTGCCTCACGAACTTCCCCCACACTCACAACTGGCTCTTCCTCACTCCTACAAGACGTTATTCCTCCTTGTCCTATACACGAAATCACAGCTTCCCTATCTTCATCAACATTTAACAATTCCTCAAAATATTCCCTCCATCTTCCCAATACCTCTAACTCTCCATTTAATAACTCTCCTCTCCTATTTTTAACTGACAAATCCATTTGTTCTCTAGGCTTTCTTAACTTGTTAATCTCACTCCAAAACTTTTTTTTATTTTCAACAAAATTTGTTAATAACATCTCACCCACTCTCTCATTTGCTCTCTTTTTACATTGCTTCACCACTCTCTTAACCTCTCTCTTTTTCTCCATATACTCTTCCCTCCTTGCATCACTTCTACTTTGTAAAAACTTCTCATATGCTAACTTTTTCTCCCTTACTACTCTCTTTACATCATCATTCCACCAATCGCTCCTCTTCCCTCCCGCACCCACTTTCCTGTAACCACAAACTTCTGCTGAACACACTATTCCAACTATATTAACAGTAATTATTACCACCTAGACATATTTAATATTAAAGATCTCAGCTTTTATTTGGTTAGTTTGTATTGATTCAGTTACAATCCAATAGTGATATTGAGAAATCATATAATTTACTGGATAACTGAAGTAGAATATTCTGCGCATATTGCCGTATTGCGATAACCACTTAAGTACGAGCAAAGGAAAACAGCACAAAATAAATTTATATATTTCCTATACTAAAAATTAGCTGGTATTACAACATATATATATATATATATATATATATATATATATATATATATATATATATATATATATATATATATATATATATATATATATATATAGATATATATATACAGTATTTACAGCTACATACACTGAGGCAAATGCAAGCACAAGACAAGGTAAATTGTGACGACCAACAGGGAAGGCAAATCTGCCAAAGTTGTTTCACTAGCGTACCACATCGCTTCACAGTTTGGCGGGCTTGCTTGTAACTGGCTGATTGAACCAAGGTACTATTATAAAACGATGGGGCCCCTAATAGTTAAACGCTTAGCACCTGGTCCGCTGGTCGGAAAGCATACCTATATAGGAGTGTGACATACTCTGAATAAATTGTAACATACCCTTATCATACCACAGGGATCAATAAGTTGACTTAGTATTCTCTGGAGTTGTCTATACTTTATAGATGTCGCATTTTTAATAAATATACATCAAACCCATCTTAGAAAATGCTACACTAACATATGCAACTCGTGCCAGAAATATGGGGAAAAAAGTGGTTAAAAATGGACAGAAAGAGGTGGGAGAGGTTCGTCACAGTACAACGAGCTCTCTGAATTCACTGAACTCTTAAAGGTAGTGGATGGAACAGACAAAGGTTGAGACAAAGAGTGCAAAGAGGCTGGTAACGTGCACATCCACACACCACTGACGGCCATCAGACAATGGCAGAATACCACTGTAAATGGCAGAATACCATGGTAAATGTAAGAATACCATGGGTAAATATAACGCCTTCTTTACAAAAACAAATCAGACCTTATGTACAAACAGAAGCCTGACGATAATGGCAGTATTTATAAATACACTTGTGTTGTGGCCTCGAACATCCCTTCAAGGCAGAGCATATGTCCTTGCTGTAAAATATACCAAGGCAGAGCATATATCCTTGCTGCAAAATATACCAAGGCAGAGCATATATCCTTGCTGTAAAATATACCAAGGCAGAGCATATATCCTTGTTGTAAAATATACCAATTTACTGGTTACAGAGACTATGTCAAACGTTTAAACTATTTGGACGCCTCAAAGCACTTGAATTGTGCTCACTAGAGCGGAAAATAGAGATATATTGACACTAAGCACCAGGGATTTACTCTCTAGAGAAGTAGGAATGTAGGTAATCAAGAGTCGAGATAACAGTTGGGAGCGGGAGATGAAGTAGAGATATTAAGTGGAAGTTTATGTAGTGATTATCGTAGATGATGGAGTTATATTAGTGGATGTTGATGTAGTGATTATCGTAGATGATGGAGATATATCAGTGGAAGCTGAAATACTGATAACGGTGAACAATAGAGTTGTGTTGACATTTCTAAAACTTACAATAAAAATTACAATAAAAAATGATGGCAGACACAGATATATAGAAGTCTTCATGAGGCAACAAACCAAGTTACAGCAGGTGTGTGATCAGCCAGGCTGTGATTGCTAGGTTAGACAGTCGTTCATGAGTCATGGCTATGTTTGTATGCAGGCTACCTACACCAGTAGCTTAGCTGATCAAGCAGTGAGCAAGGTGATTCTGGCCACAAGGCTAGATGTTGTAGAAGGAATTCTCTGGTGACACGTCATGGGTATCTCTCCAACAACATTATTACCACCAACAATATCTCCACCAACATTATTACCACCAACAATATCTCCACCAACATTATTGCCACCAACATTATTACCACCAACAATATCTCCACCAACATTATTGCCACCAACATTATTACCACCAACAATATCTCCAACAACATTATTGCCACCAACATTATTACCACCAACAATATCTCCAACAACATTATTGCCACCAACATTATTACCACCAACATTATTGCCACCAACATTATTACCACCAACAATATCTCCACCAACATTATTGCCACCAACATTATTACCACCAACAATATCTCCACCAACATTATTGCCACCAACATTATTACCACCAACAATATCTCCAACAACATTATTGCCACCAACATTATTACCACCAACAATATCTCCACCAACATTATTACCACCAACAATATCTCCACCAACATTATTGCCACCAACATTATTACCACCAACAATATCTCCACCAACATTATTGCCACCAACATTATTACCACCAACAATATCTCCAACAACATTATTGCCACCAACATTATTACCACCAACAATATCTCCAACAACATTATTGCCACCAACATTATTACCACCAACAATATCTCCAACAACATTATTACCACCAACAGTATCTCCACCAGTATTATTACCATCAACAATATCTCCACCAAGAGTATCTCCAACAACATTATTACCATCAACAATATCTCCACCAAGAGTATCTCCAACAACATTATTACCCCCAACAATATCTCCAACAACATTATTACCACCAACAGTATCTCCACCAGTATTATTACCATCAACAATATCTCCACCAAGAGTATCTCCAACAACATTATTACCATCAACAATATCTCCACCAAGAGTATCTCCAACAACATTATTACCCCCAACAATATCTCCAACAACATTATTACCACCAACAGTATCTCCACCAGTATTATTACCATCAACAATATCTCCACCAAGAGTATCTCCAACAACATTATTACCATCAACAATATCTCCACCAACAACATCTCCAACAAAACTACTATCACCAACAATACCTCCAACAACAACTTTATTACCACCAACAATATCTACTTGTCTACCACAACCATCAGCGCCAACGAACAATAACAACTGCAACAACAATAACAACAGCAACAACAATAACAACTGCAACAACAATAACAACAACAATAACAACAGCAACAACAATAACAACAGCAACAACAATAACAACAGCAACAACAATAACAACAGCAACAACAATAACAACTACAACAACAATAACAACTACAACAACAATAACAACAGCAACAACAATAACAACTGCAACAACAATAACAACAGCAACAACAATAACAACAGCAACAACAATAACAACAGCAACAACAATAACAACTGCAACAACAATAACAACAGCAACAACAATAACAACAGCAACAACAATAACAACTGCAACAACAATAACAACAGCAACAACAATAACAACAGCAACAACAATAACAACAGCAACAACAATAACAACAGCAACAACAATAACAACAGCAACAACAATAACAACAGCAACAACAATAACAACAGCAACAACAATAACAGCAACAACAATAACAACAGCAACAACAATAACAGCAACAACAATAACAACAGCAACAACAATAACAACAGCAACAACAATAACAACAGCAACAACAATAACAACAGCAACAACAATAACAACAGCAACAACAATAACAACAGCAACAACAATAACAACTGCAACAACAATAACAACAGCAACAACAATAACAACAGCAACAACAATAACAACAGCAACAACAATAACAACAGCAACAACAATAACAACAGCAACAACAATAACAACTGCAACAACAATAACAACAGCAACAACAATAACAACAGCAACAATAACATCAACAACATCAAGTTGACCGTGATGGCACTAAGACAGAGAGAGAGAGAGAGAGAGAGAGAGAGAGAGAGAGAGAGAGAGAGAGAGAGAGAGAGAGAGAGAGAGAGAGAGAGAGAGGCAAGGTGCCAGTGTGTATGGCAGTGCCTGGCTGGGAGTGCCACTCTGGGATGCTACCACCACGACTGCCACTAATATTTACCTCTCTCCCACTGTTTATTTCTCACCTTCCAACTGCTGTTGTTGTTGTTGGGAGAAAAGTGGGACAGCTGTTAGTATCCCTGATAGTGTCCTTAGGAATTAATAGGTGGTGGCTGTGGTGGTGGCTGTGGTGGTGGTTGTGGTGGTGGCTGTGGTGGTGGTTGTGGTGGTGGTTGTGGTGGTGGTTGTGGTGGTGGCTGTGGTGGTGGCTGTGGTGGTGGCTGTGGTGGTGGCTGTGGTGGTGGCTGTGGTGGTGGCTGTGGTGGTGGTTGTGGTGGTGGCTGTGGTGGTGGTTGTGGTGGTGGCTGTGGTGGTGGCTGTGGTGGTGGCTGTGGTGGTGGTTGTGGTGGTGACTGTGATGGTGGCTGTGGTGGTGGTTGTGGTGGTGGCTGTGGTGGTGGCTGTGGTGGTGGCTGTGGTGGTGGCTGTGGTGGTGGTTGTGGTGGTGACTGTGATGGTGGCTGTGGTGGTGGTTGTGGTGGTGGCTGTGGTGGTGGTTGTGGTGGTGACTGTGATGGTGGCTGTGGTGGTGGTTGTGGTGGTGGCTGTGGTGGTGGCTGTGGTGGTGGTTGTGGTGGTGACTGTGATGGTGGCTGTGGTGGTGGTTGTGGTGGTGGCTGTGGTGGTGGCTGTGGTGGTGGCTGTGGTGGTGGCTGTGGTGGTGGCTGTGGTGGTGGTTGTGGTGGTGGCTGTGGTGGTGGTTGTGGTGGTGGCTGTGGTGGTGGCTGTGGTGGTGGCTGTGGTGGTGGTTGTGGTGGTGACTGTGATGGTGGCTGTGGTGGTGGTTGTGGTGGTGGCTGTGGTGGTGGTTGTGGTGGTGACTGTGGTGGTGGCTGTGGTGGTGGCTGTGGTGGTGGCTGTGGTGGTGGTTGTGGTGGTGACTGTGATGGTGGCTGTGGTGGTGGTTGTGGTGGTGGCTGTGGTGGTGGCTGTGGTGGTGGCTGTGGTGGTGGCTGTGGTGGTGGCTGTGGTGGTGGCTGTGGTGGTGGCTGTGGTGGTGGTTGTGGTGGTGACTGTGGTGGTGGTTGTGGTGGTGACTGTGGTGGTGGCTGTGGTGGTGGTTGTGGTGGTGACTGTGGTGGTGGCTGTGGTGGTGGCTGTGGTGGTGGCTGTGGTGGTGGCTGTGATGGTGGCTGTGGTGGTGGCTGTGGTGGTGGCTGTGGTGGTGGCTGTGGTGGTGGCTGTGGTGGTGGCTGTGGTGGTGGCTGTGGTGGTGGCTGTGGTGGTGGCTGTGGTGGTGGCTGTGGTGGTGGTTGTGGTGGTGACTGTGATGGTGGCTGTGGTGGTGGTTGTGGTGGTGGCTGTGGTGGTGGCTGTGGTGGTGGCTGTGGTGGTGGCTGTGGTGGTGGCTGTGGTGGTGGCTGTGGTGGTGGTTGTGGTGGTGGCTGTGGTGGTGGTTGTGGTGGTGGCTGTGGTGGTGGTTGTGGTGGTGGCTGTGGTGGTGGTTGTGGTGGTGGTTGTGGTGGTGGCTGTGGTGGTGGCTGTGGTGGTGGTTGTGGTGGTGGCTGTGGTGGTGGCTGTGGTGGTGGTTGTGGTGGTGGCTGTGGTGGTGGTTGTGGTGGTGACTGTGATGGTGGCTGTGGTGGTGGTTGTGGTGGTGGCTGTGGTGGTGGCTGTGGTGGTGGCTGTGGTGGTGGCTGTGGTGGTGGCTGTGGTGGTGGCTGTGGTGGTGGTTGTGGTGGTGGCTGTGGTGGTGGTTGTGGTGGTGGTTGTGGTGGTGGCTGTGGTGGTGGCTGTGGTGGTGGCTGTGGTGATGGCTGTGGTGGTGGCTGTGGTGGTGGCTGTGGTGGTGGTTGTGGTGGTGGCTGTGATGGTGGCTGTGGTGGTGGCTGTGGTGGTGGCTGTGGTGGTGGCTGTGGTGGTGGCTGTGGTGGTGGCTGTGGTGGTGGGTGTGGTGGTGGTTGTGGTGGTGGCTGTGGTGGTGGTTGTGGTGGTGGTTGTGGTGTGGTTGTGGTGGTGGCTGCGATAGTGGCGGTGGTGGTAGTTGTGGGGGTTGTGGTGGTTGTAGTGGTGGCTGTGGTAGTGGCTGTGGTGGTAGTGGTGGTGGTTGTGGTAGTGGCTGTGGTGGTGGTTGGAAGTTGTGGTGGTTGTGGTGTGGTTGTGGTGGTGGCTGTGGTGGTGGTAGTGGCGGTCGTGGTCGTCATAATAGTGGTAGTGTTGGTAGTAGTGGTGATAGTGAGAGTGACAATGATTGTGATAATGATGGTGACAGTGGCAGTGGTGGTGATAGTGACAGAGCTAGTGGTGGTTGTAGCAATGATGGTGAAAGTGGTAGCGAGGATGGTAGCAGTGGCAGTGGTAGCAGTAGCAGTGGTAGCAGTGGCAGTGGTAGTGAGAGTGGTATGATAGTAGTCATAGTAACAGTGATAGTAGTAGTAATAGTGGTGATTTTAACAGTGGTAGTAGTAGTGGTGATGGAGACAGCGGTGATGATGGTAGTAGTTGCAATAGTAGCAGCAGCAGTAGTAGTAGTAGTAGTAGTAGTAGTAGTAGTAGTAGTAGTAGTAGTAGTAGTAGTAGTAGTAGTAGTAGTAGTAGTAGTAGTGGTGGAGTTATTGGTAGTAGTAATAGTAGTAGTCTTGACAGTGATAGTGATAGTAGTGACAGTGGAAGTAGTAGTCTTGATGGTGACAGTGTTAGTAGTAGTGGTGATAGTGATGACTATACACAACACAATACACCATCACCTTCAACATACTGGTAATACACAGCAGTCCAAACGAAATTAATAATCATCATCTATGCTTTATGGTATCCTTGGTGTAATATTTAAGCTGACATGATGTGATCCATTCTGTGACGCACACGACTCTGTTATGTCATCACATCTGTTTTTGCTCGGTGAAAAACACTAGTGTATCAGCACCGGGTATAACTGCATGTTAATTAAAATTACCTGTGATATACCAGTGACCTGTTTCAAGAGTTCTTCTAGCTTGGCAGCTGGTCTCGTGCCAGACCACGTTGAGCACATGTTTGGCAGCTGGTCTCGTGCCAGACCACGTTGAGTACATGCTTGGCAGCTGGTCTCGTGCCAGACCACGTTGAGTACATGCTTGACAGCTTGGTCTCGTGACAGACCATGTTGAGTACCTACTTGGCAGCCTGGTCTTGTGTCAGGCCATGTTGAGTACCTATTTGGCAGCCTAGTCTCGTGCCAGACCATATTGAGTACCTACTTGACATAGAAACAGTGTATATTAAACCTATTTCACAATATCGAATATCACACACTCATTTTAGGGTGAGAAGTCGTCCTTTAACGTCTCACTTGTCACCAACAGACACACCTTCATATGTATTTACTTGCAACGTGAAGGAAAGAATAGTTATTATTCTGCACAGTTTTGGTCACCGTATTACAGAATGGATATAAATGCTCTGGAAAACGTACAGAGGAGGATGACAAAGATGATCCCATGTATCAGAAATCTTCCCTATGAGGATAGACTGAGGCCCTGAATCTGCACTCTCTCGAAAGGCGTAGAATTAGGATTGAGGTGTATAAATGGAAAACAGGAATAAATAAAAGGGATGTTATTAGCGTGCTAAAAATATCTAGCCTAGACAGGACTCGCAGCAATGGTTTTATGCTGGAAAAATTCAGATTCAGGAAGGATATATGAAAGCACTGGTTTGATAATAGAGTTGTGGATGAGTGGAACAAACTCCCGGGTACAGTTATTGAGGCTAAAACGTTGTGTAGTTTTAAAAATAGGTTAGATAAATACATGAGTGGGTGTGGGTGTGTGTGACTTGGACCTGAATAGCTGGTGCTACTGGGTCAAATGCCATGCTCTTTCCTTAACTGACTGGGTGGGCCATTGGTCTAAGCCGGGGGTTGACAGTGACCTGCCCCACATGGGCCAGTAGGCCCAGTGTTTTATCTTTCTTAGGTTCTTATGTACATCACAACAAGAGGCGAAGTAAGCTCTTCTCTACACAGAAAACCAGACAAAAATTTTCAATATATCCAATCCAGTGGTTCTCCTCAAAACCAATGTGTCGATTTAATTCCATTTGACATTCAGTGTCACTTCAAGTTCAATAATACATTGAGCAAGAAACCTCTTGAATGAAGCTGGACTCATTTTCTAATATGGAATTCTGTCATGACATTCCTGTGCAGATATCTATATATTTTTTCATCACTGGAATGCTAATGCTTTGCGAAGTACAGAAGAATCGGTTCTCTGACGGATTTGTGTGTGTGTGTGTGTGTGTGTGTGTGTGTGTGTGTGTGTGTGTGTGTGTGTGTGTGTGTGTGTGTGTGTGTGTGCGTGTGTGTGTGTGTGTGTGTGTGTGTGTGTACTCACCTATTTGTGGTTGCAGGGGTCGAGTCTTAGCTCCTGGCCCCGCCTCTTCACCGGTTGCTACTGGGCCCTCTCTCTCCCCGCTCCATGAGCTTTATCAAACCTCGTCTTAAAACTGTGTATGGTTCCTGCCTCCACTACGTCATTTTCTAGGCTATTCCACTGCCTTACAACTCTATGACTGAAGAAATACTTCCTAATATCTCTCTCTGACTCATTTGTGTCTTCAACTTCCAATTGTGGCCTCTTGTTTCTGTGTCCCCTCCCTGGAACATCCTGTCTTTGTCCACCTTGTCTATTCCACGCAGTATTTTATATGTCGTTATCATGTCTCCCCTGACCCTCCTGTCCTTCAGTGTCGTCAGGCCGATTTCCCTTAATCTTTCTTCATAGGACATTCCCCTTAGCTCTAGAACTAACCTTGTCGCAAACCTTTGTACTTTCTCTAGTTTCTTGACGTGCTTCATCAAGTGCGGGTTCCAAACAGGTGCTGCATACTCCAGTATGGGCCTGACATACACGGTCTACAGTGTCTTGAACGATTCCTAACTAAGGTATCGGAATGCTGTTCTCAGGTTTGCCAGGCACCCATATGCTGCAGCAGTTATCTGATTGATGTGTGCTTCCGGAGACATGCTCGGTGTTATACTCACCCCAAGATCTTTCTCCTTGAGTGAGGTTTGCAGTCTTTGGCCACCTAGCCTATACTCTGTCTGTGGTCTTCTGTGCCCTTCCCCTATCTTCATGACTTTGCATTTGGCAGGATTAAATTCGAGAAGCCATTTGCTGGACCAGGTGTCCAGTCTGTCCAGGTCTCTTTGAAGTCCTGCCTGGTCCTCATCAGATTTAATTCTCCTCATTAACTTCACATCATCTGCAAACAGGGACACTTCTGAGTCTAACCCTTCCATCATGTCGTTCACATATACCAAAAATAGCACTGGTCTTAGGACCGGCCCCTGTTGGACCCCGCTCGTCACAGGTGCCCACTGTGATACATCATTACGTACCATGACTCGTTGTTGCCTCCCTGTCAGGTATTCTCTGATCCATTGCAGTGCCCTTCCTGTTATATGCGACTGATGCTCTAGCTTCTGCACTAATCTCTTGTGAGGAACTGTGTCAAAGGCCTTCTTGCAGCCCAAGAAGATGCAATCAACCCACCCCTCTCTCTCGTGTCTTACTTCTGTTATTTTATCATAAAACTCCAGAAGGTTTGTGACACAGGATTTGCCTTCCATGAATCTGTGCTGGTTGGCATTTATACTCTTGTTCCGTTCCAGGTGCTCCACCACTCTCCTCCTGATAATCTTCTCCATAACTTTGCATACTATACACGTCAATGACACAGGTCTATAGTTTAGTGCCTCTTTTCTGTCTCCTTTTTTTAAAAATGGGAACTATATTTGCCGTCTTCCATACCTCAGGTAGTTGCCCAGTTTCCAGGGACGTGTTGAAGATTGTGGTAAGTGGCACGCACAACATATCTGCTCCCTCTCTAAGGACCCACGGGGAGATGTTGTCCGGTCCCATTGCCTTTGAGGTATCGATGTCCCTCAGCAGTTTCTTCACCTCCTCTTCATCTGTATGTATGTCGTCCAACACTTGTTGGTGTATTCCTTGCTGGTGTCCCCATCCGATCTGTCCCCCCAGAGTCCTTCCTATCTCTACTGTAAATACTTCCTTAAATCTCGTGTTGAGCTCCTCACATATCTCTTGATCGTTTCTTGTGAGTTCTCCACCTTCTTTCCTCAGCCTTATCACCTGGTCCTTGACTGTTGTCTTCCTCCTAATGTGGCTATACAGCAGTTTCGGGTCATATTTGACTTTCGATGCTATGTCGTTTTCATACTGTCGCTGGGCCTCCCTCCTTATCTGTGCATACTCGTTTCTGGCTCTTCTACTAATCTCCTTGTTTTCCTGGGTCCTATGCCTCCTGTACCTTTTCCATTCTCTGTTGCACTTAGTTTTTGCCTCCCTACACCTTCGGGTAAACCAAGGACTCGTTTTGGTCTTCCTATTATTTCTGTTTCCCTTGGGAACAAACCTTTCCTCTGCCTCCTTGCACTTTGTTGCCACATATTCCATCATCTCGTTTACTGATTTTCCTACCATTTCTCTGTCCCACTGAACCTCTTGCAGGAAGTTTCTCATACCTGTGTAGTCCCCCCTTTTATAGTTTGGCCTGTCTCCTTCAGTTCCTGTTACCTTCTCCACTTGTAACTCTACTATATAATCAAAACTCAGAACCACGTGATCGCTAGCTCCAAGGGGCCTCTCGTAAGTGATGTCCTCAATGTCTGAACTGCTCAGGGTGAACACAAGATCCAGTCTTGCTGGCTCATCCTCCCCTCTCTCTCTGGTTGTGTCCCTGTCATGTTGATGCATGAGGTTTTCAAGTACCACATCCATCATCTTGGCTCTCTATGTTTCGGGACCCCCATGTGGCTCCAGGTTTTCCCAGTCGATCTCCCTGTGGTTGAAATCGCTCTGCTCGAGTGAGCTCTTCTTGCCACCTCAGCCAATGTGTCCACCATCACCCTGTTGTTTTCTTCGTACTCCTCTCTTGGCCTCCTGCAGTTCTGTGGTGGGTTATACATCACTCTAATGACTACTTTATGTTCTCTGGACTGTGTGTGTGTGTGTGTGTGTGTGTGTGTGTGTGTGTATGTGTGTGTGTGTGTGTGTGTGTGTATACTCACCTAATTCACCTAATTATAGTTGCAGGGGTCGAGACTCAGCTCCTGGCCCCGCCTCTTCACTGAACGCTACTAGGTCCTCTCTATCTTTGCTCCATAAGCTTTACCGTACCTCGTCTTAAAGCTATGTATGGTTCCTTCCTCCACTACATCACTCGCCAGACTGTTCCATTTCCTGACCACTCTATGACTGAAGAAATAAGTACTTTTAACATCCTTTTGACTCACCTGAGTCTTCAACTTCCAAGAGTGACCCTTTGTTTCTGTGTCCCCTCTCTGGAACATCTTGTCTCTGTCTACTTTGTCTATTCCACGCAGTATTTTGTATGTCGCTATCATGTCTTCCCTAACCCTCCTGTCCTCCAGTGTCGTCAGACCGATTTCCCTTAACCTTTCTTTGTAGGACATTACCTTTAGCTCTGGAACTAACCTTATCGCAAATCTCTGCACTTTCTCTAATTCCTTAACGTGCTTGACCCGGTGTGGGTTCCAAACTGGTGCTGCATACTCCAGTATGGGCCTGACGTACACGGTGTACAGTGTCTTGAAAGATTCCTTCCTTAGGTATCGGAATGCTGTTCTTAGGTTTACCAGGCGCCCATATGCAGCAGCAGTTATCTGGTTGATGTGTGCTTCCGGAGACGTGCTCGGTGTTATACTCGCTCCAAGATCTTTCTCCTTGAGTGAGGTTTGCAGTCGTCTGCGGTCTTCTTCGCCCTTCTCCGATCTTCTTGACTCTGCATTTGGCAGGGTTGAATTCGAGAAGCCAGTTGCTGGACCAGGTGCCCAGTCTCTCCAGGTCTCTTTGAAGTCCTGCCTGATCCTCATCTGATTTAATTCTCCTCATTAACTTCATATCATCTGCGAACAGGGACACCTCTGAGTCTATCCCTTCCATCATGTCATTCACATTTACCAAAAATAGCACTGGTTCTAGGACCGACCTCTGTGGGACCCCGCTCGTCACAGGTGCCCACTGTGATACATCATTACGTACCATGACTCGTTGTTGCCTTCCTGTCAGGTATTCTCTGATCCATTGCAGTGCCCTTCCTGTTATATGCGCCTGGTCTAGTTTTTGCACTAATCTCTTGTGAGGAACTGTACCAAAGGCCTTCTTGCAGTCCAAGAAAATGCAATCAACCCACCCCTCTCTCTCGTGTCTTCTCTTACTTTATTATAAAACTCCAGAAGGTTTGTGACACAGGATTTGCCTTCCATGAATTCGTGCTGGTTGTCGTTTATACCCTTGTTCCGTTCCAGGTGCTCCACCACTCTCCTCCTGATAATCTTCTCCATGACTTTGCATACTATACACGTCAGTGACACGGGTCTGTAGTTTAGTGCCTCTTTTCTGTCTCTTTTTTTAAAAATGGGAACTACATTTGCCGTCTTCCATACCTCAGGTAGTTGCCCAGTTTCCAGGGACGTGTTGAAGATTGTGGTTAATGGCACACACAGCATTATTGCTCTCTCTCTAAGGACCCACGGGGAGATGTCTGGTCCTATTGCCTTTGAGGTATCAACTTTACTTAGCAGCTTCTTCACCTCCTCCTCAGTTGTGTCTATGTCATCCAGCACTTGTTGGTGTATTCCCTGTTGGTGTCCCCCTCTGTCCTGTCTTCCCAGAGTCCTTCCTCTCTCCACTGTAAATACTTCCTTAAATCTCTTGTTGAGCTCCTCGCAAACGTCTTGAGTTCCCCACCTTCTTTCCTCAGCCTTATCACCTGGTCTTTGACTGTTGTCTTCCTCCTAATGTAGCTATACAACAGTTTCTGGTCAGACTTGACTTTCGATGCTATGTCGTTTTTGTACTATCGCTGGGCCTCCCTCCTTATCCGTACATACTCGTTTCTGGCTCTTCCACTGATATCCTTATTTTCCTGGGTCCTTTGCCTTCTGTACCTCTTCCATTCTCTACTGCAGCTAGTTTTTGCCTCCCTACACCTTCGGATAACCAAGGACTCGCTTTGGTCTTCCCATTGTTTCTATTGCCCTTGGGAACAAGCTTTTCCTCTGCCTCCTTGTATTTTGTTGTTACATATTCCATCATTTCATTTACTGACTTTCGTACCAGTTCTCTGTCCCACTGAACCTCCCGCAGGAAGTTCCTCATACTTGTGTAGTCTCCTGTTTTATAGTTTGGCTTCTCCTATTCGACTCCTGTTACCCTCTCCACTTGTAACTCTACTATGTAATCAAAACTCAGAACCTCGTGATCACTAGCTCCAAGGGGCCTTTCATATGTGATGTCCTCAATGTCTGAACTGCTCAGGGTGTACACAAGGTCCAGTCTTGCTGATTCATCCTCCCCTCACTCTCTCTCTCTGGTAGTGTCCCTGATGTGTTGATACATGAGGTTTTCCAGTACCACATCCATCATCTTGGCTCTCCATGTTTCGGGGCCCCCATAAAGCTCCAAGTATTCCCAATCAATCTCCCTGTGGTTGAAATCGCTCATAACCAGTAACTTTGCTCTGCTGGATTGAACTCTTCGTGCCACCTCAGCCAGTGTGTAAACCATCACTCTGTTCTCTTCATATTCCTCTCTTGGCCTCCTGCAGTTCTGTGGTGGGTTATACATCACTGGAATGACTACCTTATGTTCCCCAGACTGAATTTTACCTACTATGTAGTCCCTTTCTCCAGTCTCGTCCATATCTTCCATTTTCTCAAAGCCCCATCGGTTTTTTTATGAACAGTACAACCCCCTCCTCCCCCTCTGCTCTTTCTATCTTTCCTCAGGATCTTATATCTCAGCGGCAAGACTGTGTATGTTATTGTTTCAGTGAGTTGTGTGTGTGTGTGTGTGTGTGTGTGTGTGTGTGTGTGTGTGTGTGTGTGTGTGTGTGTGTGTGTGTGTGTGTGTGTGTGTGAGTGTGTGTGTGTGTTTATATAAATGTGCATATATATGTCTACACTACAGTTATAAAACTACAACATTAACAAACCTCTTTCAGAATGCAGACACTGCACTTTCCACCTACAGGACTCAAGTCTGGCCTGCCGGTTTCCCTGAATCCCTTCATGTTTCCTTACTCAGACTCCAACAGCACATCAAGTCCTAAAAACCATTTTTCTCAACTCTATCCTAACACCCCCACCCACGTTTGCTGGAAGTCAAAGCCCCTCTCACACAAAACCTCCTTTGCCCCTTCCTTACAACCTTTCCCACGCTGACCCATACCTGCTTTTCCTCCACTACAGATTCATATCCTCTACAAGTCACTCTATTTCGTTGCAACCCCTCTAAATGTCCAAACCACCTCAACAGCCTCCTCCTCCTCAGCCCTCTTGACAACAGTTTTGGTAATCCCATACCTCCTAATTTCCACACTACTAATTCTCTGCATTATATTCACGCCACACATTGCCCTCAGACACGACAACTCCACTGTCTCCAGCCTTCTCCCTGTTGCAACATTCACCACCCATGCTTCACACCCATATGAGAGGATTGGTACAACTATACTCTCATACATTCCTCTCTTTACTTCCATGGACAACGTTCTTTGTCTCCACAGACTTCTCAGTGCACAACTCACCTTTTTTCCTTACATCAAGTCAATGATTCACCTCACCTTTCATAGACCTATCTACTGACAAGTCCACTTCCAAATATTTGAATACATTCACTTCCTCCGTACTCTCTCTTCCTCTATTCTGATATCTAATATTTTATTACCTAATTTTTCTGTTATCCTCATCACCTTATTCTTTAATATATCCACTTTTAATTTCCATCTTTTACATACCCTACCAAACTCGTCCACCAACCTCTGCAACTTCTCTTCAAAGTCACCCAAAAGAAGAGTATCATCAGCAAAGAGCAGCTGTGACAACTCCCACTCCGTGTTGCATGTGTCTAAATTTCACGATTTCAAGTGATGTACCTGTCTGCCTGACAGGTAGTGTGCATGGCACCTTGTAAACACTACCAACAATGTTGGATGTCGCATTCTTAGTCAAATTCTGCTTCACTGACTCCATATTCTTGAAGATAATAATTATATTTAGTTTTTTTAATGCATCACGCAGGCTGGTCAGATTCTCAGTTTAAGACAAAACCAGAATATTTTTCCTGGAAGGCACTTTCCTAATTTCAAACTTGTAGAAAGTATTCTTAATTGCCAGTAACGTCTTCCTAACAAAATCTCTATGATATCTCAGTTTAATGCTATGTTGAGTATCTCAGTAATGTCATCATCTAAACGCTTCTTTTAACCCTAGATTCATGATGGGATTAATAATGAATATATGAGAAATTAGTCGACTTCCTGTACACTGTAAATTTAAACTTTCTCTCATATATATATATATATATATATATATATATATATATATATATATATATATATATATATATATATATATATATATATATGATCAAGAGCTGTTCTCAGCATCAAGGTCATCAACATTTAAAGGTAAAATAATGTTGCCATTTTAATAAATTTAAAAACAAGCAGAGTAAAGGTTTTTTTTTATCAAAGGTCCTTTATTAAAAAAAAATGTGTGGGTTGGCTTGGCAGTATTTATTCTAGGTATTACTACTGGCTTGGCAGTATTTATTCTAGGTATTACTACTGGCTTGGCAGTATTTATTCTAGGTATTACTACTGGCTTGGCAGTATTTATTCTAGGTATTACTACTGGCTTGGCAGTATTTATTCTAGGTATTACTACTGGCTTGGCAGTATTTATTCTAGGTATTACTACTGGCTTGGCAGTATTTATTCTAGGTATTACTACTGGCTTGGCAGTATTTATTCTAGGTATTACTACTGGCTTGGCAGTATTTATTCTAGGTATTACTACTGGCTTGTCTAGGTATTACTACTGGCTTGGCAGTATTTATTCTAGGTATTACTACTGGCTTGGCAGTATTTATTCTAGGTATTACTACTGGCTTGGCAGTATTTATTCTAGGTATTACTACTGGCTTGGCAGTATTTATTCTAGGTATTACTACTGGCTTGGCAGTATTTATTCTAGGTATTACTACTGGCTTGGCAGTATTTATTCTAGGTATTACTACTGGCTTGGCAGTATTTATTCTAGGTATTACTACTGGCTTGGCAGTATTTATTCTAGGTATTACTACTGGCTTGGCAGTATTTATTCTAGGTATTACTACTGGCTTGGCAGTATTTATTCTAGGTATTACTACTGGCTTGGCAGTATTTATTCTAGGTATTACTACTGGCTTGGCAGTATTTATTCTAGGTATTACTACTGGCTTGGCAGTATTTATTCTAGGTATTACTACTGGCTTGGCAGTATTTATTCTAGGTATTACTACTGGCTTGGCAGTATTTATTCTAGGTATTACTACTGGCTTGGCAGTATTTATTCTAGGTATTACTACTGGCTTGGCAGTATTTATTCTAGGTATTACTACTGGCTTGGCAGTATTTATTCTAGGTATTACTACTGGCTTGGCAGTATTTATTCTAGGTATTACTACTGGCTTGGCAGTATTTATTCTAGGTATTACTACTGGCTTGGCAGTATTTATTCTAGGTATTACTACTGGCTTGGCAGTATTTATTCTAGGTATTACTACTGGCTTGGCAGTATTTATTCTAGGTATTACTACTGGCTTGGCAGTATTTATTCTAGGTATTACTACTGGCTTGGCAGTATTTATTCTAGGTATTACTACTGGCTTGGCAGTATTTATTCTAGGTATTACTACTGGCTTGGCAGTATTTATTCTAGGTATTACTACTGGCTTGGCAGTATTTATTCTAGGTATTACTACTGGCTTGGCAGTATTTATTCTAGGTATTACTACTGGCTTGGCAGTATTTATTCTAGGTATTACTACTGGCTTGGCAGTATTTATTCTAGGTATTACTACTGGCTTGGCAGTATTTATTCTAGGTATTACTACTGGCTTGGCAGTATTTATTCTAGGTATTACTACTGGCTTGGCAGTATTTATTCTAGGTATTACTACTGGCTTGGCAGTATTTATTCTAGGTATTACTACTGGCTTGGCAGTATTTATTCTAGGTATTACTACTGGCTTGGCAGTATTTATTCTAGGTATTACTACTGGCTTGGCAGTATTTATTCTAGGTATTACTACTGGCTTGGCAGTATTTATTCTAGGTATTACTACTGGCTTGGCAGTATTTATTCTAGGTATTACTACTGGCTTGGCAGTATTTATTCTAGGTATTACTACTGGCTTGGCAGTATTTATTCTAGGTATTACTACTGGCTTGGCAGTATTTATTCTAGGTATTACTACTGGCTTGGCAGTATTTATTCTAGGTATTACTACTGGCTTGGCAGTATTTATTCTAGGTATTACTACTGGCTTGGCAGTATTTATTCTAGGTATTACTACTGGCTTGGCAGTATTTATTCTAGGTATTACTACTGGCTTGGCAGTATTTATTCTAGGTATTACTACTGGCTTGGCAGTATTTATTCTAGGTATTACTACTGGCTTGGCAGTATTTATTCTAGGTATTACTACTGGCTTGGCAGTATTTATTCTAGGTATTACTACTGGCTTGGCAGTATTTATTCTAGGTATTACTACTGGCTTGTCTAGGTATTACTACTGGCTTGTCTAGGTATTACTACTGGCTTGTCTAGGTATTACTACTGGCTTGTCTAGGTATTACTACTGGCTTGTCTAGGTATTACTACTGGCTTGTCTAGGTATTACTACTGGCTTGTCTAGGTATTACTACTGGCTTGTCTAGGTATTACTACTGGCTTGTCTAGGTATTACTACTGGCTTGTCTAGGTATTACTACTGGCTTGTCTAGGTATTACTACTGGCTTGTCTAGGTATTACTACTGGCTTGTTTTGGTATTACTACTGGCTTGTCTAGGTATTACTACTGGCTTGTCTAGGTATTACTACTGGCTTGTCTAGGTATTACTACTGGCTTGTCTAGGTATTACTACTGGCTTGTCTAGGTATTACTACTGGCTTGTCTAGGTATTACTACTGGCTTGTCTAGGTATTACTACTGGCTTGTCTAGGTATTACTACTGGCTTGTCTAGGTATTACTACTGGCTTGTCTAGGTATTACTACTGGCTTGTCTAGGTATTACTACTGGTTTGTCTAGGTATTACTACTGGCTTGTCTAGGTATTACTACTGGCTTGTCTAGGTATTACTACTGGCTTGTCTAGGTATTACTACTGGCTTGTCTAGGTATTACTACTGGCTTGTCTAGGTATTACTACTGGCTTGTCTAGGTATTACTACTGGCTTGTCTAGGTATTACTACTGGCTTGTCTAGGTATTACTACTGGCTTGTCTAGGTATTACTACTGGCTTGTCTAGGTATTACTACTGGCTTGTCTAGGTATTACTACTGGCTTGTCTAGGTATTACTACTGGCTTGTCTAGGTATTACTACTGGCTTGTCTTGGTATTACTACTGGCTTGTCTAGGTATTACTACTGGCTTGTCTAGGTATTACTACTGGCTTGTCTAGGTATTACTACTGGCTTGTCTTGGTATTACTACTGGCTTGTCTAGGTATTACTACTGGCTTGTCTAGGTATTACTACTGGCTTGTCTTGGTATTACTACTGGCTTGTCTAGGTATTACTACTGGCTTGTCTAGGTATTACTACTGGCTTGTCTAGGTATTACTACTGGCTTGTCTAGGTATTACTACTGGCTTGTCTAGGTATTACTACTGGCTTGTCTAGGTATTACTACTGGCTTGTCTAGGTATTACTACTGGCTTGTCTAGGTATTACTACTGGCTTGTCTAGGTATTACTACTGGCTTGTCTAGGTATTACTACTGGCTTGTCTAGGTATTACTACTGGCTTGTCAAGGTATTACTACTGGCTTGTCTAGGTATTACTACTGGCTTGTCTAGGTATTACTACTGGCTTGTCTAGGTATTACTACTGGCTTGTCTAGGTATTACTACTGGCTTGTCTAGGTATTACTACTGGCTTGTCTAGGTATTACTACTGGCTTGTCTAGGTATTACTACTGGCTTGGCTTAATAACCGGGTTTTATATTTTGATAAGAATTCAACGGAACCTTTGAAAGTAATTTTAATAGTGTCGTTCGAGAATGTAATTCTTATTTTGATTGGGAAAATCATTAAATACTCTCTCTCTCTCTCTCTCTCTCTCTCTCTCTCTCTCTCTCTCTCTCTCTCTCTCTCTCTCTCTCTCTATCTATCTATCTATCTATCTATCTATCTATCTATCTATCTCCGCCTATCTATATGCAAATTGGGCCTAAAAGCCAGCCTCACTCTTATAAAAAAAAGCGAATGAGACAATAGATACGCATCGTTCAACTGAAAAATCCTAAATTAATATGAAAACTCTGTAAATAATGATCATTTTCAGTACGATGACTCAGTTTAACGTCTTCGTTAAACACGGCGCCCCGTGGCCTGGTGGCTAAAGCTCTCGCTTCACAAGGCGAGGGTCTGCGTTCGATTCCCGGCGAGGGTAGAAACACCGGGCGTGTTTCTTTACACCAGTTGTCTATGCTCGCCCATCAGTAAAATGGGTACCTGGGTGTTAGTGGACTGGTGTGGGTCGCACCCTGGGACAAGGACTTAATTTGCCCGAAATACTCTGCATAACAAGCGGCTTTCTATATAGTAGTATGTCATTGATGTCTGCTAGGCCTGTATAGGCTTTATATATAGTAGTATGTCATTGATGTCAGCTAGGCCTGTATAGGCTTTCTATATAGTAGTATGTTATTGATGTCAGCTAGGCCTGTATAGGCTTCATATATAGTAGTATATCATTGATGTCAGCTAGGCCTGTATAGGCTTTCTATATAGTAGTATATCATTGATGTCAGCTAGGCCTGTATAGGCTTTATGTATACCAGTATGTCAATGTCAGCTAGGCCTATATAGGCTTTATATATAGTTAATCATTGATGTCAGCTAGGCCTGTATAGGCTTTATGTATACCAGTATGTCAATGTCAGCTAGGCCTGTATAGGCTTTATATAACGCAGTATGTCATTGATGTCAGCTAGACCTGTAGAGACTTTATATATCGCAGTATGTCAATGTTAGTTAGGCCTATATAGACTTTATATATATATCAGTATGTCACTGATGTCAGCTAGGCCTGTACAGGCTTTATATATTGCAGTATGTCAATGACGTCAGATAGGCCTATATAGATTTTATATATAGCAGTATGTCATTGATGTCAGCTAGGCCTGTATACCTTGTACATGTACTTGTAGTAAATAAATTTATTATTATTATTATTATTATTATTATTATTATTATTATTATTATTATTATTATTATTATTATTATTATTATTATTATTATTATTATTATTATTATTATTATTATTATTACCGCGGACTTGCCAAGACTCACTTCCGGCGAAGATCAAAATGGCTGGTGGGATAATCTGATAATTCAGGAAATAATCACGTAATAGAGGTGAACCTGTGTTATTCTCGTAATATATCGCAAATACAGGCGAGCCAGGGTGTCGCTGAGGCAATTATACCATCGCCGTAGCTTCAGATTATGAAGGCAGTTATCTGGGATTATAGTCCTCCTGAATTATAACGTGACCTCGGCTGCTGTGTTGTGATAATGGTATCTATAATTATATTGAAAATTGGCAATTGAGCTGTGTTAATATTGCCTATAATTACATCGTAACCTGGGCAGCTGTATTGTGATAATTGAGTCTATAAAAATTAAAAAGGGTTTGTTGTGTAAGATGGAGTCAAATATTGCTAGTGGTTTGTAAGTGAACTTAAGTGATTTTGTTTCTGTTGCATACCTAAAATAACTTCAGTTATGAAAAATTATCGGGATTATTATATAATTTTTTTTATTAGTGTACGGTGTGTCTGTTTAATATATGATTTTTGTGTCCTAACAGATGTTATGTCCCATGTTGAGTTTTAGAAGCACTAAAACAGCTGAAGATTAGTTGAAGGTTTGACGATTATTTAATTTGTTGAATTGTATGATGATTTCTAAGCTATAATGAAGAATGTGATATATGAATATAATTTTTTTTTCTCTCTCTCTCTCTCTACACACACACACACACACACACACACACACACACACACACACACACACACACAGTTTGTGTGTGGTCACAAGCGCCAGGCTCCGAGGATCTTAGTGCTTTTAGGGCGTGTTTTAGCAGCTAGAAGCATCCAGTGTTAGTGACAACGTCAGTGATCAACCCTACAAGTGATAACCAATGTGTTAGAAAAAATAAATAAAGTTAAGGCGAGAGAAAGCCTGAAATTATACAACAAAATTTCAAAGTGCCAGTTCGTTGAGGCCTAGTGGGCACCTGTTGCCACATTGTTACATATATACAAAGTACAAAGCGAGTGACTAAAGAGAAAAGACCAAATAGAATTAAGAGAGGGTGGTAACGACAAAATGTGATGTATCACACAGCGTGAACAAGCTAGCCAGAAAGGGGATATATATATGTATACATAAATATATATAAACAGAGGTGGTGGCAGCAGTAGGCCTGAGGGAGTAGGCCGCCATAACAGGTTGGGTGTCATCAAAAATAAGTAGGGTACTTACCAAAAGTGGAGTGAAAATTATAAAAGTAGCAGTATACAAGTGATAAGTGTGGTAAATGAGGACTCAAA